>NW_017617471.1:14115078-14282578 GCF_001879475.1 Ipomoea nil
CACCCAAACTTTATGGAAGTTATTCGACACAACTGGACGCTGTTGGCCGATGGGGGCGAAATGCGGGCTCTCGCCTTCAAGATAAAGTGCCTTAAACAGGTCCTCTGAACTTGGAACAAGAGTACTTTTGGAAATATTTTTGATTGCATCCGAAGCTTAGGATCCGCAGTGGTTGCAGCGGAGAGTTCCTACAATGGCTGCCCCTCGGGTGACAATCAAGCCTTGCTTCAAGCGAACTTGCTTTTAGCTCTCAAATAGGATAAGATGTTTTAGAAGCAAAATGCTCGGGTGAAATGGCTAAAGGAGGGGGATGCCAACACCCGTTACTTTCACAATGTGGTTAAAGATCGTCATCGCCACCAGAGGATTTGTGCTATAAAAGACAATTCTGGTACTATGCTAACAGCCCACACAACCACACAAGAGGAAGCTGTCTTTTTTTTTTTTTTTTTTTTTCTCTCCAGGCTGTCTCTTTTTTCTCCATGTTGTTCACAGCCGAGGACTGCTCGGGGATGGATTCCCTTCTGCTTTGCCTTCATCCGAGCTTGAGTGAGTCAAACACGGCTGCACTGTTAAAGCTTGTTAATCGTGAGGAAGTAAAAGAGGCGGTATGGAAGCTTGATCCTGATAGCGCAGCTGGCCCAAATGGTTTTACAAGATCCTTTTTCAGGCACTACTGGGATGTGGTTCAAAAACACGTTTACCAGGCAGCCTTGGACTTCTTTGTTAGTGCCCCGATTCCCCGTGCTTTGGCCAGTGCTCAAATTGTGCTGATTCCCAAGAGAAACAATCCGGATACATTTGCGGATTATATGCCTATATGTCTTTGCACTTTTATCAGTAAAGTATTCACAAGAATTCTAGCCTCCCGCGTAGGCTCTATTATGCCCAAACTAATCTCAAAGGAGTGGGCGGGATTTGTAGAGGGCCGGAGCATTCAAGACAATGTATTGTAAGCCTTTGAACTGCTACAACATATTGAGAAACGGTGTCGGGGTTCAAATGTGGTCGTCAAGTTGGATATGATGAAGGCTTTCGATTGGGTCTCTTAGCTATTCATGCATGTAGTTCTTGCCAAATTTGGCATCCCAAACACCTTTGCCAACGTAGTTTTGAATAACCTTGAGGCGACAAGGCTGTCAGTGCTGATTAATGGGGTTAGTACCGGCTTTTTTCAACCGACCAGGGGGTTAAGCAAGGCGACCCTCTTTCCCCTCTCCTTTTCATTCTTGCCTCCGAAGCGCTGTCTCGCTCGCTTATTTTAAAAATGGGCACGGGTCTATTATCCCCCTATTCATCGGGCTTGCATTGTCCGGTAGTAACTCATTTGGAATTCACTGATGATATTGTCATCTTTGTTAATGGCTCCTCGGCCTCACTAAAATCCCTAACGACGGTGTTAAACCAGTATCAAGAAGGGCCCGGACAGAAAATCAACTTCAATAAGAGTTTCTTTGTTACATCCAATCGCTGCACCAGCAGGAGAGAAGCATCTATGTCTCGAATCTTTGGCATGCAACGATCTTCTTACCCTTCCACTATATGGGAGTTAATTTGTTCAAAGGACATAACAGGCCTGGCTTCTATCAACACTTCCTAAAAAAGGTTGATGGGAAACTAATTGGCTGGCAGCGCAAATTACAATCTCCAGGGGGCTGTTTAACCCTCATAAACCATGTCCTATCTATGATACCTTTATACACAATGGTTTCGGTGATCTTGCTTCGCCAGATTGAAAAAACCTTGGAATCCAAGTTTGCGAGATTTTTCTGGGGCATCATTGATGGAAGGCCAAAAAGACACTGGACATCGTGGGATAAACTTTGTTTTCCTGTGGATGAGGGAGAGCTAGGAGTATGCAGCCTGAAAGCAGCGCAACAAGCGTTCTTTGCTAAGTTATACTTTATTTTTTTGCAGGGTGGTTCCTTGTAGAGCGACTTTCTAAGAGCCCGCTATCCAGACGAAGAGCCCAAAGCTACATATTCTCTCACTAGGCGCCGCATGCAACACATGAAGGATTTTGTTGAAGATAATGTGGCTTCTGCACCAGGCGAGCTTGTTTGGGCCCCGTCTCCCTTTGGAAATTTTTCTTTCTCCTCAGCGTACGAACACCTCCAGCCAAAAGCTGGGTGTGTCTTATCATCAACCAGTATCTGGGGGAAGGAAATACCGCCCAAAATATCGGTATTCATGTAGAGGCTGCTACCATTCCCTGACGTAATCGAAAGATTTGGTTTTTGTATGCCTTCAATCTGTCCTCTATGTTGTATGAATGGCGCGAGCTTAGAACACTGCCTCTCCAATGCAGTGGAACTCAAGAGGTTTGGAAACATTTCAATGGGATTTTTGGCTTATTGCTTAATAATGCTAACACCGTGCGAGCTGCTTGCCAGACATGGTGGCTCCTGGCAGCTCCAAATTCTTCCGCTGGAAGCCTGATGTGCTTACTGCCGTGTTTGGTGCTTTGGTTTCTTTGGGTCACATACAATGAATGCCTCAATGATGGGTCCAAGGTTTCTCCTTCTGAAACGATTAAAAGGATAAAGCGAGAATCGGTCCTCATCTCTCTCGCCCGACTTGGCGATTAGATGCGTTGGGTACTTTACTCCGGTCTAATTGAAAGGCTTGATGATCCGTGGCGGATATCGACGATCTGGGTCAAATGGCTAGCACCGCCAGCGGGGAGATTGAAACTCAACACGGATGATGTTTTCTCGGCGTATGACGCAGCGGGTGGGGCCTGCCTAAGAGATTATCGGGGACTGATCGTAGCGGGGCTGTGCTTTCATCTAGAGGTCGTCTCTGCTCTTGAGGCTGAGTCTCTAGCGCTGCATTTTGCCTTCCACTGGTGCGAAGCAGTGGTTATCCGTCCTGCAGTCGTAGAAGTAGACTCCCTCATGCTAGCTTGTATGGTCTTCGCTACAGGAGCGAGGATCCCGTGGGAGATAAAGGAGGCTATTCTATACATTTGTTCCTGTCCCTCGTCTTGAGGCTTCTCGATAAGACATGTTTATTGGGAGGCTAACCAGGTTGCTGACGCTCTTGCGGCAGAAGGCCTTAACGCCATCTCACCTGCGATCTTTTGCTCTCTTAATGCTTTGCCTGTAAAAGCCAAATTGGCTCTCTTGTATGATTTAGGGCATTTTACTATCCAGTGACCGTTCGCCATCAATAAAATGTGGTCTTTTTATCCAAAAAAAAAAAAAAAAAAAAAAAAAAGCAACTTTTTTTTTTTGAAAGGAACTCTTTCTTTTTTCTTGAAACTAGTAAAATGTTGTTGTTAATATCAAAGAAAAATATAATATAACTTTGTATAATCATGGTCGTTTAAAAAAATGTAATTCAGAAAATATCTTTATTAAACTAAGAATGATAAGAAGAATAAGAAGATTAGAGTGATTAAAATGATGGCTATTAAATTAAAATGATGGTGGTTAGATTGTACCATTGCGTCCACGATCCAAAAATGATGTTATTTCGTGTAACTTTTTTACGTGATACACTATAACATATATTTTTATAACTCATAATATATATTATTTTAAAGTATAATGTTTATTATTCTAAGTTATAAAGTACATTATCTTATCTTAAAAGTTTCATTATTCTAACACGTAATGTACATTATTTTAATGCATAAAATACATTATTCTAGTACATAATATATATTATTCTAATACATAATGTATATTATTCTAACTCATAATGTATATTATTCTAAATCATAAAATTTAATGAAGTCGTTTTGGACCGTAGTTGACACAGATCCACACAATAATTTACCGATCATTATTGTGTGAACTATGGTCCACACAAGCTATGTGGACCATATTTTGTATACTGTAAAATAATGTACATTCAATACAAAAATAATTTACTTTTAGTATATTAAAAATGTACATTGTATTCAGGGGATGTACATTATTTGTATACTGAGCAATAGGAACAAGTACACATGGAATCCAGTAAGGGTAAATAGTGGGCTCATCACAAGGCCCATTACTACATCCTTAAAGCATCAATGGTGGAAAAAACAAGAAAGTCCAATATAAATTCCATTCGATAGAGGAAAGTATTATAAGTGGCCCGTTTCAACTGATGTCACAGATTGGAGACAATGTTTAGAAGATTCGAGGTCGAATCATTTTTCAAGAAGGGGAGGATGATGCGGCCCAACATAATGAAGATCCATTAAGAGTACAAATTGGACCAATCACAAGATCCAAGGCCCAAATCAGCTTTATTATTTGTGGTCATCATTATTTTAAATTGTTTAGAATTAAAGAGAAAACACTAGTTTGTATTTAAATAGGACAGGAATCCTTTCTAAATAGGACTATATTTACTTGCTTTCTAGATTAGGTTCGTGGACTCGCTCTTGAATCGAAGGAAACTAGATCCGACTCTAATTGATCGAAGATTGCATCATCGAGGTACTTGAAGCTACAATGAGATTCTTCCAAGTCTTTGAAGATTCGAGACAAGGGGTTTCTCGTGAGGTCTAAGGTACTTTGATCCATCTCTATCTTTACTTTTGAGAGCATTCTTGGGACAATATTCCATCTTTAATTGAACCTTGGACTAGGTTCATATCACTGAGTGTATATTATATTATGTAATGTACATTCAGTACACAAATAATGTACATTTAATATATTAAAAATGTACTTTTTGTTATGGTCCACACTGTGTGAACCATAATCCATACAATAATTTGCCATAATTTACCATTGTGGTGGTAGCGAATTTAAAATGAATGATTCACATAGACATGCATAAGCATTTCACATCAATTTCTCAAAGGTTTTTGAAATAGTTTATAAAACTTGAGTCAAATCATCTTTAAAATAATAATAATAATAATTTAACTCTTTAGGCTGAGTTAGAATTTATATTCCTAACACAAACTTGAGCTATCATAATACTCACCCCAAAAGCCTTATTACGTTTTTTATAAAAATAATATATATATATATATATATATATATATATATATATATATATATATATATTGACGGTATAAATGTATTGGGCCGGGTCTAGTACATTGGCCAATTATCATGTCAAATATATGAGCTCAAACTTATAAAACTTGACTAAGCTCAAATCAAACTTCAAGCTTCAATTTTTTTTTTTTTTTTTAATTGAGTTAAATTTTGAGTTTTTCATACTCAACTCAATTATACTCTTATTTCAGTTTTTTTTTTTTTTTTTTTTTTAATTACGTGAAATTGTCTGCTTTTAAGAGGTCATGTGAAGATACTCCTAAGTCCTAACGCCGAAAAATACATAGTACAAAGTAACAAATTATCAGTTGTGTGTGCGTTTTTTTCCTTTATAAATTAATATTAATATAAAATCAAGTAATAGAAGGGGATTTGTTTTTTTTGTTTTTGTTTTTGTTTTTTTTTTTCAATATTCAATACTCAGTGAAATTGAATTCCCAAATAGCTTTTGAAAAAAAAAATGAAAAAACAATACTGGAAGAAACAAAAAGTAGCATACATAATAACAGTTATTGCGTAGACCTTGGTCTACACAGTTGCACAAAAACAATATCATTTCGTGCAATTTTTTTTCACACGATTCGCTGTAATATATAATTTTATAATTCATAATGTACATTATTCTAACTCACAAAGTACAATATTTTTTCACACGACTCGCTGTAATATATAATTTTATAATTCATAATGTACATTATTCTAACTCATAGAATACATTATCTTACCCCAGAAATTTCATTATTCTAACACATAATGTACATTATTCTAACGCATAAAGTACATTATTTTAACATATAATGTACATTATTCTAATTCATAAAGTACATTATTTTAACTTATAAAATTTACAACGTCATTTTGGACCATGATTCACACAGCTGTGTGGATAGTAATTTGCCGCAAATTATGCTGTGCAACCGTGTACACCATGTATGGTACACACGGTTGCAAAATGGATGTCGTTTTGACTAAAAACGCACGTCCCACTTAAAAAAATAATCAGGTTCAATTCTCGGCAATAGCATTTTTTTGTGCATAATTTGAATTATATATCCACAAATTCATAATTATATATCCACAAATTCATAACTATATATCCACAGTGAATGAATAACACAAAATTCAGAATGAATGAACTAAATATCCATAAATTCATAACTATATATCCACAAATTCATAACTATATATCCACAATAATGTTGTTGAAGGGAATCGAAACTGATTTTTTAAAAAAAAATGTAACGCGCGTTTTTAGTCAAAACGACACCGTTTTGCAACCGTGTGCACCATGCGTGATGCACACGGTTGCACAACATAACTATTGGTAATTTGCCCATACCCAAAATGATGGGCAAATTATGCTGTGCATCCGTATGCACCATGCATGGTGCATACGGATGCAAAAACGATGTTGTTTTGATGCAAAATGCACGTCATACTTTAAAAAAAAAAATCAGTTTCGATTCCCAGCAACAACATTATGTTATTCATTTTTTTTTAGTTCATTCATTCAGAATTTTTAGTTATGAAATTCTGGATGTATAGTTATGCAATTCTGGATGTGTAGTTATGCAATTCTGGATGTGTAGTTATGACGTTATGGATGTGTAGTTATGCAATTCTGGATTTATAGTTATGAAATTATGGATGTGTAGTTATGCAATTCTGGATGTATAGTTATGAAGTTATGGATGTGTAGTTATGCAATTTTGGATTTATAGTTATGAAATTATGGATGTGTAGTTATGTAATTATGGATGTATAGTTATGAAATTATAGATGTGTAGTTATGTAATTCTAATTTTTTTTTTTTTTTAAGTTATACGTCAAAACGACATCGTTTTTGCATTTGGTGCATACGGATGCACAGCATAACGATTGAAAATGATGAGTAGCGGGTTTCAAAAATTGGGCCTTCTAGTAGTGTTTTATTCTCTCATTTAATGGAAACAAATTTCGATGATGGTGTTCAAATATTTAAAATCAGTTCCTATATCATTCTTTATATTATTTGGGCTTCAACAGTATCGTTTTGGGCCCAATCAATCCCCATTGGCCAGCACAAATAATTATATCATGAATCATGATGCATGTAACATCATTTTTTTTCATCTAAATTCTTTTACAATTTATATTTATTTTTATCTTTATTTTTTTTACAAATATAATTAATGTATTAAAAAAATTTCATAAAAAATTCTTATAGATATCTGATAGTTTTACAGGACCGAACACATCATAAGATCGAGTAGAATATAGATAGAACGTGGAAATGATAATAATAATTTTAAATGAACGTTAAGCTTGAATAATTTTTTTTAACAACTCAAATTTTATTAAGCCAAAGCAAAATAATACAATACAACAAATGTGAAGGCACAAATTGGCCCTCAAAGAAACGGGGACAAACCCCGCTAAGACAAACAAAACAAAAAATGAATAACATGAGCATGCTCAACCATCGCGGCTTGGGCGACCCCTCCCTCTAGCATGACAGCCAATAACCCTCATATTCTTATCAACCTCAAAATCGTTCACCTCATGATCCTTTTCCTCAGATACCCCGCCACCATCTGAGTGATAAGCATCCCCCATATAGTTACTATGTTTAACACGGCCTCAGTACACATACGGCCCTCAGAGAACGATCGTTGAAACTGTGTTGTATTAGCTTTATTTGTTAGTGAAATTATGTAACACAATATAAAGCAATAAATGAAGCACTTAAATAAGTACACAACTAAATTTGATTACGCAGTTGGAGAACACCTCCTAATCTGCGGGGCCACGCCCAAAAAATTTTTCACTCAAGATGAATCTGCGATTTTTAAAATTACAAGATTCAATGAATTACAAAACTTACCACCTATTGAAACATTAACCTCATAAAACAACTCTACGAAAAAGTTTACAAGTACAGTTTGAACTAATTCTACCAATTAAACAAACTGTAACCAACCTGAATTTTAACACAGCTTGTACAAATATAAAGTAGTGGAGCTGACTTCTCCAGATAGCTCACCACAAATATAGGGAATTTAATCCCATGTTCCTAGCCCACTTATCACGTAGATTTTTGTAGGAATTAGTGAGAGATTAATTCTCAACAACTCACTTGGTAGTGGCCAAGGGAGTCTCTCCCTAGCTGTCTAGGATTTTTATTCAAGCGTTGATGATGGAGTTTTCGCTGATTGTGTGTTATTTCTTATTACTACACCTTTCCCGTTCCCCTCGTTTCACAATGGATGTCTGGCAAATTGAGGGGCGATGCGCGGATCTAACGCTCGCTGAGGAGGAGATCAACGGGATGGAGGCACCAGATATCCAGAAGGGTCCTGACGCAACGATCGAAAACAATTTGGTTGGGCGCTTCCTTACGGATCGGCCGATCAAATTCGAATACATGCGGCAAGTCATGGCCTCAGTTTGGAGACCGGTGATGGACATGCATGTAGTGCCATTAATGGATGAGATGTTCCTGTTTCAATTCCCCCACTCGAAGGACTTTCAAAGGGTCCTCGACGACGGCCCATGGACTTTTGAGAATCATATGTTTATTTGTGAGCAGGTTCCGTCGGATGCCAGGCCGGAAGACGTTAATTTGGTTTCCATATCGTTCTGGGTCCAGGTTCACGGATTGCCGGTGTTGTATACATCTACGGATTTCCTTATGCAAATCAGAAACTATGTGGGAACGTTCGTTGCCATAGATCCGATCAATTTTGGTGGATCTTAGAGGAGTTACTATAGACTCAGAGTGCGGATGAACATTTCATCCCCACTAAAAAGGCACATGAAGCTAGTGCGCAAGGATGGTACGTCAGAATGGATCTCCTTCCATTATGAGAGGCTCAACACCTTCTGTTTCTGCTGTGGGGTGTTAGGGCACTCAGACAAGTTCTGCAGGAGGGTCTGTGAGGATGGTATTTTACCGGAGGCTTTCCCTTTTGGAGCATGGATGAGGGTAGGCCACAGGCGACAAGTGAGACCAGTGGGGGCCAAGTGGTTGCTGCCATCTTCATCTCAGCAACCTTTGACACCGACCGCTTCTGTCACCGGACCTTCACCTTTGTCGTTGATGGCCATGGAGGAGAGCGGAAGTTTACAGGGTGATCTGAAACGACGTCAGGAGGAGCCTGAGGCGTCTGTAAGTACGCAGGAGGAGGATGTTACGATGGTGGAGAACTCAAAAATCCTGATGAAGGCCAGTCTGGTGGACCAGGCTCACCAAGCCAAATGAGTATCCTAAGCTGGAACTTCCAGGGTTTGGGTGGCACCTGGACAGTTCGCGAATTCTTGGGCATGGTGTCCAAGCAGCAACCCTTTTTCGTCTTTTTAATGGAGACGAAAGTGACTATGCATCGAGAGGAGCAGGTGAGGATAAAATTAGGCTTTGAAGGGGTTGTTAACGTGGATCGACTGGGCATGGGTGGAGGACTGGCGTTATTTTAGAGGGATGCTGATGCGGCATCTTCATTGAGCTACTCTTATAACCATATAGACATGGCGGTCTCTCTTCCGAGACAGTCAACTTGGAGACTCACGTGTTTTTACAGAAGTCCAGAAAGATCGAACAGGCATATCACATGGGATCTCTTGCGCCAACTCAAGGATAGATCATCTCTGCCTTGGATTGTCGTTGGGGATTTCAATGACATTGCGTGTCTATCGGAGAAGAGGGGAGTTCATTCGCAGCCAGAATCGCTTATTGAGGGCTTTAACGACGCCTGAACTGATTGCCAACTAATTGATCTAGGGATGGTGGGTGGCAGATTCACGTGGATTCGTGGTAGGGGGACGGATTCTTCGGTGGAGGAGAGATTGGACAGGGCGGTGGCTACGGTGGAATGAGCAGAGTTGTACGAAAAGACTCTGGTACATAATTTATTCACGTTATCTTTTGATCACAGCGCTATCTTCATCGACAATGAACCAAGAGCAGTGCAAGCAGCCACGCATTCCTTCAAATTCGAATATGCGTGGTTGTTAGAAGAAGGTTGTGCGAAGGTGGTTGACGAAGCGTGTCGTCAATCTACGAACTGAATTTCCAACAGCGTATAGCTCTATATGGCCAGCGTCTATGGAGATGGGGTGGAGAGCACTTCCGGCGGTTTGGGAGCCGGATTAGAGATTTGAGAAGTCGGCTGGACTGGATGAAAGCGGATTGCACACCTCAGGCTGTAGACGAATTTCAATTCGCTGAAAGGGAATTGGAGGCATTGTTACGGCAGGAAGAGATGTTTTGGAAGCAACGGTCTAAACAGCTCTGGTTAAAACACGTCGATTCTAATACCAGATACTTCCATAAGGCCGCATCAGGCCGTCGTTGACGAAATCTTTTATTACGGGTGAAAGATCGACGGGACGTGGAGGGAGGGCATGACCATGCATAAAGAAATCTTAAGGTATTTTGTATGCATCTTTTGCTCCAGTACTAGTAGCCCAAACCTCATTAACTGTGTCCGGCGATGGGTAACGGACGAGATGAATGTCACTCTGTTATGACCGTTTACGATAACTGAGGTTAAAGCCGCGTTTTTTTCTATGTCCCTGGAGAAACCGCCCGGACCTGATGGTATGTCGTCGGCCTTCTACCAACACTTCTGGCTGGTCCTAGGACATGACCGGGCCATCTTTATACTTCACTGCGTGGCAAACAAACGGTTGCCAGCGGGCCTTAATGATTCCAACATTGTTCTGTTGCCCAAAAAGAAGGTATCGGAAAAGGTGTATGATCTGCGCCCGATAGCGCTGTGTAACGTGGTTTATAAGGTGTTGGCCAAAATGCTGGCTAATAGACTCAAGGGGAGTTTGGAGCAGGTTGTGTCGCAATCACAAAGTGCCTTCGTTCCCGAGAGGCTTTTGACGGATAACATAATCATGGCCGGGGAAATTGGACACTTTCTGAGGAGGAAAACTAGTAGGGCTATAGGGTGGGCGGCGCTTAAGCTAGATATGGCTAAGGCGTACGCTAGGATGTAGTGGAGTTTTCTATAAGGGATCTTGATAGTGTTGGGGTTTGAAAGGGGTTGGGTGGAGTTGCTGATGTTGTGTGTTACAACCGTTAACTACACAATCCAAGTCAACGGAGAGGCCGTGGGTATGGTTTTCCCCACTCAGGGTATTAGACAAGGGGACCCATTATCCCCTTATCTATTCATTATATGTGCCGAGGGATTATCCGTCTTGCTACAGCAGGCGGAGGCAAGGGGAGACATTCATGGTGTGCGAGTGGCTCGGGGAGCCCCGACCATTACTCACCTATTTTTTGCTGACGACAGTTTACTGTTCTTTAGGGCAAATCAGCAAGAAATTATGAAGGTCAAGGAGTGTCTGGATTTATACAGTGCGACTTCAGGGCAACTAATTAATTTTGATAAGTCAAATGCCGTTTTTAGCTTGAATACGGCGGCCGCGATGAGGAGTTTGGTTTATGATTGCCTTGGCGTCCACGAAGCAGCAGACTGGGGCCGCTATCTGCGCCTTCCATCAGCCTTAGGTAAAAATAAAACTGCCACTTTCCGTTATGTAGAAGAAAAGGTGCGGGAGCGTATCGGGTCGTGGCAAAATAAACTACTCTCGTGGGCAGGTAAGGAGGTTCTGCTGAAAAGCATAGCTCAATCCATGCCCATCTTTACTATGTCAACGTTTCTGTTGCCGTTACGTGTTTGTGATACTCTTGAGAAATTATTTAATCGTTATTTGTGGGGTGGCGGTGGAACAGGAAGTAGGGGGATTCATTGGCTGAAACGGAGCAGATTGTATGAGCCGAAAACGAGGGGCGACTTGGGCTTCAAAAGACTTCATGAATTCAACGTTGCATTACTAGCAAAACAAGGATGGCATATATTGATCAATCCTGAATCCCTAGTTAGCAGGCTGTTGAAGGCAAAATACTTTCCGGGGTACGGCTTCATGGAGGCGAGGCTAGGGGGGAACCCTAGCTTCATATGACGAAGTATACTTACGGGGCAAAAGGTGTTGAAGCTAGGGGTCGCCAAACGAATTGGGGATGGACTTGATACCAGAATATGGGAGTGGCCTTGGCTTTCAGATGCATCCAATCCAAATTTATACACCCCATGCATTGATGAATTAAAAGATACTACAGTGAGTGGTTTGCTTGATGATCATGGAACCTGGGATACTGCTACCATCCAAGACATTTTCCAGGTGGAGGATGCTCAGCGGATACTCGCTACTCAAGTGAGTACCCAATACAAAGACTCATGGAGGTGGTTAGGAGACTTGCGGGGAATGTATACTGTGAGACATGGGTATCGATTACTTGCAGCTAGCGAAGGACAGAGCAACTCCATGGAAGGGTTTCAGGCTTGGAAAAAATTATGGTCGCTGCTGGTACCCCCAAAGGCGAGAAATCTATTATGGTGTTGTGCTCGGGGGGTGCTTCCGGTTCGCGAGAACTTAAAGACGAAGCGCGTTTGGATTGGAGGAGGATGTCCGTTCTGTGGCTACTTGTTAGAGACGCCTGATCATTTATTCTGCGAGTGTGTATATGCTAGGGAGGTTTGGGGACAGGATGATGTGCTGCAGGGTCGTTGTATGCAAACGTTCATGGACGATTGGCTTGACAACTCGAGTGTGGAGCAGTCTATCACACTGGCCGCTATCATCTGGGTGATATGGTCAGCACGAAACGATACAGTCTGGCGCAATGTATGGCCGTCCGTGATGGGTTTGCAGGAGCAGGTGGAGAGGTTGAAAGCTTGCTGGAAAGAGAGTTATCGCAGGGGCACAAGGAAGGACGATCAATCTGGGAATGCGCCAATCTAGGAACCACCGCCAAATACTTCTATAAAATGCAATGTCGATGTTACCACTTTCTCGGTTGCGGCTGGGTATGGAGCGGTCGTTCTAGATCATGACGGACGTTTTGTAGCGGCAAGAAATGGACGTATTGTAGGCAGCCGCGATCCTTTGATGGTGGAGGCAATTGCGGCCAAGGAGGCGTTAGCCTGGCTCAAAGGTTTACACTATAGAAATATTATCCTCGAGTCGGATTGTCTAAATTTTTGCAATGCATTTAACTCTAGTAGTCCAGATTATTCGTATATAAGTATAGTTGTTAAGAAATGTCTGTCTATTGCTAATGACATTGAAAACGCTAGTGTTTGCCATGTCTAGAGAACAACGAATCGAGTGGCTCACGAGCTAGCGCGGGCAACCGATTCCTCGTCTGTCTTTGGAACGTGGGAATTTATTCCACCGGCTTGTATTTCTGGTTTATTAAGTTATTAATGAAGTTGTTTCGCGTTTGTTTCAAAAAAAAATAAAAAAATCTCATGTTCCTAACTAACCCACCTATCACGTAGCTTTCCGTAGGAATTTGTGAGAGATTAATTCTCAAATACACACTCAGTTGAAAGATTTTAGGAACCAATTAACAGCACTCCACAAATATAACAAATTCAAATATAACAACTTGATGACATTGTTATCTTCAAATGGAAAAAAGAAAGGGAAAATAAGCATTGTGATCATTCAATTGTGGGCAAATAATAATTATCATTGACAATTCAAAGACCAAAATATGATAATATAAATTAAATTAACAATTAGACGATGAACGTAATTGCCATTTTCTCATAATGAAATGAAGAAATGTTAAAAGGGAGTACTAATGTTCGTTCCACTTTATCCTCTTCCAAAGTTGACATAAAATTAAAGCAATATAATCAGTAGCCATTTTCCACTCACATATATACATTCAACAACGTACAATAACCATCAAGCTAGCTAGCTTTGGTACTTTATAAGTAGTATGGGTACATATATGGTCTCATGGCATGTTTGTTAAAACGTTGGCATACAACTCATGCAGATGTTAGCTATCGCACTTTTTTGGAACGTGAAAGGTGATGGATGCAATGCACATTCATCCCTCACTCCAAGTAGTCAGGATTGAATCATCAGATCAGATCAGCACTTCATCCCTTGCTAGCTTTTCCTTAGTTCCACTCAATTACTTAGTTTACTATATTGGTTGGTACTCATCAAGAGTGTTATGGTCAATGATGAGTGGTGTGGGATGGTGTCATATATCTTTTCTAATATTTATTTTTATAAAATTAAGAGATATTAAGATGTCATTACAAAATTTTTGAATTTCTACTACTAATACAACTAAAAAAAGGGAGGTATGCGTTTGCTTTAATTTGTTATGGACACTAATGTACAAGTATTCGAGGGGCAATTTATATCGTGCATCACTATGTGCGCCTATGCACAAAACACGCGCGTTTTAATGGCTGACGTTACTCTGTCCATCCAAACGGCCCAAACCCCATTATGTGTATTCAGTTAAAATTTTCTGTGTATTGTGTTATGAGTTCCTACGTATTCAGTTAAGAGTTTTTGTGTATTCAGTTAAGAGTTTCTGTGTATTCAATTAAAAGTTTCTGTGTATTCAGTTAAGCGTTCCTGTGTATTCAGTTAAGAGTTTCCGTGTATTATGTATCATGTTAGATTATGTGTATTCGGTTATGAGTTTCTATATATTCTGTTATGAGTTTATGTGTATTCGGAATAGAGTTTTTTTTTTTTTTTTTTTTTTTTTTGGGGGGGGGGGGGGGGGGGAGACAGTGCACCAAAACGACGTCGTTTTGGATAGGACGGGACGCGCAATGCATTGTGCGCCTTGGTGCACGATATAACGATGCATTCGAGGCTTTTAACTAGTTGAGATACATCGTATGATTTACTTCCACCATCAGGGCATGAGTGGTGAGGGTGACTCAAGTTTGGGTTCAAACTTAGAAAGAAATTGCCTTTTTCTTTTAAGAGTAAAATAATTTTTAAAAAAAATATTTTTTAAAAAAAAGAAATTTCCATTTAGAAAGAAAGAGTTTTTAAGAAATTAAATTTTTAAAAAAGTTTAGAAAGATATGTTTTAAGATTTTTTTTATAAAAAATTAATGTCAATATTAAATAAAATAATTAATATATTAACAAATTGATAGATTACTGTAGCTAGACCTGACAATTTCCTATAAAGCACAAAATTAGATATAAAAATAAAATATTTGAGTTTAGTCTTATTATATATGTTCCAAATTGTTAACAGTACCCGCTAAAACACAATGGATGTGTTTGGTAAATAGTTGTTAGCTGGGCTAGTGTGTTGACTAGTAGATAGTATTAGCTGATTGTAGAAATATGTTTGGTAAATTGGCTGTTAGTTGATAGCTAATTACATACAAAATGACTTTCTCAAAAACCTGATAAAAAAAACTACTTTGAACAGTTTTTTGAATTTTAGTGTTTTGACCTTAAGTTTATTTTTCTTTTATCTTTTTATACAAATAAAATTAATATATAAAAAATATATTATTAAGAAGTTTTAATTAATATCTCTTAAATGACATTCATATTGGTATTTTATTTTGATGTTTAAATTAACATATGATTTATTAACTCACTATATTAGGTTCATTTTCAATATACTACTGATTTATTTTCAAAAATAGTATATGTTCATTTTTACAATACTAATACAAATATATCAGTATACTAATAAATATTAAATACGTTCATCAAGCAAACACACAACATATTCATTTTCACAATACTACAAGTTCATTAACAAAATATCACATTTCCACGCTCACAATTGTAATGCAACAACTACATTACAATGATGAATTTTAAATAGATTCATTAATGAAACATAACATGTTCATTTTCAATATATTGGTGGTTCATTTTTACAGTACTAAATGTTCATTTTACAATAATAATACAACTAGTCATAATATTAATGAACCTAAAATAGGTTCATTAAAAGAATACTAGAGGTTTCGTTTCACAATTTAGAATATTCATTTTTATCAATATTTCAAATTCAACAATAAATTAAGGTTGCAAAATACGTTAGGCGCCCTCTAGGCGTCCGATTTTTTATTTTTATTAAAATTTTTTTTAATTAAAAATTATAAAAATTCACTAATAAAATATAAGGTTCCTCTAGTTTTTTCTTACAAACTATTTACGTAAGTGGTTGTAAAATATTGTTGAAACCATCTAAATACATAAAAAAAAAAAAAAAACTAAAATTAAGACCAAAAGAAACTTTTTTTTTTTTTTTGAGAAATTGGTGGGGCAAACCGCCTATACTACGATTTCAAAAGCGATTTAAAAAAAAAAAAAATTGTCCAAATCATATAACTGAGTCAAGAGTTATGCCTTGCCAAACTTACTACACCATTTTTTCAAAAAACAAAAAAAAAAAAAAAATTATTGCCGGTTCAACTGGCTAGGCGGTCTTAGCAGCCCGGCCGCGGAGGAGGCTGATTCTGGCCTTCCTCGCCGTGGCCGGGCGGCGCCTAGGCGCGATTTTTGCAACACTGAAAAATATTAATATTAGTATCATTCAAATGATCTCATTGAAATATTTTTAATAATATATTTTATAACATTGATTTTATTTGTACAAAAAATAATAAATAATACGTGTAAATGACGATATGCAAATTAATGCCATCTTAATAAACCTACATTATTATTATAATGGACCAACAATATTATGATAATGAACCATAATCAATGATATTTTTTAATGAACTTACAATATTATAATAATGAATCATATATAGTCAATGGTACAAAGTGGACTATGGTCCGCCCATATATAATTTGTCAAGACCCGGGGCACATTAACTTATCAAATTATGTTATGTCAATCCGTTATAAATTAGTGTTTAATTTGTGTCTGTAATCCCAATCAATTAAGGTTAACGAGTTATGTTTATGTAGGGTTCAAATCTTTTTCTAAAAGGTTGAATCCTCAACCTTAACCCTAAGTAGGGCTCAGATCTATTAATATCATATGTTTACATAGCATGGAAACAAACAGTAGACACGAATTTCAAGTGTATCGGTACGTAATGGTTGGAAAGAGTTATGCTACTACATAGACTCCCAAACCATATTTCTTAAATTTTATTCCTTGATATGACGGGTACTAATATGCTACTTTTTTCATGTAGGTCTCAATGCAAGTGCCTATATCAAAATTTTGTGTGTGAGAGACTGAGAGTAAAAGTTGAGAGTAGAAAGTATCAACATACCTAAAAGATCCATTGCTGCCAACTAACAAAGACCGTGCCACCACCATCCACCGGTGATACTGTGTCCTCCTCTCATACCCTCTCAGATATATCCTCCACCCCTTCACTACCAATAAATGCCCTCCAAACATCCCATCACTTTATATCTATTAAACTTACCGCTTCAAATTATTTATTTTGGAAAACCTAACTTGCACCTCTCATCACAAGACTATGTGGTCTAATGGTACCCGGGTTGAACTTCCATTTGGAAGGTTGTGAGTTTGAGCCTCAGTGAAGGTCTTATTGGTTCTTTGTGTTTTAGTAGGTTGAGAAGATACTACATTGTAATAGAGCCAGTAGCATTTAAATAAATAAAAAAAAAAAAAAAAAAAACTTGCACCTCTCATCGGTGTGATAGTAACATTGACAAGGCAAAAAATACTTATTTAGAAAATAAGATTCAACACTATGCTATAAAAATATCTAAATTTTGAACCAAATGACAGTTGGTTGCCATGTTCTACCATAGCATTTTACTCTAAAAAGTTGTGTAGTGGTCTTTACACAGCCAGATTGGAATCAGTATAATCCTTCCACTATTTTTAATGTTTAAAGTTAACAAACATAATAAAGTTAGCATTGAAAATATCTATCCTCACCCTTTAATTCAACAAATGAAATAGCAGAGTACAATGTAGTTTTCTAAAAAACCAAATCAAAAAAAGAAGATGCAAATGTGGCTCCCCTCTTTATTCCAAAATCAGCAGATTTCCTTTTGGGATTTCTGGGGTTTTTTAGACAAATGAACTGACTATGAGATCATCTTATCTGATCTCTCTATGGTTTCGGCTGACATAAAACCTAGTCAGACAACATACTTTTGAATTGATTCATACAAAATTAAAGGTTTTAAGATAAGAAAAGGAATTAACCCACATGGATATATGGACCCACAAATTTAATCTTGGCCTCCTCTACTTAAAAATTTGATTGGGTAATAACCTTCTCCCAAAAGGTTGAATCCTCAGTATTTGGAATGATGTAAATCACGATATAATTCAATGGCTCAATAGACAAGGCTAAATGCTGGTGCGCACAAGGGATCTGTCCATTTTAGTCTCTTTTTTCAAATATTGTCTAATGAACCATTGAGCTAAACCCATATTGGCAATATCCTTCCGACCTAATGGCTAAAAAAATATTTTTGTTGATAGGCAAACCTAGAGTTAGTTAATGACAAGTCGAAACAGTTTTGTATTAGAGGATTTCGAAGCCAAAAACAAACAATCCAACTACATGGCGAGCTTTGGGGTGTTTGGTAAATGGTTGTTAACTGATAGATGTTAGCTAATTGCGTTAGTGAGTTTGACTAGTTGATAGCATTAACTTATTGTAGAAAAGTGTTTGGTAAATTAACCGTTAACTAGCTAATTACATGCAAAATGACCTTTCAAAAAGTTGATCAAAAACATTACTTGGAACAAATTTTTGAATTTTAGCATTTTGAAATAATAAGTTGTTACAAAAAACTAATTAATCAAACACACATTGATTGTTTAACCAAGTCAAACAATTAATAGTTATCAAATAAACCAAAATTAATTAATAAGCTAACTATGTTACTAAAGAGGGCATTTATGTGTTGGAGATATTTACTAAAAAAATCTCATATGGACGAGAAAGAAAACAATCCAAGCTTAGATTCAACTTTCCTATCTTTATTTGGTCAACATATGTAAAGATTAACCACTTAAAAATACAAAATTTAATTATCTTACAAGAAATATATTAGTTTTTCAAATTTTTTAAAAAGTATCATGTAACTTTTATTTATTTATTTATATGTGACATACTAGGGATGTTCCCATTAGAGTAGGACAATTATTGCACAACATCTCTATTGATTTAATTTAGGCAGAAGTGCCAAATATGCACATCTACTACTGCGAAGTGCTCAATTCCCACCACAAACTAAATTAAGTGTCAAATAAGCTCATCTACCAGCTAAATTTGTTCGATTGGCTTTTTTTGCAGGTTGCTAACATGTTGCCTATTTAATTATAAAGATTTATGCTCGCCGACCCGGTTGGTCGACCATCCAGAAGTGTCGTCGGGGGCCGGCATGTAGGAGCATATCTTGTCTCGAAGTGACATGGGCTCCAATCCAGACAGGAAGGCATCTATGATTGGGGTGTGGTCGGGTGAGACCGACCCCTTAGGTCTTTTCGATCGGGCTTCGTCGTCCCCGTCGGTAGCCTTTTCTTTGCTTCTCTTGTTGTAGCCCGGGTCAATGCGAGGTTGGCCCTCGAGCTCGTTTGTACCACCGCTATCAGTGCTAAGGCAAAGGGGGTTGTGGCCAAAGTATTCATGGTCGTCAAAGGGGATTGCAGGGAGTCTAAGTGTATCCCGATCCATTCCCCTTGATTTCGCTCTATAATGTTACCCAGGCTACGATGGGCGTCATATGCGGGCCATGCGGCCCGACCGTCAAGAAGGTTAGATAATTCTTGGCGCTCGGATTGGTTTAATAAGGGACGGTATGTTTTTACGGCTTCGATACTTAGAAATTTATGCCACCCACTCACTAGGGAGGGGGCTCGGATCTGGTTTGAAGGGTTATTGGCCATTTTCGGGGCCAGGGGGTTCGGGATTCCTCGAGGAGTAGTGGGGCTCGAAGCGATATGAGCGTCGGAAAAGGATACCCCTATAAAAAGACCCGTCTCTTCTTGTTCGAATCGCTTAGAAGGCCACGGCCTTTCGCTAGCTTAAGCCGAGGTGACACTCTCGGAAAGAGTTTGGATCTCATAGAACTCCTGTATTTCACGTATCATTGTGTTGTACGAAGAGATAGAGAATGACCCGACCTCAATTGCATCATCATAATCCGCCACTGAGATGTTATGGCTATCGGAGTCTGACTTGTCTCCTCCTTCGAAAGGAGAGGACATTTTTAACGGGAAGCTAACCGGGAAGGTTAAATGCCAAGAAAATAAGAATATAAACGAATCAAGAGAATGTATTCGGGAATGAGGGTTAACCGAGAAAGACGATCGAAAACGTTAGTCTCGTCGAAGGTTGTTGAGCCGCTTAAGTGCTTAAGCTCTGGATTCTCTCGTGATTGCGTGAAAGAAAAGCGTGAATTTGGCCCACCACAACGCTATATTTATAGACGAAGGAGGCGGAAAAATTCAAAAATTTGAAACGGATTCCCAGACGAGCATCCCTAGTGTGACACGTGGCAAAAGAATTGACGTGAGCGGTGATCCTCATGGTACACTGTAGACCAGCGCTACACACAATCTAGCCCGGCTAAAGACCTTTAGATGTTGAATTTTTAATCAGATTTTATAGCCCGAGCCCCTCAAAACACTGCCCTATCTTGGGTTACGGACTATGGGGCTACTTGATAGGATATACACCTTGGGTGTGCATACTCACTCCTGCTCAAATCCAACTCCATGCATAGAGAGGAGCGTTTACCGACCACGCCCGACCTCATTGGGATTCGCCTGACCTGATATGAAGATAAGGCTCTTTCTTAGCTTAGCGAGTTTCTGCTCGAAGAACTTTAGGCTCGGTCCCAGCCCAATTGCTTGGCTAGGGTTTCCTGAACCCACATGATATGTATTAAAAGATAGATATAGATAATAACCTTCAACCCAAGCACGCCTGCTATAGGGCAGTTAGATACTCCATCACATGTGGATGCCATTCATTTAGCCTCTACGACCTCTGAGTGCATGAGGAACACGTGTCACACGTGTCTACTTCCCGACATGTGCCTTCTCGACTCCTCCCAGCTTGGGAGACTCCGATCAACTGTCATTTATTCTAGAGCTCATAGGCTAAACACTACGTAGACCTATTTGTATAGCCTGGTATATTTGAAACATCAGGTTGTACTATACAAATTTTTGGACAAAAATATCCATATCGTATAACTTCTATTTTCTTTTTCCAATATTATTACCATACACATCTATACACAATAACTTTTCTTATATTCTTCCATATGATAATAATGTAAGTTAACATTATATATTGAAGTATTATAAGAAATAAGCTTGATTTAATTTAGATTTTAATTAAATGTTACCATAATTATATTTAGTAATTTATCATATCTAAAATTCTTACTTTAATTATATTAATCATATCATAATTGTTACTCAAATTATCAACTATGTACTTTTAATATAATATGAATTCTAAAACTGTAAATTTTAAAAAATTATAGACTATTATTTTTTAAAAAATATTTTAATATAATTAACATTGAATATTAACATTGAACATATATTTTTACGCATCGAGCATATAAAATACTAGTAAAAACTAATAAGTGTGAATGAAGGTTATAGCATTCATATATGTCCATTTTTTCTGTTACTTTTTTTTTTTCTATACATTATGCTATAAGAGTTGTACTATATAATATTTTGGTAAAAAAAATACTATACTGTTATAATTTTTGTTATCTTTTCCAACTATTGTTATTATGCACATGCATCCACCATATATTTTTTTTTATTTTTTTCGATGGCAATAATATAATACACATTATATATTGGAGTACTATATAAGTTATTTTCTGAAATATAATTATCAAATTTATATAAATAATTTACATTATTATTATTATTATTATTATTATTATTCAATAATATAAATATCTAAAATATATATAAATCTATAATTTTAATCTAGTGTACTAATATTAGGCATCAATTTTTACACATGGCATAAAAAAATAGTATTATAATAAAGAAAAAGGAAAAGTGCAGCCGATTTAATAAACATATAAATTTATAGTTGGTGTGAAATATATTTGGAGTAATTTTTTTATTATTATTCAAATCATGCGTGTTATCTGTCACAACAAACTCCATGCAAAATAAATCATTTTATCATATTATATTATTGTTATGGGTAATGTTATTTTCAGTGTTTATAACTTATTTTAAAGAAGGTTAACCATGTTTGGTCCTCCTAGATTTATATGTAATATTTCATTTGTTGTTGTTGTTTTTTTTTTTTTTTTTTCAAAATATCCTTATTTGGTCCAAGTACTATTATGAAATGATCATTTTTAGTCTTTTATCAATAAAATGTTCGAATGCTGTTAAATACAATGACATTTCGGTGTTCAAATTGAAATTTTTCAAAAAAATAAAAATAAAAATATAACGGACCAACCCACTTTGTATTAAAAAAAAAAAAAAAAAAACGATCGAAATTTCATTGTATTTAACGTCATTTCAACAATTTTGTTAACGAGAGACTAAAAATGGTCATGTCATAATAATACTAGGATCAAAGGTTGATGTTTTAATAAAAAACGATTAAAAATAGATTGTCACCTATCAAATTAGGACAAAAAACGGAATTAACAATGTTTGATAAATAAATACAGATTTTTTCAAATATTAAAATTTAAATGCTATCCTTTATGGTATATAAGTGTTGGCTCAAATAGGAAGCTAAGGGTTGAATCACATAAATATAAGATTGAATGACAACATGAAAAATCGAAATAAAAATTTATTTTAATTTTCACTTTTACCCCTATATATTATTTTATAAATTTGGTAGTAGGGGTAACTTAAGTTGAACAAGAAAAGGCCTAAATAAATGGGCAATAGCGCCATTATATTGTTTGAGAATTAATTATGACAAATTGAGTGCCAAATTTGAAACATATACCTACCCTTATCATTACTTTGTTTTTATAAACTTACATTTTAAGGATTTTGATCTCATTAATTAGAATGATTTAAGGTTGGCATTTTCTAGAATAGAGAAACAAATATCAAAGAAGGAAGCTAATTTAAGTACAAGGCTCACAATATCAACAAAAAGTAATATAAAACCCGGGGCGGTAGCACAAGCGACAAATGAACTCTCTTTGTAGGGGAGAATTCCGGGATAATTCGTATTCAATTCGATTCCCACAAGCGACGATTTTCTCTGGACCAACTCCCATGGCCTCCCGGAGCGAACGAGGATTAGTCAGGTGGACCTGGACCGTTAAACAGACAGAGAAAGACCCGGACACCTCGTAGTTTACACCCAAAAAAGGTAATATAGGTATATACATATCGATCTTCTAGACTTATGTACAACCTTAAATTTCTAGGTCAACTGTCAACCATTAAAGGTGCCTACCATTCAGTGAGGGGATTAATCACTGTGTTCGAGACGGTGAAAACCTTGAGTTAAAAATTAAAAAAAAAAAAAAGTATATCCAGTCGACATATATATTCAATGAGTTTTAAAGACTTTTAAACTGATAGATTTTAATAAACTTTGATTGACTTTCATGGAGTCGTTCAAAACTTTTTAAAACTTTATAATACTCTATAAAAGTCTATATGAAAAGCATTCATAGACTTTTATCAACTTTTAGTTTAAAAAGTCTACAAAAGTCATTGAAATTCTAATAAATTGAATACATCCTTACAAACTTTCAATGATTTTGATTCTTATCATTTATAATTTTTTTACAAAACATTTATAATATATCATAAAATTCTTCTTATTATATAGTTCTTCACCCATATCAACATCCTCAACATTATTATTTGTATCCATAGTATGCTGAGACTTATATGCTAATTATTACTTATTCTTCAAAAAAAATATACTAATTACTTATATATATTATTAATAAACATCAATAAAAAAAACTATTTCATTAAAAATTCATAACAATATTGAACAATAAAATTTATAATAAAAGAATTTATCAAATAAAATATTTAAAAATATAATTACAAGTTTCATAAAATAAAAAAATAAAAATCTAATATTAATAATATATATATATATATAAAATTATATACTTGATATATTGCTAGGCGTCGTGCAAAGAACTATTATTTGCAATAGCAATTTGAGACTGCGAACAACAAGGTGCTACTGTTTGCAACCCCAAATTGTTGTTGCGAATAGTAGTTCGTTATTTGTAATAACCTGTTGTTAATATATATATATATATATATATATATATATATATATATATATATGTATATATATATATTACGAATATAAACATAAAAAAAATCAAAGTATATAAGTATTTATATGAATATTATGAAACATATACTAAAATTTGACGATGAAAAATTTGTTTTGTTCATGTATTTAGGGAAAATTAGAGAAAGTTAGGGATAAAAAGATTCATAGAAAAAAATAAAAATCAATATAAACAAGCAATAATAATGAAGTAAAAATAATATTATTTTGAATTTTTAGATGACGATTGTAAAGTTTAGGAGAGAGAAAAATTGGTAGAGTTTGTATGAGGAAAATATAGGATAATGCAGGAAAAAAATAATTTTATTGAATTTTGATAGGTTTATAAAGTTTAAATAGGGAGAGAAAATAAAGTTTAAATAGGGAGAAAAATAGAATTTAAATAGAGAGAGAAAACATTCAAAGTTGTTAGAAAGAAAATTTTGAAATCTTGGGGTTGATGGATGAATTTCAACTATTTATATTTGACAAGGAAAAGTCTACAAAAGTCTTAAAATTAAAAAGTCTACAAAAGTTCATAACTTTTTGAATACCACATGACTTTTAAAGACTCTTAAAAAGTCTTAATCGAATACCACACGTCTTTTAAAGACTTTTTAAAAGTCTTAATCGAATACCACATGACTTTTAAAGACTCTTTAAAAATCTTGATTGAATACCACATGACTTTTAAAGACTCTCTAAAAGTTTGAATTGAATACCTCCAAACTTTTAAAGTTCTAAAAGTCTTTAAAACTCTATGAAAGTCATGATTGAATACACCCCCTTAGACTACAATTCTAGACACCTGAAAAGTAGGCATTTTAAATTATTCTTAATTGTGTATAGTATGGAGTTAATATTCAATTTAATCTTCTATTATAGTGATTTTTCTCGATTTTGTCCTAAACAACTGTTTGTGCTCAATTAGGTACTTGACTTTAATGGTTTTACTCATTTGAGTCCTTTGTTAAGATAACTTGGTAATTTCACCTCTATTAATACCTAATTTAGTCCTCGACTATAGTAGTTTTATCCAAGTTAGTATTCGACTATAGTGATTTTACCCAATTTAATCATCGACTATAATGATTTTTCTTAATTTAGTCATTGATTCTAACAGTTGAGGACTCAATTAAGTAAAATCATCAAAGTCAAGGACCTAATTAAGTACAAAAAATCGATTAAAACTAAATTGAGAAAAAACAATTATAGTCGAAGACTAAATTGATTATTAACTCGTATAATATTTATTATTTCTGTTCGTTAAACCGGAAAAAGAAAAAAAAAATTGAGATTGGTAAATGCCATCTATTTTGCCTAAAGCTTTTTATTTTTTATTTTTTATTTTTTTTTTGGTGAGACAAGACCCGTTAACAACGGGAAATAAAGCTACCAAATTCTACCGGTGTTCGTCATAAAGGCGTCGGGTGCGAGAAGAGAGTCTAAACTATGTTGACCAAGTGGTCGGCGCATCTATTCTCCTCCCGCAGGGTATGTTGATAAACTACGTTGCCAATACAAATTTTGCCTAAAGCTATAACTAGCCTTTCCTTGATCTAATTATGGAGTAATGGTGAAGATTATGCCACATAACACACTGAAAATAAATATTGAATACACTCAAGTCAGTCAACAGAGACAGATCAAATCTAAAAACACAATAGATTAAATTTGGAAAAAAAGGAAGATTAATTTTCCCGATAATTGTATAGTGATAAAGTTTATTTTTCCCTTAATTATTCGTGCATCTATTTTTTCATTTAAATGGCTATTTGTAATCAACTATTCACGATAGACATTCAAAATCTTTTTTAAAATGAAGGTCTTTTAGGAAGATCAACTAAATCTCACAATGTCACTGTTCTTTTAACTCAAACGTGAATAATATACAACATAATTTTTTCAATTCTCATTTTTGGATATGCAATTAGGATTCGAAAATGAGAAATTGGAAATATCATCTTATTTATTTTATGCGTTTGGGTTAAACGAACATTTAGCTAATATTTTTATTTTTATTTTTATAAAAAAAAAATAAAAAATAAAAACTCTTTAGTATTAGGGTTTTCAATGTTGAGCATAAATAGTTAACGAATTTTTTATAAAATATGTTGGTCCTCGTGAGGTTTAGGAACAAGTCTGGGGGGGGGGGGGGGAAGGAGGGCGCGATGAATAGACTCGTTGGATTTTACAAATTCTCGAGGAATGGTTAAGGCTACCCGTCAGAGTTTTGTATGCACAGCGGAAATAATGTTAACCCTTTTTAAGAATCTTTGCACGATAGGTTTTGCTTGTTAAAACTTAGGTTTGATATTGTTAATGCGAATAATGAAAGTAGGAGAGAGAGAGAGAGAGAGAGAGAGAGAGAGAGAGAGAGAGAGAGAGAGAGAGAGAGAGAGAGAGAGAGAGAGAGAGAGAGAGAGAGAGAGAGAGAGAGAGAGAGAGAGAGAGAGAGAGAAGGAGAGAGAGAGAGGGGGGAGAGAAAAGAGAGAGAGAGAGAGAGAGAGAGAGAGAGAGAGAGAGAGAGAGAGATGGAGATAAGGAGAGAGAGAGGGGGAGAGAGAGAGTGAGAGAGAGAGAGAGAGAGAGGAGATGGAGAGAGAGACAGAGAGGAGGGAGGGAGAGACAGAGAGAGAGAGAGAGTTTTTATAGTGGTTCAGCTGTCAACGAAGCCTACTCCACTCTTCTTCACAACACGTGAAGGGTTGCACTATCTCCTTAGTACAAACACCAAGTTCACTCCATGACCATAGAGCTGGACATGAACTTCAATCAGGTCTTTCAACTCCTATAGAGTTTACTCGGCCTATTTTTACTTCACACGAGTAGAGAATACAAATTGAACAAATAAATTTTCTTCTTCTCCAACTAGGAGGTCTTGGTTTCTTTGATCTGGATTCTTTGAAGTTGAAGAAGCTCAAAACTCTCTTGAAATCTGGATGTAACTTTTACGTTTGGGTCTCTCTTCTCTTTGATCATTGGTCACTAAAACTGTAACTTTTGAAATCTTGTTCGCACTTGTAAATATGAAATTGACTAGCACCTTCTTCAGCTAAGAAAGAGGATATTAATAGGTTGGGTGAAAAATAGTTCCGTTAGAGGAAAACTATTTTCAAATTGCCTAAGGACCAGCGGGTAATCCGGAGGATAGGTGAGTTTTCAGATTTACAGTCGTTGAATCCTTAAAGTGCGCTGGACGTTGCTTTTTGTTCTCCACAAAAGGTCAGGGCATTTAATGGGAAATCGACCTTGGGATATGTTCCTAGGACTCACTTTGCCTTGGACATATTTACTCAACATTTTTAAGTTTTCGGACTGTTACGCTCAGAGAATGTCTCGAGCAGTCCTATCGAGTGGTTAACTAGGCTAACAAATCGAGCATTAGGTCCTCTCGGATACGAATGTTTGACTTTACCAATCGTCCCTTAACTCTTCGAAAGGTATGTAGGTCCTTCCTATATATATTTGACCTTTGCGACCCTTCGATTACGAATGATTGACTTTACCATTCGGTCTTGATAACCCATGAGAGGTAAACCCTTCCAGCCTTCGGTCTTTGCAGTCTCTCGGTCTTGATAGTCTTCACTCTTCGAATCTTCAGTCTTTGTCTTTAGTCTTCTGTCTCGAATTAGAGATAACCACTCAGGTTATTCTTCTTCTCGAGCTATCAAAGATAACCCCTCAGGTTAATCTTCAACTCGTTGTCTTCTAACCAAGAGTTAACCACTCGAGTTACTGTATGATTCTTTGTTTAGGACTAACTCATCGAGTGTCCATTCGGATGAACACAGTTTTACGTACTACTCGAGGTACTATTCGGTTTGATTCGAATGTTGAGCAGAAATGTGTAAGTCTAGAAAGAAAAAGAATTTAGGGTCTAGACTCATAACGTTTGGTATCACCAAAATCTAAGTACAAAATATTCCTAACAAAATATAAACTTCATTCAAAGATAATTGAGGGGGAAAAAGTGAATGCACATATAATTGAAAAGCGTTAAATAAGTTATATCACTATAACTCAAGAGGAAAACGTGGCATTTTTCTTTAAATTTGATAATTAATGTGATTTTATCCAAATTCACCATTTGTCAATGCATCATGAAGCAAAACGTATATGTAGCTATACAAACAGTTCGAAACGATGAAGTATGAATATTTGTGTGGCTAGTGTTGACATCGCATATTGCTATCTTGATATGGGCAGCGCCTTTGGTGCTAAATTGTGGTCTATATTCTTCCTTTCCATTTTTGTGGTTGGGATGGAGGGGGCTGCTTACAATAAATAGCAGCTCCCAACATCGTTTTAGAACACACCTGACTTCAAGTCACATATTCTATTCTCCTTCTCTCTCCCTTAGTCTGAGCAATAGTGAGGTTCGACTACGTGATTGCTAGTGCAAGTTATCCGTAGTAGGTCTGTGTAGCCTGTTGAAAGCGTGTCTGGGTTCTAACTGCACCGTTATCTGGCAAATAACGCTTTTAAGGTAGTGTTATTATAACACGGCACAGATTTCCTTTCAACCATACACCATAGTGTCCGTGCTTCTTAAAAGGCTTCCAGATCGCGCGTTGATGTTGCGATTATTTTACAACAGTTAAAAGTGTTATTGTGCCTTAGTAGTATGATTGTCTTAGTACTGAATTCCAGTTGAGTTGTCTAGATTTTGATTACTTAGTAGTACTTATTTCTTTAGTATGTTGAATACTAATGACTTTGATTGAAATAATTTGTGCATAGATATTGCTCAAACTTTTTACTAAAATTATTTGTATAAAAATAAGAGCATATATCATAGGCTTCAATTGTAATTTAATGAGAACATGGAAAAGTCATCATTCTTGAACACTCTGTCTATGAAGATGGTTTTTAAGTAAATTTCGGTTTCGCCACTCGACCTGAGAGTACTTAAGAAGTAGGGCGTTGATCATGCAGGCTAGTTAGAGCGCCACTTGATCTTCACCTGAAATGAGCGCCACTTTCTTATGTTGTTAAACAATCAAAGCCTTGCAATAGAAATTGTTGAAGTACTGCAATAGTAATTTTGATCTGCATCCTATGAATGCTTTATATGAGTTTTAATCTCCTCAAGTGTAGGAAAAGTTGTGCAAGTGGCAACTCTGAAGTCTCATTGTTGAGAGATATTTCCTAATAAATATGAGCTCGAACATATTCTTTGTGTATGAGATTAATTTCTTATAAGAATATGATGTGAAATTTGTGATTATGTTGTTCAACTTGATGTAGCATGTGGACAACATTATTTCTATGGCTTACTAACAATGAGCATTTGTATATAATATATGTACATTATTTAAATTCTTGGTTGAGTCATCTTAAAAGACTTATAATTCCTGTTTAAAGGGTAATTAAGATGAGTTGAGATAACTAAGTTTGTTGAAATATATTCAACTATTGAGTATGTATCAGGCAAAGTACAAAGCTACTATAATGTTCCACAAAGTAAATCGACAAAACTCAGTCTATCCAAAGGAGCCAAGTTGGGCACCAAAGATCAATCTGGGTAAGAGATCAAATACTTTTGAGAAAAATATTTGTAAGTGTTGCATTGTGGGGGGAAATTAACTCTTTATATATATATATATATATATATATATATATATATATATATATATATATATATATATATATATATATATATATATATATATTTCGTTCCTAAAAGTCTCTCTGTGGTACCAACAATAATGGTAGAAGAGAATGTTTCATGTTAAGCATGAAAATCTCAAGGGATTATTTACGAGTAAACGAAGTACTCGTCAAAGTGCATGTAAGTTTGATCAAGAGAATCAACTTACTTTAGGGCTAATTATGGGGATTAGTCGTTGAATCATTGGAGGGACTTAAAGTCCAAGTGGTAATGAATTCGTGGTGGGTCCCACTTTTGTGATCAAACAAAGCCATGAAAAGAGTTACAAAACAGTACACTAGTTGGTCATTCCTACAATATGTGTACTTGTGAGGTTGAGCTACAGCTCTTAATGAATTCATAACTCTTTGAGAAGGGTGATTTTGTTGAGACAAACCTAATGAATTCACTGCATAATGACATGAGTACAAAAGTGCTCTTGGTGACTTATACTCAATTGGGGTGGTCTATTTTGAGGTAACCTAAAGAGATCCCTGACTTGAGTAGAAAAGGGCTAACCGCCTCTTATGAAAGATAATGGGGTTATCCCTAGAAGCTGAGTGGCTAAGAAACATGTTGATAACCGTGCAGTTGTGGGGGTGTCCAACACCTTCACTACATTGTGATACACAAACTGTCGTTTGCATTGCAAATAACAGTGCCTATGATAGAAAGAAAAGACTTACAAATGATTTATGTCTTTAACTACTCTATAAGCTTTTAATGGTGGTCTATACTAAGATAGATTTAATAGAGTTAAAAGTCTATATTGAGATGGACTTGACGTACAAGACATAAAAATCTGTAATGCGGTAAGACTTGTCAGAGTTAAAAGCCTATGTTGAGATAGACTTTGACAGGGTAGAAGTCTATATTGAGACAGACATAACATTCTTTAATACTAAGGGTGTTCATAAGAAGTCAAAGAGTTTGACTTTCGTAGAACCTTCCTTTTGAGTTGGTGTGTGCATTAGAGTTCAAAATTTATCTAACCGGTGAATTCAAGATTCATATCACTCTCGGGAAGAAAATTACTCAGTGTCACTACGTGTCAGTTCAAGTTCTCAAACACTGACATTAAGACCAACTCATTTGTATTGCTCAGACATTATCCCTTTCCTTTCCTCTTTAAATTTGTGGGGGATTGTTGAAAAATTAAAAGATGAAGTATGAATATTTGTGTGGCTAGTGTTGACAGCGCATATTGCTCTCTTGATATGGGCAGCGCCTTTGGTGCTAAATTGTGGTCTATATTCTTTCTTTCCATTTTTGTGGTTGGGATGGAGGGAGCTGCTTACTATAAATAGCAGCTCCCAACATCGTTTTAGAACACAGCTGACTTCAAGTCACATATTCTATTTTCCTTCTCTCTCCCTTAGTTTGAGCGATAGTGAGGTTCGCCTACGTGATTGCTAGTGCAAGTTATCCGTAGTAGGTCTTTGTAGCCTGTCGAAGCGTGTCTGGGTTCTAACTGCACAGTTACCGGGCAAATAACGCTTCTAAGGTAGTGTTATTATAATACGGCACAGATTTCCTTTCAACAATACACCCATAGTGTCCGTCCTTCTTAAAAGACTTTCAGATCGCGCGTTGAAGTTACAATTATTTTCCAATACATTCTCATTTCAATTCTCTCCCTAGTTCTAAGCTAGGGGTGTCAATGCGGACTGACCCATGAAGCGTGACCCAAATTTCTTTGGCCATAACTTACCCCAATCGTTATGCCATGGAACCGTGTTCACCATTCATGGTGAACACGGTTCCAACGGTGTTAGTACACCGTTATCTTTTTTTTTTTTTTTCCTTAATTAATTGCGTGACTTTTCTTCTCCATTTTCACATTTCGCGGTTTCACTTTAATTTGAGGTGAGCAATGATTTCGGACATTCATAAATTATGAATTCATGCCTGCACATTCACTTTGGAATCATGCCTACACATTCCCGTCCGAAATCACGGACATTCATATATTATGAATCCATGCCTGCACATTCACTTTGGAACCATGCCTACACATTCACTTTGGAACCATGCGATTATGAATTTTCTGTTATAAGATTATGAATTTTCAGTTATGAGATTATGAATTTTCAGTTATGAGATTATGAATTTTCTGTTATGAGATTATGAATTTTCTGTTATGAAATTATGAATTTTCTGTTATGAGATTATGAATCTACATTACATTCATAATCTCATAACAGAAAATTCATAATTTAATAAATATTTTACTTTTATGCGATTATGAATTTTCTGTTATGAAATTATGAATTTTCATTACATTCGTAATCTCATAACAGAAAATTCATAATTTGATCAAACGCGCGCCGTTAACTCCACATCCGCGATTTTTTTTTTGTGCCTAAAAACAACGTCGTTTGGACTTGTGTTCACCATTCACGGTGAACACGTTTCCAGGGCATAATTTGCGTCTATGCGGGTTGATAAGCCTGCAAGCTATCTAGCTTAAAAATGTAAAAAGAAAATAATTTTAATATTACATTATGTATACTATAATTTAATATATCATCAATAGTAAAAACATATAAATTTAAATTTTGATATACTACAATTTGATGGATAATGATGTTTTAATGTTCTAATCACAATCATAACTTCTCTAATTTTTTATACGAAAGTATTAATTTATAAAGGAAAAATAACTTCCAATTTATTCTTTATACATTATTTTACTCACCCAACAAATCTTAAATCGCCCACTTATCACCTAAATAATTAAAATGTCACCTTTTTCCAAGTCATGAACTATTGTCTATATACCTGACCACATGGTTAGCTCAACTGGTCATAGAGGTGAAAATTTTGAAAAATGACTAAGGATCGAATCTCACCAGCGGTAGTGTGGAACGACCTCTCAAAGTTCATAACATGAATGCCAACATTATTATTACAATTAAGAATTTCTTTTACTGATAAACAATCGATCAAAAGGTTACGTTGTTTGTAATCGATTGTTGTTGCTTGGAGTACAATGAATAATCCATCCAAGATTTTATTTAAGCATCTACTAATTCCTTTGATCTCCGGCCTACCTGGGAAAGAGTCGTAAATATATGCCTTAACCTTAATTAGCCAACTAACTAAATTCACAAGATAGAATAATATACCATACTTTTTTTTGAGGAAATTTCAATTTTGGTCATATGACTATAGGGATCTTGTTAATTTCAGCCGCTGACTTTCAAAAGTGTCAATTTAGTACCATAATTATGCAATTTTTGTCAATTTTGGTCACTCCGGCCAAATTTCGCCGGAAAATTTTAATAGTTAAAATAATGAGGTTATTTTGGTCATTTCAAGCCTCTTTTCTTCTTCTCCGGCGAGTCCATCCCTTTCTCTCACGTTTCCGGCGTTCTTTCTCCCTGTAAACCTTATATTTAATATCATCAAGCCTCCTTTCCGCATCATCTTAGTTCATTGCATTCGTTAGAAACGGGGAAGGAAGGGATGGACTCGCCTGGGAAGAAAAAAAGAGACGTGAAATGACCAGAATACCCTCATTATTTTAACAATTAAAATTTTCCGGCAAAATTTGGCCGGCAATTTGACCGGAGTGACCAAAATTGACAAAAATTGCATAGTTAAGGTACTAAATTGACACTTTTAAAAGTCAGGGACTGAAATTAACAAGACCCCTATAGTCATATGACCAAAATTGAAATTTCCTCCTTTTTTTTTTTAGATGAAGTAAGAAACTAAGATCTTATGCACAAACAACTTTTCACACAAGGCAATTCAAGGATCTTGAGCATATATCTTAACTAAACATGTTTAGGAAAGAAAACCTCATATTCTTGAACTGTTTTTATAAGTAAATGAGTAAGAATTAAGCGTATGTTAATCTCTCTAATTGACAAGCCCGCCCTCTACCTTGACGGCAAATTGGTCCACACAATATTACGTAGACCATAACAAAAAGTACATTTTTAATATACTAAATGTACATTATTTTTGTACTGAATGTAGATTATACAATATAATGTACACTCAGAAAAAAAAATAATGTACATCCCCTGAATATAATGCACATTATGTTTGTACTGAATGTACATTATAGAATTGCACCTATTACAACACCATAAACGGAGATATGAAGCGCGGTTTTGAGGAAGGGAGGCCTGAGCGCTTTGGAATTAGACTCTGGTGGCTGTGGAGGTGGCAAAATGAGGAGATTTTTAATGGTACTTTCGTGTCCATCGACCACAAGATGGACTGGTTGCGTCGTTGTGATGGTGAAACTGCCAGGGCGTTCCAGGGAAAAAGCTGGCCGCTGCCTAGGTATAGTCGGGAAGACGAAGCTAGGCTGGTTTGGGCCAGACCGGGAGCTGGATGGTTGAAGTTAAACGTTGATGGCAGCTGCAAGAAAGATGGCCAGACGACCTGTGGGGGTGTTCTCCGGGATAGCAATGGCGATTGGCGAAGAGGCTTCATGTACAGAATTCGACGTTGCTCGATTGAAGCTGCGGAAGCATGGGGTGTTCTGCAGGGCCTACGCATGGCGAAGGAGTATGGAGCCAGGCGAATCGTTCTTGAATGTGACTCGAAATCGTTGATGGAGACTTTACGTAAGGGTAAAGGCTGGCGACATTATTCCAACAACATTGCCTGCCTGTGTATTAGAGAAGCAGCGGAGTTCATAGAGGTGCGACATGCACATGTTTACAGAGAACAAAACCGAATTGCTGACAAGCTGGCGTCCATGGCGGCTTTGCATCAAGGTGGCCTGCATATCCTAGAGACGCCACCGCGGGAGCTTGGAGCTTGAGGAAATGGTTGTCCTCGACAGGATAGGAGCTTCGTCGACTAGACGAATCTCTCAACACAGAGTCGTGAATGCTATTTAGATGTGTTGGGTATCCCCTCTCTTCTGATCCAAAAAAAATAACTTGTCTAATTTTTTATATGAAAGTATTAATTTATAAAGAAAAAATAACTTCCAATTTATTCTTTATACATTATTTTACTCACCCAACAAATCTTAAATCGCCCACTTATCACCTAAATAATTAAATTGCCACCTTTTTCCAAGTCATGAATTATTGTCTAAATACCCGGCTGCAAGGACAGCTCAACTGGCCATAGAGGTGAAAGTTTAGAAGAATGATCGGGGATTGAGTCTCACTGCTATGAGAAGGGCTCAGTTACCATGATTTATGCCCTTAGGGTTGGGGTACAACATTTTGGAAGAATGAATTATTGTCTATATATCATATGAATTGCATGAGGGCAAACATGTATGCCAACAGTATCATTATTATTACAATTAAGAATTTCTTTTACTGATAAACAATCGATCAAAAGGTTACGTTGTTTGTAATCGATTGTTGTTGCTTGCACTACTATAGAAAACGGTTTTAATGTCGGTTAAAATACCCCATTTAACGTCGGTTATCTTTCGACGTCGACTTTAGAGACGTCGTAAGTAAATGATACGACGTCGGTTAAACAACCGACGTCGTATGTAACATACGGCGTTGGGTTTTAGGTAAAAGCCGACGCCGTATATATATTTTTTTAAAAAAAAAAAAAATTACATACGACGTCGGCTTTTAGGGTAAAGCCAACGGCATATTAACAAATCTACTGATATTTGATGAATACCATTGTGGTACCTTTACTCCACGTAAACACTCACAAAAACTTATTTTCTCCTTTCTTGATAAAGTATGAGCAGCCGGAGGCAAATATGTTCTCTTATCCCCGCAATGTGGAGCTAATGTAGGTCGTATACACATTTCAACCAAATCCAATCTAGCATTGAGTCCATCTTTAGTCTTACCTTTAATGTCTAAAAGAGTTCCAACAAGACTATCACATATATTTTTCTCCACATGCATCACATCAATACTATGTCTCACATCTAGTGTCTTCCAATATGTAAGATCAAAGAATATAGATTTCTTTTTCCACGGACTCTTCTCATTTGTAGGTATCTCTTTTGACCTCTTACCTCTTTGAGATTGAAGCTTTTGGGTCTTACCAAAAGTAACATTGATGCATTCAACTCGTTCATAAACTTGATTCCCTGTTAATGGTTGTGGAGCATCTGTATAGTCTTGAACCCCATTGAATGCCTTTTTTAATTTTCTATAAGGGTGAAATTTATCAAGAAATCTCCGATGCCCCATGTATACAGTCTTTCTACCATGAACCAGTTGATGATAACAGGTATTATCTTCACATATTGGGCATGCCTTATGACCTTTGACACTATATCCAGACAAGTTTCCATAAGCTGGAAAGTCATTGATTGTGCAAAAAAGCATTGCATGCAACTTAAAAGTCTCCTTCCGGTATACGTCAAACACTAACACACCTTCATCCCATAATTGCTTCAAGTCATCAATCAAAGGCGCCAAAAAAACATCTATATCATTACCTGGTTGTTTTGGCCCAGAAATCATCAAGCTTAATAATATGTATTTGTGTTTCATACACAACCACGGGGGTAGATTATAAATTATCAACATAACTGGCCACGAGCTATGCTTGCTACTTAGGTTCCCGTGGGGGTTAATATCATCAGTACAAAGTCCAAGTCTAAGATTTCTCGACTCGTGGCCTAATTCAGGAAATGCATTATCAAATGTTATCCATTGAGAAGAATCAGCCGGGTGTCGAAGCTTGCCATCGGAAATTCTTTCATCTGCATGCCATGATAAGTTCTTCGCATCGCTTGGATTTGCAAACATGCGCTTAAATCTTGGAAGAATTGGGAGATACCACAAAACTTTAGCTGGTGGACTTTTCAAACGTACTTTACCACTCTCTCTTGTTTTATAACGAGATGCCCCGCATATTGGACATGCATGCAAGTCTTTGTAATCATTCCTAAACAATATGCAATCGTTAGGGCAAGCATGTATCTTTTTGTATCCCATACCCATGGGACACAACATCTTTTTGGCATCATATGTACTCTTGGGAAGTTCATTACCATCTGGAAGCATATCATTGACTATTTTAAGTAACGCAGTAAAGCTCTTGTCGCTCCACCCATTCCCAGCTTTCAAGTTGAATAATTTTAATAGAGCAGATAATCTGGTATATTTACTACACCCTGGCCATAAAGGTTGTTTTGAATCATTCAATAATTCATCCAACTCATTTGACCGATTGGTAAACTCTTCTCCAACATCGCGAAACATTTCATCCAACCGATCTTCAGACTCATCATCTTCATTGTTAACATACATGTTAGATGTTGTAGTCACATCGCTTTCACCGTGCCAAATCCATTGTGTATAATATGGATTAATCCCATTAACGATTAGATCATCATATATGTCCTCTTCACCTAACCTTTTCTGATTACAACATTTCGTACAAGGACAGAAGAACCTCTTATTACTATTCAGAAGGTTATTATTTGCAAACTGTAAAAAATTTCTAACTCCATCTTCATATCCCTGACTAAGTCGATTAGCTTTCATCCAACTTTTATCCATCAAAAGCCAATCTAAAATAATAATAACCTAGTTAAACATTTGTTAACAACATTTTAACAAATTTATATAATTATAACTACTACAACAACTACACTATATTCATTTCGGCCAATTAAATAATTAAGCTAATATTACATTTTGATTTAAAAGTATTACATTTTTTTTCATAAGTATCATAATTTCTTTCATTAGTAAGAATTAAACAATTTATTCATTATTAGTATTACATTTTTCTCATAACATTTTCCTACACTATATAATGTAGTTTGTTTTAAAATTGATTATTAAATTCGAAAAATTAAATCTATGAATATGAACTTAGCAACAATCCTTATAATTCACAAAAACTAATAAAACAAAATTTGAAGGATTATTAATAGATTGAGTTTTAATTTCTTTATATACGTCTAACTTAATTTATACACACTTAGCTTGTTCATTTAAATTATTTGGTAAGTTATATACTTGAAAAAGGCAAATTATGGACCATGATTCACCTAGCATGGTGGGCCTTGGTCCAAAACAACGTCATTTTATATTGAGTATCAACTAGTGCAATATATTCAATAACATCATCATGTATTATACACACTTAGCTTGTTCACTTAAATTATTTGGTAAGTTCTATACTTGAAAAAGGCAAATTATGGACCAAGATTCACCTAGCATGGTGGGCCTTGGTCCAAAACAACGTCATTTTATATTGAGTATCAACTAGAGCAATATATTCAATAACATCATCATGTATTATACACACTTAGCTTGTTCACTTAAATTATTTGGTAAGTTATATACTTGAAAAAGGCAAATTATGGACCAATATTTACCTAGCATGGTGAGCCTTGGTCCAAAACAATCATTTTATATTGAGTATCAACTAGTGCAATATATTCAATAACATCATCATGTATTATATTCATAATATTTGTTCTAAAATTTCAAGCACAATTATTCCTAAAATTATATGGATTCAATTCCAATTAGGCAGAGTTGTCCATTTCGGTTCTTGATCCAAAATCCAGTCAGCATCAAGAAGTGCACATTTCAAATGGACAAAGAGAGGATAGAACAGCGACAGATGGAAATCAAAGGAATGACATGAATTCTAGGAATCAATACAAGTAAAATGATGTTCATCATTATATTATAAATTTAAGGAGAAGAAGAAGGAAAAAAAAAAAGAATAAAATCAAGAAACAAGATTTATAATATATATATATATATATATATATATATATATATATATGCACGTACCTTCAACACTACGACGGCGAGCGGCTAGCGGCTAGGCAGGGACTGTTGCGGCGGCGTCGACGTGCGGCAGTAGCGAGGCGGCGAGCGACGTCGACAACGAGGCCGAGGACGACGACGTAGGTGGCGGTGGAGAGATTCGAAGGTCGATGGCGGCGTAGGGCGTGCGGAGGAAATGTCGATGAGTGATTCGTGTGATATGTCGTTCGTCTAAAATGTTTCGCCTATACTAGGGCATAGTGAACTGTATACGGCGTCGGTTATGTACGTATCCGACGCCGTATAATTATATTTATTTATTTTTTTGTTAATGGAGATACGGCGTCGGCTATATAATACGCCGACGTCGTATCTCCTATTTATTTTTTTTAAAAAAAAAAATTCGAGTATACGGCGTCGGCGTTATACGTCGCCGACGCCGTATACCATATTTATTTATTTATTTATTTTATTATTGGAGGAGATACGGCGTCGGAGATTAATTCGCTGACGTCGTATCTCCTATTTATTTTTTATTTTTTTTTAAATTCGAGTATACGGCGTCGGCGTTATATGTCGCCGACGTCGTATACCATTTTTTTTTATTGGAGATACGGCGTCGGTGAATAATTCGCCGACGTCGGTGAATAATTCGCCGACGTCGTATCTCCTATTTATTTTTTATTTATTAATTTTAATTCGAGTATACAGCGTCGGCGGTATACGTCGCCGACGCCGTATACCATATATATATTTTATTTGAGATACGGCGTCGGCGTTATAATACGCCGACGTCGTATCTCCTATTTATTATTTATTTATTTTTTTTATTCGATATATGGCATCGGCCATACCAAATAACCGACGTCATATGTATTTTTTAAAAAATAAAAAATAATTTTAAATATTTAACGTCGGATTTTCTAAAAAGTAACGTTATAATGTAGACGTTAAATCCGTTTTCTGTAGTAGTGTTGGAGTACAATGAATAATCCATCCAAGATTTTATTTATAGCATCTACTAATTCCTTTGATCTCCGGCCTACATGGGAAAGAGTCATAAATATATGCCTTAACCTTAATTAGCCAACTAAACTCACAAGATAGAATAAGATACCATACTTTTTTTTTTAGAAGCTAAGATCTTATGCACAAACAACTTTTCACACAAGGCAATTCAAGGATCTTGAGCATATATCTTAACTAAACATGTTTAAGGAAAGAAAACCTCATATTCTTGAACAGTTTTTATTATAAGTAAATGAGTAAGAATTAAGCGTGTGTTAATCTCTCTAATTGACGACCCCGCCCTCTACCTTGACCGTAAATTGGTCCACACAATGTTACGTAGACCATAATAAAAAGTACATTTTTAATATATTAAATGTACATTATTTTTGTACCGAATGTAGATTATACAATATAATGTACACTCAGAACAAAAATAATGTACATCCTCTGAATATAATGTACATTATGTTTGTACTGAATGTACATTATTTTACAGTAGACAAAATATAGTCCACACAATAATGATTGCTAATTCACTATGTTCTGTTAATTACTGAAACTTTCCCTCCATATACCAATCGTTATACTATGGACCCGAGTCCAGCATACATTGTGGACACGGTAACGGTGCCGTAAGTGCACCGTTATCTTCCACCATTTTTTTTTTTTTTAAATTTCAGATCGCTTCTTTCCTGATGATAAAGCATCCATTTTCGCGAGTTTCCTGTCGATCAAGCTTCCATTTCTTCTTCACACAAAAGCTCTCTTCAACGCTCATTCTCCCATTTTCATAATTATAGGAGCATATGTTCATAATTTTATCACTATATGTTCATAATCGTATGTTCATAATGTCAGAGCTCTGTGTTCATAATTTCATAATTGTACATTCATAATTCCATAACTGTATATTCATAATTCCGTAACTGTACATTCATAATTCAATAACTGTACATTCATAATTCAATAACTGTAAATTCATAATTTTCGAAGCTCTATGTTCACAATTTTAGAGCTCTATGTTCATAATTTTATAACTATATGTTCATAATTGTAAGTTCATAATGTCATAGCTCTGTGTTCATAATTCAATAACTATACATTCATAATTTTATAACTGTACATTCATAATTTTATAACTATACATTCATAAGTCCACAAACGAATAACGCCGTTAACGGCGAGACAAAATCAATTTTTTTTTAATTGGAATGCCGTCGTTTTCCCTGAAAGCGACGTCATTTTGGACTCGTGTCCACAATGCATAGTGGACACGAGTCCCCAACATAATTTACCTCCAAATACAATGTAAGCCAAGCACTCAACACCACCACCACAACAATAACAATAATTATTATTATTATTATTATTGTTGTTGTTGTTGTTATTATTAAGGCTCCACAAATTAAATGGCCTTTTGCCCCTAATATTATATTAGACCATTGAAGATAAGATCCAACTTTTGCTTTCTACGTGCATGTATAATATAAGATAGTGCATGCATGCAATTTGTCAAGCACTCCATTCCGGCTATAAACTAAGAAACTAAAAGAAAAAGGAAATAATTTTGTATACGAAATAATATATTCTATGCTTTTCCACAGTGGAGAAGCAAAATCATGCATTTCCTACTTCAAAATTCATTCTTCATGCCAAAGGAATCAATTGCAACTTTTTCCTGACCATTGCACGACACATCATATTCTCTCTTCTCTTTTACTTTCTGCTACCACTGTGCTCTCTCTTTTCTTTCCCTCTCTCCCACCTTTATCTTCATCACCTTTCCCTCCCCACCCCCCTCCTTCATTGTCTTGGGAAGTGTTACTGTTAAGTCGGCGTCACATTGGATCAACATCTGAGATTGCGGTATAAGTTCTTTTATATATATGACCGAAACACGACTCAAGATTGATTAATCTAAAAGTTTCATTCCCTTCGTTGATAGTTACAGGGTTCAAAGGATTTTTCTCCCCATTTGGATCTCTTTGTCATCAAGCTATATATAGCGTCACTCTAATGGCTACAGGAGGGGCGGCTTTCCAATTTCTCTTCTTGAATCTTCTCATTTCCTGCTTGTATGGTAAGCGTTTTACTCTCTGCATCTTTATTTTTTGCCATTTGGATCTCTTTGATCTGTATTGTAGTGTAATCTTCTTTTGAACTTGGTATATATGGTTCTTGAATTCATGGGTTAGTTTCACACTAATACATATATATAGCCTCTGAAATTGATCTATTATAGAAGAATTGAATGGTGTTTGTAGTTTTTGGAAGAAATTTCATTTCATATTCTTGAATGTCTACAACATAACATTCAGAGGAATGTGCCCCCTGCTTCCCTTCTTGATGTTCTTGTTACTCATCTTTAATTTATGAATAATCTTTATTTCAAAAAGAAAAAAGAAGAGAAACATTCAGATCTCTAAATTGGGTTATTCTACAATGCTGCAATTAAATGCTACAAGCAAACTTAGTGTTGCGGGAGGTAAGGTGTTGGACTTGGCCCACCTGTCTCTGCCTAACAATTTTAAACTCAGTATTGGGTGGAGACAAGGTGCTGGATTTGACACCTTCATTTTTGCTCAACAATTTCCTAAACTTAGAGTAGAGGTAGTGTGCTGGACTTGACCCACCAGCCTCCGCTAACAATTTTCCAATTTTAGTGTTGGGCAAAGACAGAGTGCTAGATTTGGCTCACCCTTTCACCCAACAATTCCCCGAACTTAGGACATTTTCCAAATTTAATGTTGGGCAAAGATAGGGTGTTAGATTTGGCTCACCCGTTCGCCCAATAATTCCCCAAACTTAGGACAGAGGTAAGATGTTGGACTTGACCCACCTGCCTCCGTTCAACAAATCTCCAAATTTAATGTTGAGTGGAGACAGGATGCTGGACTTGGTCTACCCATTTCCGCCCAACAATTTTCCAAACTTAGGGCAAAAGTAAAGTGTTGAACTTGTCCATCAGCCTTCGCCCAACAATTATTCATTTCAGCACATGCTAGCTTTGTTGAAATTTGAATTCGTGACCTAACTAAGATACCATTTGTTAGTAGAGGGATTTGCATTTGCACCTATTATAGAATTGCAAAGTATGTAATTGAATTGCATTAATTGGTTGTTGTTATCTTGAAGGGGCATCTTCTGCAAGTATGAACTTCCATGAACACACAGATCTTGAAAAGGGAAAGCAGCATCTGCAGGCACTCCATTTCTCCAGAAAAGATGTGCAAAACCATGTTCCATCTTGGGTAAATCCAATCAATCATGATCAACTAATGGAAGATCTATCACCACCCACAACTCCAGTTACTAACCCTGTCACAACGCCAGTTACCAACCCAGTCACAACCCCAGCCAATCTCCCGCCGGCGGTCAATTTCCCTCCGGCAGGCATCGTCACCGTCCCGGCCACAACCCCAACCCCGTCGGCTCAGACGCCACCCACCCCGGTTTCTACCCCTCTCCCAGTCCCCTCCACAAACCCAAATCCAGTGAACACACCACTCCCTGCCGTCACTAATCCTGTTACAACACCCGCCGGAGCCGGAGGCCTCCCTGTCACGCCGCCGGCTGCGGCGACCAATCCGCCGGCTGTTGCCGGCGGAGGTCAGAGTGGGAGCTGGTGCGTGGCGAGGAGTGGAGTGCCGGAGATTACTCTGCAATCTGCGCTGGATTATGCTTGCGGGATTGGAGGTGCGGATTGTTCTACCATTCAGCAGAGTGGGAGCTGCTACAACCCAAATTCTCTGCAGAATCATGCTTCTTTCGCATTTAATAGCTATTATCAGAAGAATCCCGTGCCCACTAGCTGTGACTTTGGGGGAGCTGCCATGGTTACTAGTACAAATCCAAGTAAGCTGCACTCAAACACACACACACACACACAATCTTGAAAAGCTGCGGTTTTAATGTTTTATTTGTTGATGATAAATTGTCTTGTCTTACTTTGTATTGGGCGGAGACCGGTAAATAGTCAAGTCTAGCAATTGGGGTTTAGGAGAGTATTGACTATTGAGAGAAGGCAGGTAAAGGGTCAAATCTAACACCTTATCTCTAGAAAATGTGATAGTGGTATAAGAAATTAAAGTTACGTCTTCACTAGTAGCTATAGCTTTTAGCCTAGTGATAAGTGTTTGATTGTAACAAATGGTACGTACTGAACGAGGAGAAAGGTCGAGCGGAGGCCAGTAAAGGACCAAGTCCAACAAATTGTAGCTGGGGATTGTTGGGCTGAGGCGAATGAAGGGTTAAATCTAACACCTTTCCTCTTGAAAATGTGGTGGCAGTATAAAGAACTAAAGTTGCGTCTTCGCTGGTAGCTATAACTTTTATCTTAAGTGTTTGATCCTAACAAATGGTATTGAAAGTGGGGGAAATGTTGGGTAGAAGCCGATAAAAGGCTAAAAAATTATTCCTTAACTTTGAACTATACTTTTTAGAGTAATGGTAAACACTTGATCCTAACAATTTACCAGTTCTGATCTGATGATCTTTTGCGCCCAGGCTCGGGTTCTTGTGTTTACCCAACATCAGGATCATCTTCATCTTCGTCTCCGTCTTCATCTTCATCTTCTTCATCACCGCCGACACAAAATCCAACTCCATCAGCTCCGATCACTACGCCCACTACACCTCCAACCACAGCTTCATCATCTGGAACAGGATTATTGCCCGAGTAAGGGACCATCCCCCAGCATCATATATATATATATATATATATATATATATATATATATATATATATATATATCCTTATTTGAGTTCATCTATTACCATTGATTATTCAATTGGTTTTGCAGCTCGGGCACACCTCCACCATTGTTGAATGCAAGCTATCCTGTGCCTGGAGGGGAAATGCCTGGCATGGGAGATGGCATTCCTCTTGGAAACACCTCCACAATATCCATGTCGCCCATTAATCTGCAACCCTTTGTTGGCTGCATTTTTCTGGTGGCATCCATCTGTACTGGGACACTTGCTCTGAGAATCTGATGGATGGAGTCCCAAATTTGCAAACTGGATCTTGGCTTTCAAGTTTCAAGCTAGCTATATGTACAGTTCCGTTGGAGGAAAACAGCGAGGTTTAGAGATCAGAGCTATACCTGTATACCATCCCATCCCAGTTCTGTTCACAAGTTAGTACACCTTGATTCAAAGCCCTTAGATAATATGCAGATCTTTCATGTTTTAGTGGTTATGAATATTAATTCAGATTATTATGAAATAGGTTATCAGTAGATTCATGGTTTAAATGAAAGAGTTATGTAAATCAAATTCTTGTTTCATTTCTATCTCTCTCTCACCGTGATCTAGGGGTGCCCAAGGTTCGGTTCCAATTCGAAACTGCCAGTTCGCGGTTCTAAGATAGCCGGAACCGAAATCTTATTTCGGCGGTTCATGTCCGGTTCCGGAACCGCCGGTTCTAACCCGTGTTTTTTTTAATGTTACTCACTTATTGCTTAGTGCTTACTCCGTATTTAGACTTTAATATTATATTTATAGAATATATACATAATATATGATATTTAATATATATAATATATAATACTCCGTATATAATATCTAATATATAATCTAATATATAATATATAATATACACAGTTCCAACTGGAACCGGAACTGTACGTACGATTCCGGTTTTGATTCGGTTGGAATAGTAACGGTTCGGTTCGAACCAAACCGTGAGCACCCCTATCGTGATCTGGAAAGAAGATATTCTCGCAGGAACTTAGCTCAATGGTTCAATAGACAATATTTAGAAGAAAAAGTTAAAATTCGAATCTCAGCAGTGTAGGGATTATGTTCAAAGTAGACAAATTTTTTTGAGTACCGACAATTAGCTCTGTTTGCTGAGCCATTAAGAGGATATTACTATGGTTTAAATCCCATGCTTCGGCTCCCTGATTCCTGAACCTGCCACAATATTTTAAGCAAACATTCATCAAATTAAGATGAGAGAAAAGACATCACAAAAATATTAAATGAAAAATACAGAGTTATTAAAACCTATGTGTTATCGATTTTCTTTTTATATCTATAAATAATTCTAGTAGTAAGTGACAATAATATTGAGTAGTGTAGTCATATATGCACATTGGATCAAGTCTGGTTATATATAAATTTTATTTTAAATATTCAAAATTTTGAGTGCTATCCTTCAATTTTTAATTTGATCGATAAAATACTATATATGAATGACAATGGATAAATTAATACCGTGTGTCTAATCTCCAGAACCCTAGTAAGATGTGTTTTAATAGTTGATAGCCGGGTTTGAAACATGTTTAGGTAGTAGTTAAATTCTCTATCTAAATTTAATAAGTTTCGAGATAATTTTGAGTACTATATTGGTAGTGTCAATCGAGTTTGGAACGAGTACACCTAATATCTATTCGGGTAGTTCTAAATGTTTTCAAATTCACGTTTGTAAGTGACTGAACAGACAAGTACCTACATGCTATCATCCCTAATAATATGGGTAGAGTAATAAAAAAAAAAAGATAATATTATATATAATCATAGTAGTAAATATGTAGATAGTATGAATAATGGTAGTGATGGGAGGATAAGTAGATATAAGTGGTGATAAGGTAGGTAGGTGGTGGTAGAGGTATATAGATAGATAGTTGGGTAGATAATATGAGTAAATAGATAAGTAAAGTAGAAGTTTGTTGTAGGTAATAGTAATATTGGTTATAGGTAAAGTTATGTGTGTTTATGTATTTGAAAAATGACAAAAACAAGAAAAAGTTGTTTTCTAAAACCTTTGTACTTTCGAAAAATAGTTTTTCAAATGGAAAATTGAGAAATAGTGCTAAAAACACATTTTATGTTTTCCGTTTTTCTAGAAAGAGATTGTTTTTTTTTTCAAAAACTAAACGCATTAATGGTTCATTTTGCAACCACCATGTGTGATTCATTTGGATTCACTTGATATCATTCAAACATTCTTACACTATAGAGTATAACAGGTTGGCTATGGTAAAGTAAGCCACCAATCATACTACGATACATAGTTGAATCAATTGATTTTCCAAAGTCATCTCCTAAAATCTTTGTCAAAGAAGATATAGGTTTATGGGCAACCTTCGCATAATCTAAGTCAAATCTTTGAGCTATGTATTCTACATATTTCAACTAGTTTAAAAACAAACTTTTTTCTAATTTCTTTATTTGAAGACCGAGGAAATATGTGAATTCTCCAATGATGTATCAAAGATATGATAGTGAGTGTATGGGTGTACAATGTTGTCCTCAAGGGATTGGGGATTCTTGACTATGTTGGTCCCGAAGGGTTTGTGAACGAATCTAGAGGAAATAAGATGAAGATGTAAATTTCTTCTTCCTCCAACTGAGAAGCTTGGCTCTAGGAATCTGGAGATGGAACTTTGAAGCAGCACAAGCCTTCGTAGATCTGGATAGTGAACTTAGCGAATTCTTCTCTCTCAACTGGTCACAAATAGCTTAATGTTTCAAATAGAGCTTTTACACTTGAATGTTTTTCAAAGACCAGCACCTCCTTCTATATAGGAAGGGGGTATTTATAGGTATGAAAAATGGTTTCATTGGAGGGAAGACAAAGTTTTAAAACCCTATTAACCAGTGACTAGAGACCGCTGGGTAATTTGAGTGTACGTGAGTTACAATACTTTCCAAGCGTTGGTCCATAAAATGCGCTAAACACTTAACTTTTTGTTCTGCACCAAGAACGTGACATTTAATGAAAGTTGACTTGGAATATGTACCTAGGACATGTTTTGTCTTAAGCACATTTGCTTACTTTAAGGTTTCGGACTATTCTCGCACGGAGAATGTCTCTGAATTGTCCTATCGAGTCGTTAGCTTTGGCTATCGTCTCGAGCATTTTATTCACTCAAACATGATTGGTTGACTTTACCAATTTGTCCCGTAACACCTCGAATGATTTGCCTTTATCATTCGGCCTTGATAACACAAGAGGTAAACCCTTCCATGATTTGGTCTTTTTGCAACCTCTCGGCCTTTGTCTTCAAGTCTTCAGGTCTTTGAGTCTTCTGTTCTTCAAGTCTTCCTCTAGGACTACGAATTGATGAGAGATAACCTCTAGGGTTAGGTTTCGATTCGCTGTCTTTGAATCGCCTGAGTGTTGTTGTAGCACCCCGTGTTACGGCCTCTAACCCAAACTAATTATTTAATTCCTCACCCTTAAAAGAGAATTAAATTCCCTTAATTAATTAGGAAGGGTCCACCATAGACCATGGACCCTTATCCCTAAACCAAACCCTTAGTCCTACAAGGAATAGAATTAGTAAATCCATACCATTCAGACCCTAAGTAGGACTCTTAGATATATATAAGGACATAGGAGGCACCTAGAATTCACACCACAATAGATTCCACCACACAAGAATTTCCAAGAATTCCCCTATCACCAAATGTAGGAGAAATCAAGAAGAGGAGATCTTAGAGAAAGAACCTTAGTAGCCAAGGATTCTAATTAAGGCTAAGAGGTAACCCATGTCTCAACAAAACCTATTTTCCTTGTTGTAATCTTCTTCTTTGGCTCCTTTGATATGCAATTCTATACTTGTGTCTTGATAAGGCTTTTATGATGATTGTGATATGATATTGATGTTTATGAGATGATCTTATGTGTTGGTCTTGATAATCTTGATGATTATGAGAGGATCTTGATAATTGTGTGATTGGTCTTGATGAATCTTGATGTTCTTGATTTTAAAGATAAAGTATGATGTTGTGATTTAAACATGATTAGAGCCCTAGGTTAAATCGTGGATTTCGTATTGTGATATTCTTGGTCTGTTTGGTGGGGTTTTGCATGTTTGGTGTTAATTATGTTTAGAAGTCATGTTAGGATGTACTTAAGGTGATTCTTGGTTTTGATTCATTATTTGACTACGTGGTGTCGTCGTTTGTGTTTAAAAAGTGCCTAGACATGGTTTCGGGTTCCACGAAAGATCCCGGGACCAAAGTATTACAAAAGAGTCAGTGGGGGTAGGGGAACCCGCCACCTACCCGCTGCCCAGCGGCACCAGCCTGCGGGCAGGCGACTGCCCGTCGGGCACCCGTTGCCCAGAAGAGCGCCGCCGGCGGGTAGTCCTCCACCTGCTAGTTTTTCCCAGTGTGGATGGTGGTTTTCCCCGTTCCCCGTGTTTTCCCAACGGACCCCGTTTGTCGTGCCTGAGTCTAGTTTGATGTTTCGGGTACCATTCGTAGGATAAAAGAGTCTTGTGTATTGCATGCTAGTTGAATTGGTATCCCGTTGGCCTAGGTGAAAGATGTATGAACCCCTTAGGAATATTCCTAGTATGTGGATGACCACGCATAAGTTTTATTTATACGTTTCCCCCCTTCCCAATGTGCTAATGTGGGTTGCATGTGCTTGCTATGTGTTATGTGTGCATGATACCCCAATTTGGTTGCGATCAAATTGGCTATACGGGTAGTTGGATGGGTTGAGAACCATCGGCTGTTAACCAGGCCGGTTGCGATCGGTCAGGTATATAAATATTATATAGGGCTACGGTCCACCGTTTGGTTGCGATCAAACGCTATGATGAGCTGCGGTTCATCGGTTGGTTGCGATCAACCCCTTCGTGATGCGGTACGAGGCAGTGTGCTTCGAGGCCGTTTTAGCACTATATGCACTGACCCTCATGTATGGGCATGCGATTGGTCCTGCGGCACCACTAAAGTGTGCTTATGTGTTGAGATAATGATTGATTACTGATATGATGATCATGTGACCTTAGGGTGTATGCTAGTATCTTTACATGCATGATTATAACTGATAAATGCGTTTGTCCCTACTTGTTGAGTCTATTCTCGGTTTTAAATTAGAGTCTCCTAAGTATATATATCTTCCGGCTTCAAAATGGTTTTCATATATATATATATATATATATATATATATATATATATATATATTATATATATATATATATATATATATATATATATATATATATATATATATATATAATATATATATATATATATATATATATATATATATAGGCTATTTTTCTGGTGCACACCACATTTATTGTGTGAACTTGTGGACTATTAACATCCGTTGATGCAATGCATCTGATTAACTGATTTACGATGCGCGTAGTGATACAGTGCACCCCGCCACACGAAGTACACGGGCTCCTAACGTACATTCACGTCATCCGCGTTTGAAAAAGAGAGTAGAGAGGTCATGATCTCGCTATTTTTGTTCCGTCGTTCAATGTGGTGGTTTCTCTACCGTCGACCAAGGGTGATCAGCGCGACGCTCAGGACATCGAGGCGACCACGATCATTGCCGCTGGACGATCACTCTCGCCGCCGGCGGACGTCACCGATGGGCAAACCAGATCCCTCTCGTTTAACAGTTGTGTGCGTCGTACAGTGCGTGTAGTGGCTGCCTTCATTCTGTGACGCCGACGTGAGGGTTTGTACTGTCGTGGGCGGCGTTGTGGCATGCATGGTAGTTGTTGTTCTCACTGAGGACTCTGCCATGCCGCAGTACCCGTCTCTCAAGAAGAGAGACACCGGTCGGCGGCTGCATCTATATATGTGGGAGTAATACGCGCAGTAGTCCGGTATCACCTAGAGTGGCACGGAAGCCCTAATTTGCGTAAACCATTTGTGTGCGAGGGATACCTGCCAAAGTTTAAAACACCGTTAGTGGTCGAGTGTCATGTTGCACAGGTGAGTGCAACACTACTTTCACCGTGCATTGTGAGCTGGGTGGGCTTAGTGCATCGTGCAATTGCTAAACCAAAGGAACTAGGAAGCGCATTAAGAGCACACGGGAGTTGGCCATGGAGAAAAATGTCAAAATTGCCTGAAAGTGAGGGGTTTGTGGGAAATACGCCCGCCCATAATGCTCGTAGTTGCCCTTCAAAGTGACGGTGGAGTCTGTTGGCACATTTCATTTTCGCGTTCATAGGTTTGTTTTTTCGTTTATATGTTTAAATCACTGGTATAAGCAAGTACTGTAAATAATAAGGGTGTATGTACCCGACATTCTTTCGTATTCTTGGGGTTTTTTATTTTTATTTTTTGTACTGGGAGTGCCTTGGTCCCGGTTTGATTAGCATCAATGACAGTTCTTGTTATGGTTTATTTTTTGAAATGCATGGTGCAGTGTATACGGTTTTGTTTTGGTTTTTTGTTTTTAATCCTTTGGTTGTTTACGGGGATGTTGGTAAGGTTATGGCCTGACTCAACAGCCTTGGTTTGAATGATTGCTTTCCGTGAATGCCGTTTTAATTCTTTCCATAACCCCCATGACTTTTGTGTGCGTCGGCCATTATATTCGCATTATTTGCGTTCCGGTTTCCGGTCCCAACCGAGTGCAGTGCTAGACCATGTTATCCCTCTAATCACCAGATTACTCAAGGTGGGTATATATCAGAGAGAGTATAACTATATGCGTGTTTTGGTGCGCGTGATGATATATCAGAGGATGCAATGTGCTAGAAAACGTAGTTTTATATTATGAATTTATACACAATTCAACATCTGTGAAAATGAACAAATTTTCATTCAAGCACCTAGAATTATATATGAGTGCGCAGAGAGGTGACAACTCAAAAAAGCACAGTGGACATTCGAAGTGCAAATCCAAATTACTGATGTTGCACTTCAGTGTGTTACCTAGAATACCCAGGCAATGGCTAATATCCCCACAACAAATCATTAGTGTTCTTCCGACTCGAGTGCCGCCGCATTGTGTAGGTTGACTAGTTGCATGGCATTCCGCCTTTGCAATCCAGCATTCCAGGTAGTGCAATCCTGCCCATTGTGCCCATTGTATGATGTGCCGCATTGTGAAGATCCCTGAATCAGAAGTTGAAGTTGTGTCCCTCCATGGCATTTGCATCCTTTTTGGTTTCATGATTCTTGTCATTTGCATCCTTTTTGGTTTGTTGTCCAGATAAGCAGCGAGAGGAGACTCCACAAATGATTCAGGCTACAATTGCAAACTGAACTGTATACAATGCTGGAAACAAAAAGGGATAAAAATTGTGAATTCCATATATGATTCTAACTTATTAAGAATTGGCAAACATTTGGGAGTTAAAGGTATACCTTTTACCAATATGTTTTAAAAAGTAAAGACTACAAGGATGGGCATTAGAGAGAATTAGTAGTTCAAAGAGCCTCGTATTGAAATATCAAAATAACAATATTTTCAGTGAATAAAAACGCAAATGAAGGAATTGAAAACATTGAAGTTTAAAATGAAAAGTTTAATAATCAAGCACACACAAGCAATGGCCTACTAGTCCACCTAATCCAAGAACGCATTCAACACAAAAGGCCTGCAATAATGTCCCAATCTCAAATTTTCTGAGTGCACTTGATTATTTGCGGTGATCATTACTAATGCGCAGTCGTACGTTGTTCAACATTTGCAAACAGTGCACCACCGCGTTGACCAGAGCTAGTAGTCCGGCGACGCGACCACCGCGTTGAATGATCGGGAATTGCATGCGACCTTGTGAGAGCCGGGCGATGGAGGGGTCACAGGCGGCAACTGATGGCCGGACCTTCCATGCTTCGAGCGGCGACCACCCCCGATCGATTGTATGGTAGGATTGCGGTGGGGTTCATAGGTGACCTCGATAACGCAGGTTGAGTAAAAAACCGAGTGGAAGAGTCGAAGAAGAACTAAAACACCAAAATCCCACCTACACGGGCAAAGATCTAGTGAATCGGATGCACATATTGGACCGTGCACCCGCGTTTGTGTGCGTTGATCGTAACAGAATGAACGGATGGAAGCAATACACAAGTTCACATTTAATTCAAAGTTCACACCTGAACAACACTCTATATATATATATATATATATATATATATATATATATATATATATATATATATAGGCGGGTTCAGGTGCGGCAGTGTCTTACGGTGCGGTTATTTCTTACGGTGCGGCAACACCAATAGTTCACCAAATATGCACCATCAACGTTAGGAAATACACCACACAAAACAGAGTAAACAGAGCCCTGCATCACCAAACACACACCATTAGGTGTGAGTAAAAACACCATACACTGTTCAAAAATACACCATTGGGGGTGGTGAGTTATATGGTGTGTTTTTTTGAGTCTGTGGTGTATTTTGTGATGTTTTATTACATTTCATTGGGGTGTGTTTTTATTACACTATTGGTGCATATTGTTAACACTGTTGGTGTATTCTGGAATTTGACCGCACCGCCGCACCGTAAGACCCCGCCGCATATGAGCGCTCTTCTATATATATATATATATATATATATATATATATATATATATATATATATATATATATATATATATATATATATATATATATATTGTATTTTAACGCGTTGGAGTGGGTTACCAGCATTATTCGCTGAACATATATATTTGGCTTTCAGGCACAGATGAGTAGCTCCGGAGCGCGCTAGAGGACCCAAGGCTTAGATAGTTAGTTTTCTTATCGGTCTGCGTGCCATGATGATGTAACGACACTGTTTTGAGGATATTTAGTTAATGTATCATGTGCATCTGAGTTCTCCAGCTCAGATGTGGCATAGCACCCCAAACCCTTATGTTCAGTAACGCTCTATTTTGGGATTAATGATAGTATTGCCTTTATTTCATAAGTGTTCAAAGTTTTAAATTTTAGCCTAATATCATGCTAAATATATTCCTACCATTTATATTGTCTAACACTCCCCCTCAAGTTGGAGCATAGATATTGATCATGCCCAACTTGTTCCATAAGTGATCTACTCGAGGTCCATTCATGACTTTTGTAAAAAGATCTTCTAATTGTTCTCCTGTCTTCATAGACCCGGTAGATATTAAGCCTCGTTGTTGTTTGTTCAATCTGTTTCGTTTGTTCATGGAAGATAGGATTGACTGCAATACGGAGAGCCGCTTGATTGTCACACCATAGCTTCGCTGGAATAAGAGCCTTGAGTCCTATTTCATTCAGAATGTGATATATCCACAAGATTTCACAGGTTGCTTGTGTCATTGCTCAGGGATAAATTCATAATTCTATGCTTGTATAGATCATAACATCATCATCATCTTCCCCTTGATTATGAAAAGGTGAATGAGATGAGAAGGGAACATCCTCATGGAAATTACATCAACAAACACAAGATATCGTCTTGTAGTTGGACAGTAACACCTATACCCCTTTTGGACACATGAGTATCCCAAAAAAATACACATTAGTGATTTTGGGTCCAACTTTGTAACATGAGGTCGGACATCCCTCATAAAACACTTACACCCAAATGTTTTTGGTGGAAAAGGAAATATCAACTTTTGCGGGAAGAGAAATTTATAGGGTGTTTTTCCATGTAAGACATAAGATGGCATACAGTTGATTAAGAAACAAGAAGTAGAAACTGCATCAGCCCAAAAATGCTTGGGAACTTGCATTTGGAACATGAGAGCCCGAGCAGTTTCCAATAAATGTTTGTTTTTTTCCTTTTTACAGTCCCATTTTGAGAGGGGGTGTCAACACAAGATGATTGGTGTAGAATACCATGTTCATGCATATAAGAGGAAAAGGGATCAGAAAAGTACTCTTTCGCCTAATCACTTCTCAAAACACGAACAGGAATATCAAATTGTGTTTTTATATTAGTACAAAAAGCATGAAAATGAGAAAACAATCCAAACCGACTTCTCATGAAATATAACCAAGTCATACGAGAATAGTCATCAACGAATGTAACATAGTACTGAAACTCAAATTTGAATATAACACGACAAGCACCCAGACATCACAATGAACTAATTCAAACGGAGAATTTGCTCGTTTATGAACTCTAGGACTTAAACTAACTCGATGATTTTTAGAAAATTGGCAAGACTCACAATTTAAAGAAGGCACATGATGAAATTGAGGTCACATTTTTTTCAACAAAGGTAAAAAGGATGACCCAAGCGACAATGAGCTTCAAAGGGAGTACCCATCTCCAAGCAGTCAACGGTTTTTGGTATTTGGGAATAAGGAATGTAGAGACCACCAGACTCCCATCCCTTACCAATAATTTGCTTCATAGTAAAATCCTGAAACAAACAATAATTAGGGAAAATGTTATAGAACAATTCAAAGCACGAGTGATTTGACTAACAGAGAGTAAATTAAGAGACAAGTCTAGGACACTTAAAAAAGATGACAACGAAAGGTTATGAGATGGATTTGTAATACCAATACCAAGCACCCTAGAGGTGGAACCACCAGCTAAAGTAACATGAGAAATGGATCGGGAATGAAAAGTAGACAAGAGGCCAGAGTTGCCTGTCATATGATCCGTGGCTCCTGAATCAATAACTCATTTGGAATTATCATCCGCCACAACACCAAATAATAAGGTCTCAACATGCCCAACAAGCCAATAACCACAAAGAAATAAAAAATCCAGCCACAAGCCAAAAGTTGGAAAATGTCTGAACCAAAATAGCACAGAAAAATGTGTTACCGGAATCTCCAATGGCAAAAGTAAGCCCAGAACAATGATGTAGATGATAGAACAACGCAGGAAAAGGAAGTTGAAGCTGATTTTGGCGGCGCACGCGTGAAAAAGTCGACGAGAAAAATAGCGGCACGTGGGGGATACACATAGGGCAGAACGACCCCAAACTTGGCGGACTAGTCGATCGGCAACCTATGACTCCTCTGGTGTAGGTGGTGAGAACAAAGGGCCAGCAGAACTCCCGACCCGAACTTCTGCCACGAGCGTAGAAGAAAAAAAAAATTCCTGATTTTTTTTCTTCAAACTTGGAGCTCTTGATACCATGTCAAATGGAGAACTCCATATATTTTCATATATCTCAGACTAAGGAATATATATATTTATAAAAGAAAATATATAGTAACTACGGTAAGGATCCGAACCTATTCCCTAAGAATATACACGTTAATCCCTAATGTCATGCTAAATATTTTCCTACCATTTATAATGTCTAACATTGTGGTTGTTTATTTTCCTGAACAGTTAAAAGTGTTATTTGATCCTCAAACGGCGACATTCCAGCGTGTGAAAAATTCAGCGAGAGAAATGGCAGCGCGTGGGGGATACACGTAGGCATAACGACCCAAACTTGGCAGACTAGTTCATCGGCGGCGACTAATGACTCCTCTAGTGTAGGATGTGAGAACAAACGACCGGCAAAACTCCCGACCCAAACTTCTGCCATGAGCGTAGAAGAAAAAAATTTCCTGATTTTTTTTCTTCAAACCTAGAGCTCTTGATACCATGTCAAATGGAGAACTACATATATTTTCATATATCTCAGACTAAGGAATATACATATTTATAAAAGAAACTATATACTAACTAAGGTAAGGATCAGAACCTAATCCCTAAGAATATACACATTAATCCCTAATGTCATGTCAAATATATTCCTGCAATTTATAATGTCTAACATTGAGGTTGCTTATTTTCCCTAACAGTTAAAAGTGTTATTTCATCCCCAAATGGCGACGCGCAGATACGTGAAAAAATCAGCGAGAGAAATGGCAGCATGTGGGGGAAACACGTACCGCAGAACGACCCCAAACTTTGCAGACTAGTTGATCGACGACCGGTGACTCCTCTGATCTGGTGCAGGCGGTGAGAACAAATGGCCGGCAAAACTCCCGACCCAAACTTCTGCCATGAGCGTAGAAGGAAAAAAATTCATGATTTGTTTTTCTTCAAACCTGGAGCTCTTTTTTTTTTTTAGAGTCAAGAGTCTATAGCGCCTCCACTGAGGCTCGAATCCACAACCTCTCATATGGGAGTTTAACTTGATACTATTGGACCACAAGGTCCTTGGTAACCTGGAGCTCTTGATGCCATGTCAAATGGAGAACTCCATATGTTTTCATATATCTCAAACTATGGAATATACATATTTATACAAGAAACTATATACTAACTGAGGTAAGGATCGGAACCTAATCCCTAAGAATATATATATATATATATATATATATATATATATATATATATATATATATATATATATATATATATATATATATATATTAATCCCTAATATCATGCTAAATATATTCCTATCATTTATAATGTCTAACATTGAGGTTGCTTATATTCCCTAACAGTTAAAAGCGTTATTTGATATAACATTTATTTATTTTCACATTATCAACTTATTTTTTCCAACGATATAGAAGTAAATTCATGCTGATAAAAGTGAAAATGATGTATGTATATATCGTAATCAGGGGTTTTATTAATTTCTCCAAGATTCATTTGTTGGAATATAGTATGCAGCTGTTTCAAATTCCCGAGGCTCGACGGAATGGTTCCAGTCGAAAAGCAGAGAGTGACCAACGAGCCGAATTCCGGGCGCGGTTGCCACTACTGGAATTCTGCTGCTGGCCGAATCTACATCTGTGTTTGGTGGTCACTCTATGCTGCTGAGTCTAAATGCTCCTACTAAAGCTCTAAGTCGGACGTTAAAGTGATTGATCATCTCTAGTACGACATGTTCTGCTTGTTAGAGTTGATGTGTTTAGGAGACATGCTAGAAGAATAGCATATTAGACAAATCGAAGACTCATAGAGAAAATCCATTCCCAGTTTTCCCAGATCCAATATGAGGTCCGTACTTGAGGAATGGACTGTTGCCAGCGATTTGTGTTCTTAGGCGGTCTACCATGTCTGTCACATTTTGATTAAACTGAGCAGGATGCTCGAGACTGGTGCTACTATATTGAGTAATTTTAAGAGTGGTTCGCCGAGAACCTATGATGGATTCATATGAGTAATATATACGGCATATATATAGAATTAAGTTCCAGTGTGCATTTATGTTTCCCGTGTGGTTATGCGATGAGTAATGTGCGTGAGTTTTATTCTTAAGGTGCGTGAGACTTGTGCTTAAGGTGCGTGATTTTTGTACTTAAGGTGTGTGGGTGTATACTTAATGTGAGTAGTTGTTGAAACTTAAGGTGCATGGGTTTTGTGCTTAAGGTGCGTGAGTTTTGTACTTAAGGTATGGGAGTCTTGTGCTTAAGGTGCGTGAGTCTTGTGCTTAAGGTGCGTGAGTTTGTGTTTAATGTGAGTAGTTGTTGAAACTTAAGATGAGTGTGTTTTTGTGATTAAGGTGCGTGAGTTTTGTGCTTAAGGTGCGTGAGGGTTGTGCTTAAGATGCGTGAGTTTTGTGCTTAAGGTGCGTGGGTTTGTGTTCTGAAGGTATTTTGTTTGTGTGCTTAATGTGCGTGTGTTGTGTACTTAAAGTGCATCAGTTTAATGGTTAATGTGAGTCCAATCGCACAACCGCACGGGAAGCCCCCTCCCACACCTGATCCCTTCCGTATATATATATATATATATATATATATATATATATATATATATATATATATATATATATATATATATATATATATATATATATATATATATATATATATATATATATATATATATATATATATATATATATATATATATATATATATATATATATATATATAAACACACACACACACACATACAAAAATAATATTAAACGGAGTATATGTTGCAAAACTATATATACATTTTCTTTTATTCTCAGAACACCATATATGAATTTTAAAGTTCTAAGTCCAAGAAGTGCATGCTTCTTAATTAGTTATGTACGTAATTGTGCACACCCAAAGAAAATATATATATATATAAATATATATATATATATATATATATATATATATGAGTCATTTTCATTTTTCGTCCTAGACTTATAGGAGCGTGGATAGTTTTCATCCTCCATAATAAAAATTACCAATTAATAGCCACATTTATTGGTCGTTGGACACTTTTGGTTTTCCGTCTTGAAATCCGTCAGTTATCCGTCAGTTGACTGTCCAATTGAAGGGTAAAGTTATCTTTTTATGTTGTCTTATTCCAATCCTAAACTTCTAATCTTAGACGAAGTTGTACTCAATTAGACGGTCAACTTTTCGGCGGCGGTTGACTTGCCGGAAATCGGTAAAAAATGGCAGATTCATCTAGGATGCTTGCATGAGGCCAGATTGATACTCAGATGCATCAAATTGACGATTTATTGAGTGATCAACTGACAGACTGTATTCTCTTTCCAGAAATCGCGTCTGAGTTGCGAGAGCGAGGAGGCGCGAATCTCCGATCTGAAAACCGAGGTGCGTTCATTAATCAGAAGCGGTTGATTGAAGGTTTTCCAGTGAAATTGGCCATAATGCGTCTCCAATTGGGGGATGTTCAGAGAAATTTGCTCAGACCGGTTGCGATACTCCTCCGATTTGCGATCGTGAGGATAGGATCGAATCTAGAGCGGTAGTCAAGTTTACAGAGGTGGAGTGGAATTTGAAGGCTGAAATCGAGAGGAAGTTGGTTGTAGTAGGGCGATTTGGGAGAAATCCACCTGCAGTATAATTCCGCTAACATATCAGCAGTTCAAAATTCCCATTGGATGAAATGTCAAGAAACAAATTGAGCATATGCACTAAAAAACTCCAAGAAGAAACATATCCACAGTGAAGGAAAAATGGTTTTAGCCAAAAGAAAAACACGATCTATACTGCTAGGCACTACCACCAAAACCAACATAAGCACACTTGCACTCAGCTAAACTTGGCCTCCGAAATGTCCATTTTAGCCATGAATTTCTTCAGGATATCTTGTTTCTGCACTTCGTCACTTGTAGGGAGACCCATGGATTTCTGTCGCTGATCAAACATCATTTTTTCCACTGTTGACCTTGTCTCAGTGTCTAGATCTGATAGTTTACTGCTTTCTGGTTCTACCTTCTGGGTATCAATTTCAGGCTCACCCTTCACCAAAAATTTCCACCATTCCATTTGATCACTCTTGGTTAGGAGCACAGAGATGGATTTTTGGTCCTCCAGGCTCCAAAAGCAATCATCAAGCTTGTAGAGTTCAGCATCAATTAGGGCAGAGTTCCATGCGAGTCTTCGCATTTTGGGGGAAATACAAATTGGATCCCTAAATGCAAACACAATCCTGATTCGATGCTCTTCCGAAGATGATTGCAAAAGAATTTTGGCGAGAAACCGAGCGATGGTGGCTGAAGCAAACATCTGGTTCTCGCGGTGGTCTCCGGATTGGCAGAGCTTGTCGGGTGTCCAGGATTGAGTACAGCGTCGTCTAAGATTAGAAGACATAAAAAGACAACTTTGCCTTTCAATTAGACGGTCAACTGACAGATTTCAAGACGGAAGACCAAAAGTGTCCAACGATCAATAAGTATGGCTATTAATTGGTAATTTTTATTATGGAGGATGAAAACCGTCCACGCCCCTATGACCAAAAATAGAAATAACTCTATATATATATATATATATATATATATATATATATATATATATATATATATATATATATATATATATGCGAGTTCAGGTGCGGCGACCCTTTCCTGTGCGGACGTGCGGCGATTTTCAGAATACACCAATAGTTAAGCAAGATATACACCATCAATGTCAGAAAATGCACCACAAAAAAACACACACAAATTAGGTACGCATCACCAACAATACACCATTAGGTATGACTAAAAGCATCACACAGTGTTCAGAAATACACCATTAGTGGTAGAGAGGTATATGGTGTATTTTTTTTTTTTTTGGTGTGCTGTGTATTTTTTTGGTGTATTTTTGCATTTCATTGTGGTGTGTTTCCCTTACACTGTTAGTGTATTCTGAAAACCGCCACACCGCCGCACGGGAGAGTTTTTCTCTCCATTCGCAGCAGCCCTCATTCTTCTTCACACCCTCTCATAGCTCACTCTCTCTTCTTCTTCTTGTGCAGTTATTGGTTAGTGATTACAGCTTGGTAGGGTAGTTAGTGCATATACTATTTTTTTTCCTGGTTGTTTGTGTGGGTGAGGGTAATGGGTGGGTATGGGGGCGGGGGGCGGTGTGTATGCGCATGTTATTTTTGTGTTTCTTCTTCTTCACTGAGACTTCTCCAACCCTAGGTTCAAGACTTGGTAAGCTTCTCCTTCCTCTTCACTTTCATTTCCTCCGTTAGCTTTTATGGGTTGGTTGTAATGATGTGGGTTGTTTGTTGAGGTTATGGTTGTTTGTCGTGCTTGGGAAAACGAGGAGGAAAGGTTGTACAAGACAAGCATACGAATGGGTTAATATAATGAGGATTTAGCAATGGAGGTAAGTGGTTATGTCCGCCAAAATTTATTTTGCCCTCTTCTATATGAGTTTTAAGCCTGTGAACTGAGTTTTGTTATCTGTATCATTCTGTGTTTCCTTTCAAAATAAATGGTGGATCGCAGTATGAGAAACCTGAATATATATGTATATCTACTGTGTTTCATGCCCGGATATGTAATTTTCAAGTGTTTATGGATCTTGAGATGTGTTTTGAACTATAAATCTGCTAAAATTATGTTTCGAACTAGAGTATTGTTCCCCCACGGGACCAGGAGAGCCGTAGGACAAATCACGCATTTGGACAGAATGGGACCACGGGCCCCAAGGGACCTCGGGCCCCAAGGGACCTGTTGGTCCATCCCGTGAGTATCACGGGAAGACCTCATGGGCCATATGGACCCGTGAGGCAATCTCGTGAACTCACGGGACTCCTCAACGGGTCCCCATGGACCCGTTGGTCCACCTTGGTTCTCCACGGACCGGCCACAGGTCTGTGAGACCGTTGGTCTGACCCGTGGAGTTGAGTTTGGTTTCTGGAATCCAGTTGTCTACCTAGTGTTGGCATTTTGAAAATATTGTGATGAACCTTGTGTCGTGGTCAAACCTTGTGAGACATTTTGAAACCTATAATTTTGAGATATGTATAGTCTATGGTGATACTATGAAGTTCAGTGAAAATCCCTATCTTTGGGAGATTATATTTTGAAAACTTATGAACTCTGAAACTTATATAACTATGCTTATTTTGGAGGACATAAAACTATACTTATTTTGGAGGATATATACTATATCTATCTTTGGAGGATAAAATACTATTTTGGAGATAAACTCTATTTGGAGAATATGAATATTGATGGGTTGTATATATACCCTATGTTATTTTGGAAAACTATGTTTGAATAACCCGCGGGCAATGACAATGTTTATGAAAACCTATTTTGGAGGATTATTATTATTTTTGAAGGAAATCATGTAAAAATGTATTATTTTTGAGGATTATCCCTTTTGTGTTGGATTGTGTTAGAGGATATGAGAATCTAAGGCTTCGGCTCTATTTGTAGGTTGTGTAGGAAGCTCCGATCAACCATTGTGGACTGATTTGGTTGTATGGAAAGCTTCGACTCTGTCTGCAATGGGTCCAGTTGTGTGGGAAGCTCCGGATAGGTCGGTTGTGTAGAATGCTCTAATCAACCATTGTAGACTGATCCGGTTGTGTAAGAAGCTCCGGGTTACCTTTATGATTATTATTTGTGAGTAACCTGGTAGAAAAATCATGGGTTACTGGGGCTAGTAACTACCTTGGGGTTTGGATCCCTTGGGTGTGCGCACTTAAATAATAAGAGGTTACCTGCATTTACAGGTAAATATTCGATTTTTAGGTCTAAGTGCACGAAAGTCAAAAGTTGATGTGTTTAATTGGTACTTTTAAATGTTTAACTGTATAATTAACTTTTTGTATAAAATTCATGGGCTTATTTGATCCTTTTCAAAAAAAAAAAAAACGTATGAAATTTGGAATTAAAACAATAAATGGTTGAAGTAAATGTCATGCAACGGACTCATTCTTAAGTGCCCAAATTGGCCTTTCCATCTAATATATAAAATAAACAATTAAAATCAACCATTCAAATGTAAATAAGATGCCAACTTTTTTCCACCACAAATGAGTGGAATATGCATTTTGTTGAATTGTTGGTGACCTGTCAAATGCAACTTGAAAATGATGCACTGGGGCAATGGGGCCTACAACTCGGGACAAGATTAGAGTTTTCAAACTTTGGAAGAATGTATCTACATCTACATCTACAAATTTAATAAGAGCCAATAATGTTAGGTTCTTAATTGGAATAAAAAAATTTCGGTAGTAATTGTTTCTTAAAATGAATTTTTCATATTATTTTGAGTTTAGTATTTTTTTTAATGATTTTCTTTATTTACCCTCTATTATATTATTTTCTTCCCTTAAATAACCTTAAATTCCGTTAGTATAAACTTTAGTAACGAAATATTCCGTTAACTATTTATTATTTTTAACATACTCATTAATTTATATAAGAAAGGTCTTAGGTTCGAACTACATCCCAATTAAAGTTGGCATAATTGTTAAAACATTATATATTATGAATATGTTAAAATGTATTGAAAAATATATAATATAAAATTTAATATAAACTTTGGTCAAATAATTAGCCCGACTAAATACATAGCATTCAAAGTTGACCATCAAAGATTATAAATAAGGAACTTTAAAAATCATTTGATTTTCTTGATTTTTTTAAAAAAAATCTAGGTTAAGTTTTTTTTTTCGTTTAATTAATCTTCTTTTGATTAGTTAGAACAAAACTTAATATTTCAATTATGCATTTGCATTATTGGAATGAATTAGGTCGTTATGGTATTAATATTTTTTGTAATTTTTTTTATAATGATACAATTGTACATTACTTTACAAATATTATACTATTTTTTTTTATCGGACAAAATTGTTCTTACAATCATTATTAGACCTGCACGACCTAACTACAAAGTTGTTGATCATAAATACAATTATACATGGACTCTAAAACGGTAGGACCATTTTTCAAATAATTGACAATGTTAACATCCTACTAGCTCCAATTGAACAAGTTTACACATCAGAATTTTATCAATGCATGAAAACTTCTAAAGAAATTTGTAAATTAATTTTTACTATATCATTATAACAATATCTATTGTAACCATATGTTTTGAATTATTTATTATCATCATCTATTCACAGCAATTGTAGCAATTGCATTGACAAACTCTCAAAACAATTTGTCTCAACAAGGAATGAAAATTTAAAAAAAAAAAATCATTGATTTCATTATTGTTGATGAAAAGTATGCACGACACTTTATTACTCTTATTAAATTAAAAAAAAAATAGTAGCTACAACAACAAAATTACATATGCATTTAATTAATTTAGAATTACATGTCTATAATTCTTTATTTAAAAAAATTATTCATTATAAAAAAAAATTAAAAGAAATATAATTTCATTAGTTATATTATCTTTATTTTCTACAATTCAAAGATTAATTACCTTCAAATTTATTAATTTATTATATTCATTGTCTTCTTTTTATATTATTTTGTAATTAAATATCAAAGTTATGTCAAGACTCGAGACCTTTTGGTCTAATGGCACCCGGGTTGGACTCCCATATGGGAGGTTGTTGGTTTGAACTTCAGTGGAGGCGTTATACAGATAGTACATTGTAATAGAGTCAGTAGCATTCAAAAAAAATATCAAAGTTATAAATATTAATTTTTTGTTCAATACTTTCACACGATAAACTACGGCACACATCTCACAACACATGAAATATGTAGGGGAAAAACTATCACTACTAAATATCAATAGGTGTTTGTAAGATAAAGATTTCATATTAGAACTAAAATCGCAGTCATATAGGCAAATCTAAAGTTTCCTACACCATAATCTCATTGCATGATGAATCCCAAATGTACTGAAGATGAAAACAATGGCAATGCTACCCAAAAGAGAATTAAGAAGAATTAGAAAATTTAAACTAATAGTATTTATTTAGACTGTCGCTATAAGACTAAGTATTTAGACCAGCGTTATTACAAAGTTGCAAACATTTATTTTAGTGACAATTATAATCAACCTCTCATATATTATCTTGAATTTATATACTTTAAATTACCGATTTAAATAAACAAATTCAACATTTATTTACCTATTCATAAACATCTCCTATATTATATTGCATTGATATACTTTGAAATACTTATTTAAAAATAATCACTGAGCATTATTCCATTCGCGCAAAGCGCGTAAAAAACTAGTACATTAATAAATGTGGGATATACTCAACTAAAAATGTGTTAATAGAAATTGAACTCGTGACCTTTTAACTATTCATTTCAAAGGTCAAGCATCTTGTGCTCAGATGGCATGTAGTGACCTTTATCATGTGCGAGGTCATGAGATCGAGTTTCAGTGGAGGTATTGTTGACTCTTTATGCTTTATTAGGTTAAACAGATACTACAACTTTTTGACATTTCTCTTTTCACTTCTAAATATTAATATTATTAAGGAAATGTTTGAAAATTAGTTTCAGTAAAAATTTGGCTTTTTGCCAAATTGAGTAATTGATAAAATACTCCGTAGCTTTTTTATTTGACTTATTGATGCGAATCAACTAAAAATGAAAACTTTGTTTTGAATAACTTATTAATATAGTATAAGAAGCCTATAGTATTTACATTTATTTAAATTCATATTTTTAATATCATCAGAACCCTATAGAGTCCTATATATTTGGCTTGTGTGAACTCTACTATGTTGAATTATTATTAACAACTAATATTTATTTTATTTTTATTTAAATTTATAAAACATTGAAATGTATTTCTTTGTAATTATTACTCTGTACAAAATAACTAATTTATCAAACATTTATTATCAATTAGTCAAAACAACTAACTCAATTAGCTATAAGCTAAATTAACCAACCGCAAACACTCTAAATATAATAATTTGTTCACTTATAATTTTACGAATTAATTTGACTTCCTGTTCTAGATTTATAGTTGACAATCAAATTTTACTTTTTTTTTTATAAAAACATACTCATTTGATCCTAATATTATTGTAACATGATCATTTTTCGTCATTCATCAACAAAACTATTTATATTCTGTAAAATACAAGGACACTTAAATTTGATATTACAACAATTTTGTTAAAATGAAAAACCAAAAATGATAATGTCACAACAATAATACTAGCATAGCATTAGAATTAAAATGACGAAAAAAAAAAAAAAAAAAAAAAAAAAGGTGAATTGTCATCATCATATATATAAATCTAAAACCAAAAATGGAATTAAGTATAATTTTATATAACTTAATTTCATTGAAAATGTATTCAGTCCTACCTACGTTTACATGACCTTGCCTCATTAGTTGGTTATGCTGACCCGCATCCATGGATCAAAAGCAGGAAAATGTCTTAATCGTGCTTCAGCAACAGACAATAATAAGTAGGCAGGCATTATTATTATTATTATTATCCTAACAATAATTCTGCATTTTAATAATTTACTAATTGTGGCTGTAGACTGCCACCGCATACATAATGCATTCATTCATCTAATAATAATAATAATAATAATAATAATAATAGGGTCCACTTACAATGACACTTCATTCATTACCTCAATTTCAGTTGCTTTGAAACCTAGCTAGCTTATCTGCTGCCTCTATACACCTTAACTTCCCCCCATTCACTAACCCAACAAAATCCCTATCTCTTTGTAAACAGTACCAATACCACCATTGAAATGGAAGCCACAATCTTGAACCCTGATTTGTCCCAGAAATTCTGATTCTCATTGCTTGACTGTCCACCATTTTTACTTGCCAATTGGTCTCTGATTTCCTTGATAGCTTCATGTTGTCCACCCATCTGGAACAAAATGCATTTCTAAAATTCAATAAACCCAACAACCTTTTAAGTGTAAGTAAATCCCGCCTTGTGACCCTAGCAGGCATAGGATCACAAAGAAGTAAACCAACTTAAGTTATCCATAGTTGATCGGTTCAAACCAAATGGGCAAGGATTCAAACTCATGACCATGTGGTTATAAGTAGGGGTGTAAATGAGCCGAGCTGCTCGTGAGTTGCTCGTGAGCGGTTCGGTCAACGCTCGGCTCGAACTCAGTCAAAATTGAGCTCGGCTCGAGCTCGAGCAGCTCGTTGATTAAACGAGCACGAGCCGAGCTTAGATATTATAGGCTCGCGGCTCGACGAGCCGCTCACGAGCCTTATAATATATTATATAATATATAATATATAATATAATTATATTATATTTAGTATATAAAAATAATAATTAGGGGAGGGAAATTAAAATACTGTGATAATTATGTATGGATAAAAGTCATAAAACAAAGTAGCTTAAATTTTAAATCAAATAGGTCAAATTCGAGATCAAAATTGAGTTCAAATTCGAGCCTAAACTCGAGCTCGAATTCGAGCTTGAACTCGAGCTTGAGTTCAGGCTCAAATTCGAGCTCGAGCAGCTCGACAATTGCCGAGCTCGAGCTCGAGCATCAGTTCACGAGCTCAAACGAGCTCGAGCTCGAGCTCGAGCAGTGCTATCATTAACGAGCACGAGCATGAGCCTACCCAGGTTCGCGCTCGGCTCGGATCGTTTACACCCCTAGTTATAAGTGTGGATCTCTTGCCATTTTGGCTGGGGTTACCCCCAATTAAATACCCTCAAATTGCTACTATATTTTTGGATGGCGAGAGAAACGCCACAACCCTGTTAGGTGTAGGTAAACTCCGTCTTGCAACTCTAGCGAGCAAAGGACCACAAGGAAGTAAATCACCATAGGTTACTCATAGTTGAACAGCTCAAACCAAGGGAGCAAGGAGCCAAACTCGTGACCACGTGGTTATAAGTGTGGATCTCTTGCCATCTTGACAGGGTTACCCCGAATTGCTACTATATATGTATAATGGAAATCATTAACAAACCTTGTGGAGACAGAACTCCAACTCTAACACCCTCTTTTTCAACTGCTGTTCGGCTATCTGATGCTTTTCCAACTGTTTCGACAAATGAAATGGAAGTCAATTAGCAAAGATAGATCGAGGTTTGCGAGGATTAAAAAAAAAAAAAAAAAAAAAAATCAGAGAACTTTAATGCGTATAAACCTGAGATTCCAACTGCTTAGCTTTTAGCTTCAACTGCTGACCGGTCCTTCGGTGCTTCTCTAACTATTACCACAAATGAAATGGAAGCTGTTAACAAAACCCGAAATAGACCTGTATAGGATAAAAATTCGGGATAACTGTGATGAACAAAACCTGAGATTCCAACATCTTTGTTTTTAGCTTCATCTGCTGATCTGCTCTACGACACTTCTCTAACTATTTCCATAGATCAAAGGGAATTCATTAACAAACATGAATTAAACTTCTTACGGATAAAAATTCAGAGAACTGTGATGTGTACAACCTGAGATACCAACTCCTGAGTTTTTAGGCTCCAAAGACTGGACATGAACTTGAATTCATCCCGCATCTGGGACAACTCTTGTCTGAAATGATTTTCAATCCTTGAGACTTCATCTTTCAGTTGCATTTGTGAACTGTTGCTCACTTGAGGATCCTTCTGTAACAGATCTAACTGCTCTCCCAGTCTATTTAAACAATCTTCATGTTCCTTTATAAGTTCCAAACACTGAAGTTGGACCGCTTGTGCAGCTGCGGCACTAGCATCTGCAGATGCCTGAGTAGCCGAAAGTTTAGCTTTAAGATCATCTACATCTGAGAGATACTGCATGAATTAAACAAATTTACAGTTAGGTTTAGTTTATTTCACCTCAACTTTTTGACATAGACAACACCTGCATTATACAATGCTTACTCAGCTACTTGAGCGCTCAAACAAATGTATGTAGCAGCATCTTCTGAATTCCTCTCTTATAATATAGCAGGGAGTATGTAATAAGATGAAGGATAAACGAACCACAAACTCATTCAATTCAACCAGTTTTAATGCACTAATAAGTACACCATTTTCCATTACTCATTAGTCATCATCTGTATTGATGAGCATACCTAATAGACAATAAGATAATGATAAACGAACCACAAACTAAAGCAAAAAAGGTAACAAAAGGATAGAAGTCAAAAAAACCTTGAAATGGTAACAATAGGATGCTTTATTAGACACAGAGAAAGCCCACTTTACTTAATTCAGCCAAATAAAATCATTCAAGTAATAACTAAAACCAGAGTATGCATTTACATACAGAGTACTTATGGCAAAGAACACAGCAAAAACGGGGAAAAACATTCAAAACCTAATTTTAAATTCAATTTCTTCTTATCCCAAAAGGTTCAATCCCCTAGCCCAAGTGCCCCCCACACTCTGGCCCATAGAGCATGTGGGAGGATGTAAATCAGGGTAAAGTGACTCAACAGTCAGGGCCAAATGCCGCATAAGGAATGTGCCCACTTTGAGAATAATTGCAAGATCACCTTCAGTTTCCTAACCCTAGAGTAATAAAGATGAGAATTCCTGGCAACCATTCCTTGTTATTAATTGAACGTCCTTGCTTTTTTTTTTTTATAAAAAAGTTTGTCAATTAGGCAACACCAGTTGTTAGCATCATCATCTTCTACTTAATAGGTAGACCCAGTTCTCAACTTAAAGTAGGTTTCCAATGGGAGAAAACTTAAGAATTCTGTACATTTGAATCAGAAATTAATAAATAGACAAAACAATGATGCAGATATATAAGACAATTGCATCAAGACATAAGTGGGTTCTCCTTTAGTCTTTGGCTATATCCTAAAGATTCCATTTCCATCTCAAATGGTAAAAAGTTCAAATGCTGTTTAAATATTCGAAAAACAGACAAATCTTTGAACCATTCAAATGAAAAATGGTACAAAAGACAATAGATATATACTGCCATACAGACTAACAGCCGTCCAATTTCCCAAAAGAACAAACAACAAAGGCCAAAAAGTAGCCACAAAAGAGATGCCTTTATAATGGTTCATAAAGTTAATCCATTCAAAACCATCATACAATCAAGATCCTTCATAAGCAACCCAGTCAGATCCCCTCCAAGAAAAACAACAATTAAACTCAAAATTTGAAGATTGAACAAATAAAAATATAAGTTGATCTTTCAAGATTATTTTTTTCCAGGGAAAAGAGAGAGACAAGAAGAAGAAGAAGAAGAAGAAGAAGAAGAAGAAGATTATCAAAATTTAGTTAGAATAAACAGAACCTTCTCAACGGTGGATGTTGAAGCTTCAAGCTGCAAATCTTTCTCCTCCACGATCTTATGCAACCTGTTCAATTCTTCCTCCATTTTGTTTGCCTTGTTCTCCGCTTCCTGTATATCAATAAATTAAATTAAATATTAAAATAAAGCTCAGGAACTACCTGACCCACCCTAATGATTTACAGACGCAAAACAAAAAGGTTGAAATGATGCGATTTCACATTGAAAATCGAAGCACTTTTCGAATACCTGCCGTGTTAGGGTTTCCCGTGCGAAGCTCTGGTCTTTAGAGTGAAGTTGGAGGCGCATATCCTTGAGCTCCGCCGCCAGCGACACCACGTTCCGCCGGAAATTCTGCTTCTTCTCATTCAGATCCTTCGGCAACGGATCCACGTTTCTGAGAGCCGACGACGACGACGGAGGCCGGTCCGCCAACGACATCTCCGGGGAAGTTTCGAGAAAACAGTGAACCAAAGACAGTAATAAACTTCCTTCTCACAAAGATTTTCAAATGAAAGCTAACTACCTCACCATCCTCTGCATGTGAACGCGGTTGCAAATTAAAACAAGAATAATATTGTTTTTGAATATATAAATGCGAGCATTAATGATTATATGGTCCCTTCAAAAGAAATTCAAACTTTTTTAAATTCACGTTAGAAAAATGGGGGAAGATTCAACTTTCTCTCTCTTTTATACTAACCTCAGAGTTCACAAGAGACAGAAATAAAAGAGATTTAGAGAGAGAGAGAGAGAGAGTCAACTTTACCTTACCGTTCCTAACTAAACACGAGATTCATGTTTCTTCAACAGCTCAAAAGCCATGCTCGATACTACAGAGAAAGGAGACGACAAGACGTATATATATACACATATATATTATATGTAGGGGTGTGTGTATAGGCGCGTAATATGTGAAACGGAAACGTTGACGGAGATCATGGGAGATGATATGCCGGAGAAGATTGATCTGGATTAGCTCACCGGACGGCGGTGAATTTGCTGGTGAGAATTAAGTGCTCTCTCTCTCTCTCTCTCTCTGTGTCTCGCGGAGATTATTGCTGCTGACCTGGCCTGAAATCGGGTTTGGTTTGGTTCGGGGAGTCCGAGCCTCGGGCTATGTGAAAATGACAAATTTCGAACCAGGCTTGGAGTGACCTCCTCAGCGCGGCAAAAATGAAAATTTTCGCCGGGTGAAGAGATCCGCCCACGTGGACCCTGTTCGACCGTTTGATCCTCTTGTTTATTAAATTCCTCCGTACTTCTTAACCCGCCAAGTCCGCAACATTAAAAAAAAATAATAAAAAAAATTTGACAAATTGAAAATCAATTTACGGGTAAACATTGCTTTGTTACCGTCTTTTGTAGATTTTAACAGCACGTTTGGTTCACGGAATGAATTTTGAGATAATATGAATGCTATTTCATAACGAATGGAATAGGCAAGGAATAGAATAGGAATTGTATTCTGTTGTTTGGTTCGCGAAAGGAATAGACTTTAGAAATTATATATCAGTGTTTGGTTGATTTAAGGAATATAAATGAAATATGTTTTAAAAGACATAAATACCCTTATAAAAATATGTAGTGGTGGCGGTGGGGGTGGTGGTGCTGGGGTGGTAGTGGTGGTGGTGGCGGTGGCAGTGGTGGGGGCGGCGGTGGTGGTGGTGACGGTGACGGTTGTGGCAGTGGTGGTGGGGGCGGCGACGGTTGTGGCGGTGGTGGTGGTGTTGGTGGCGGTGGTGCTGCTGGGTGGTGGTTCTGGTGGCGGTGGTGGCGGCGTCGACGGTGGTGGTGGTGATGGTGGTGGTGGTGCTGAGGTGGTAGTGGTGGTGGTGGCGGTGGCAGTGGTGGGGGCGACAGTGGTGGTGGGGGCGGCGACGGTTGTGGCGATGGTGGTGGTGGTGGTGGCAGCGGCGATGGTGGCGACGACGGTGGTGAAATATGATAAATTTATATATAGGATAAAAAATTAGGTTAAAGAAAGGAGTAAAAAGAAAATAGATTCTAAAATCTATTCCTGAGCGTTCAGTAATAGGCTAATACCAGGGGGGGCCCTAGTAATAGCTATTACCTTATTTGAGGTAATAGGCTATTACCAGGAATATTATTCCTGGTAATAGAAATGGTTACCAAACAACGGAATAGGCCTATTACTGGGAATGCTATGCCATTCCCGGCCTATTCCGTGAACCAAACGGGTCATAAGAGAGTTAATTCCAGTAATGGTCCTCCGACTATGTTGATTTTTCACAAGAGTTTTTTGCACTTTTGGTTCCACGACTATAGTGGCACTAGCAGAATTGATCCACGACTTTTGAACCTTGCAATTTTAGTCCACGACTATTGATTTTTTTGCAAAAATGGTCCTTCCAGCCACTTTTCCGTCAAAATTCCACCGGAAAAAAATTCTCCATTTTTAACAGGGCTAAAATTGAGATAAGTAAAATGTCAATTTTAGCCCTATTAAAAATGGAGAATTTTTTCCGATGGAATTTTGACGGAAAAGTGGCCGGAAGGACCATTTTTGCAAAAAAAAAAAAAAATCAATAGTCGTGGACTAAAATTGCAAGGTTCAAAAGTCGTGGATCAATTCTGCTAGTGCCACTATAGTCGTGAGACCAAAAGTGCAAAAAACTCTTTTCCATAATGGGTCCTCGACTTTTAATTTGGACAATTTAGACACTTGACTTTTGAATTCTTTCCATTGTTGGTCCTTCCGTCAGATGAATGTTAAGTAGACGTTACATTAAGGGATAAAATAGTCTTTCAACTGCTTAGGTCTTTCTCCCTCCCTTCTATACGTACATACATCGCGAAATCCGATTCCTAAATCCATCCTGTCAACAATTCGTTCTTCGACCAAGGCGACGGACGACGGCTCCCTCATCGGCAACTATGGGTTCCACCTGTTCGGGGCTCGGAAATCTCGTCGGCGACAAGAACGTCGTCGGAGACATCATTGGCAAGTCCATGTCGTCACCGCCGTTCTAGCCTTATAGTGAAGGCTTCAGGCCATAGAGGTTCAGAGCTCAGTGTTGGACGACGGCACCGCCTTGGTCGTCCGCTGCATCGGCAAAAGCGGCATGCATCGGTTGCGGGAATTCGAGAACCAGATCCGGGTTATCGACAAGCTGGTTCACCCGAATCCAGGGTTGTAAAAATCCCGCCTAGGCACCGAGTAATCGGCGCCTAGGCGCTAGGCGCCCCTTGGCCGTGGTGATTTTCCCCCTAAACTCCCGCCTAGGAAACCGGTCGCCTAGGCGCCCACCTAGCGCCTAATTCGGCCGCCTAGCGCCTAACTCGGCCGATTACACCGAGTTAACTCGTCAATTTCTGTCGAGTTAACCCGACCAACTCTACCTTGCTAATTTTTTTCATTTATATGACATATATATATATATATATATATATATATATATATATATATATATATATATATATATATATATATATATATATATGTATGTATGTATGTATGTATGTGTGTGTGTGTGTGTGTGTGTGTGATATGACATATATGCACCTACACACGTGCACTATTTTTCTTTTTTTTTAGTTAGCCGCCTAGGCCGCTTAGGCCCCGCCTAGGCCGTCTAGGCGCTAGGCGCTACTCTAGTGCCTATTGCAACCATGCCCGAATCTGGTTCGGATTTGTTGCTGTTCGTCCGAATTCATATTCAAGTCGTTACGTGTTCTTGAATAAGTATTGTTGATAGCTGCTAACATGCCCAGGTTGCGGTCCGAATTCATATTCACCCGAAGAGGGCCTCTGCCGCCGTGGAAATCGAGGTTCGGCGTGAACTGTAAGTGGAACTGGAGAATTTGGTTTGAATTGTTGTTGGAGAATGGCCACACTCTGATGGGGCGTCGTCGGAAGTGCTCTCCGCTGCGGCTCGAAGGGCTTGGCTGCTCTCGCCACTACCGTCGGAGGTGAACGGCAGCATCCGGAGAAACCCCCCACATGGTGGTTGCCGGCATACGGGCTGTGGGTTGTCGGAGAACACTAGGTGATGTTTGGGGATTTTGATCTATTTGGCGGAGGAGAATTGTACAATTATGTAAAATGACTACTCTACCCCTTAATTTAACAGCCACTTAACCTTCATCGGACGGAAGGACCAAGACTGGAAAGAATTTAAAAGTCAAGTGTCTAAATTGTCCAAATTAAAAGTCGGGAACCAATTGTGGAAAATCAACATAGTCGGAGGACTATTGCTGGAATTAACTCATTTTAAGAGCAATACTAACAGCAAGTTTGGTTCATTGAATGAATTTGGAGGAAATTATTTCACAGGGAATAGAATAGGTAAGGAATAAAATAGGAATTGCATTTTGTTGTTTGGTTGGTTGAAGGAATAGACTTTAATAATTGTATTCCAATGTTTGGTTGGTTAAAGAAATAGAAATGGAACAGATTTTAAAGACATAAATACTCTTATACAAAATAATAATAATAATAATAATAATAATAATAATTATTATTATTATTATTATTATTATTAATTATTATACAAATACATATTTATATTTATTTTACCACTTATTCCACATCGGTTGGAGAAGTAAGGAATGGAGCCTTGAGGCTCCATAATTTCAATTGCAATGCTCATCCGCTAGGCAAGTTTGCAATGCTCATCCGCTAGGCAAGCTTGCAATGCTCATCCGCTAGGCAAGCTTGCAATGCACATCCGCTAAGCAAGCTTGCAATGCCCATCCGCTAGGCATGCAAATGGGCATGTTACTTAATTTAGGAGCAAGACTCCATAATTAAGGATTCTTATACAGTTAATTTTTTTTTATTTACATATATATATATATATATATATATATATATATATATATATATATATATATATATATATATATATATATATATATCTAAAATCTAAAAACATAATAAGTGTGAATGAAAGTTATACCCCTGATTTATGTCCGTTTTTTTCGTTAAGTTTTTTTGTACATTATGCTATAAAGGTTGTACATTAAAATATTTTGGACAAATATACCCCTACCGTTATAACTTTCGTTATCTTTTCCACTATTGTTATCATGCACATGCCTCCACCATATATTTTCTTATCTTCTTCATTAATAATAATATATACACATTAAATATTTGAGTTATATGTTAATTATTACATAAATATAAATATCAAATTTATAAAAATGATTTACATTATTATTATTATTATTATTATTATTATTATTATTATTATTATTATTATTTAGAATAATTTAAATATCTAAAATCTAAATAAATTTAAAATTTTAATATAATTATTAATATTGGGCACCTATTTTTTGCGCATCGCGCATAAAAAATACTAGTATATATATATATATATATATATATATATATATATATATATATATATATATATATATATATATATAGTGTAAGGTTCCCGTGCGGTTGAATGCTTCCCGTGTGGTTGTGCGGTTGATTAATGTGCTTGAGGTTTGTACTCAATGTGCGTGAGTATTGTGCTTAATGTGCCTGAAATTTGTACTTAATGTGCGTGGGTGTGTAATGTTAATGTACTTGAGTTTTGTACTTAAAGTGCGTGAGTCTTGTGCCTAAGATGCGTGAGTTGTGTGCTTAATGTGCGTGAGTGTGTTCATCATCCACTGCTGTGAAAATTATGCGCATCCACTGCTGCATTTTTTTCTTGTTTTTTGTTTCGAAGTGGTAGAGGAATGGATTTTGTCTTTTTTTTTTTTTTTAACATAAAATCAGAATTGTCATATATATATGCGTTTACATATATCCATCCATTCACACACAATCAGAAAAGCTTCACCCACATTCTCTTTCTGTTCTAAGCTTCACCCACATTCTCTTTCTGTTCTGCTTCCTTCTGAGCTCGTAATTCTGAACTCAAGTCACGCACATTAAGCACAAACTTCACGCACATTAAGCACAATACTCAGGCACATTAAGTACAAAACTCACGCACATTAACATTACACACTCACGCACATTAAGTACAAATCTCAGGCACATTAAGCACGCGACTCACGTACATTAAGTATATAACTCACGCACATTAATCTACCGCACAACCGCACGGGAAGCCACAAATGCACCTAATCCCTTCCCTATATATATATATATATATATATATATATATATATATATATATATATATATATATATTATATATATATACACACACACACACACACACATATATATATATATACACACACACACACACACAAATAATTTATTTAAATATAAATATATATATATATATATATATATATATATATATATATATATATATATATATATATATATATATATATTTATTGATGGATAAAAATTATAATTATATTAATTAAATATATACATTTATATAATACAGTATATTTATTAAATAAATATAAATATTATATAATGTGCAATGAGTATTTTTGGTATTTGTGATATAAAAGATATTCCCAATGGCATGGGAATAGCTAATACCAAGCCCCTCCCCCCTACCTCCCTAGGAATGGCTATTCCCCTTGCGAAGGTAATAGCTCATTCCTAGGCATGTTATTCCCATGACAAAATGATCTAACCAAACGATGGAATAGGTATATTCTAATGAATGTTATTCCATTTCTGACCTATTTCATGAACCAAACATGCCATAATGGTGATTTTTTATGATGGCTTATGTGGAGGAAAGAAATGAAGGAAAAACAAAATTTAAAATTGTTTACTTCTTTTTTCTATTTTTTAATTCTCCATTTCTTTCAGTTTTTAAAATTTTTCATTTCTTCGATTTTTTTATTTTCATTTCTCATTCCTTCATTTTTTATTTCTCTAATTAAATACAATCATCTTATATAGCATTTGTACAATTCTATAATAATAAAGGGTGAAACGCAAGTTGCTCAATTGTACAACAAAGATTAATAATAATAATAATAATAGTAATGATAATAATAATAATAATAATAACAATAATAATAATAATAATAATAATAATTTGTACATTCCTACATAATAATAATAATAATAATAATAATAATAATAATAATAATAATAATAAATGGGGAAGAATGAAAAGATATGAGAAAAAAAAAAGGAAGAAAGAATAAGCAAGGGCAAAAAAAAAAAAAAAAAAGGGAAAAACGGAAGAAAGAATAAAGAAGGAAAAAAAAAAAACTAGAAAGAATAAAGATTTAAGGAAGAGAAAAAACGGAAGAAAGAATTAAGGAAGAGGGGAAAAACAAGAGGGAATAAGGGGGAAAACATGAATGAATGAATTTCTCAAAAAGAAAAAAGAAAAAAAAAAGACATGAATGAATGAAGAAGTTGCCAATACCAATCCCTTCTTTTGACAACAGGAGCTTTATGCAATGGACTGAGCTGTGGTTTGGAGGTGCGGCAGGCTACACTCGTGATACACAAGGCCAGATTTGTGGTTTGCTTCATGACCTTTGGGCGGCTAAGAACTCGGCGGTATGGGAGTGCCGTTTGCCTGTTCCGTAGTTGCTACTCCGCTCCAATTCGGCAAAGTGGAAGGCATGGGTGGACAGTGAGTAGCGGCGAAACAGTGTTCGGATGGGGCAGTCCACGACCGTGTCATCCCAGGTCCCTCACGCAGCAGCTGCCTTCCATTGCAATGTGGATGCAGGTTTCCACGGTCCACACCACACGGCAGCTTACGGCTTTGTTGTTCGGGACCACGACGGTTCCTTTGTGGTGGCGGCTAATGGTCCTATGGCTTGTTCCTATAACCCACTCCTGGCGGAAGCAATGGCGATGTGTGAAGCTCTCTCATGGTTGAAGGATAATGGGTACTCTGGTGGCAGAATTTACACGGACTGTTCAGTTTTGATTTCGGGTCTTACCCATGCTAGTTCTTTTCAGGTGGAGCATTCCTTAGCGAAGCATGTAAGTGCGTCTCAGCAAGTTCTCTTTGGAGGGATGTACCTTCTTTTTATTGAGCCCGTTGTGGCTAATGCAATCTGATTCATTTGGCTTTCAAAGAAAAAAAAAAAAGTTGCCAATAGGATTCAACCCTAAGACCTCAACACAAGTAATACTATCCACCCACATGTTTCCATTTCTCCAAATGAAGAACATTGAAGACATTTACTAACTGGAAATTTTTAAGAATTTAAAAAAAAATAAAAAACAGAAAACATGTTACTATAACAGTTTTTTATTTTGAAAACCGAAAATAATTTTCTAGTTTTCTAGAAAATTGGAACACTCTTAAAAATCATTTTCTAAATAGAAAACAGAATCATCTATCATTAATTTGGTTATATGTCACTATAACCACATTACTATGATTACATTCATTATCATCTTTTTTACTTATCATCATATTCAATATTTTCTACTTACTTTACTTATTTATACATAACTTATTTGCTACACTTTAAAGTTAGACATTATTTACATTATCAAAATTAAGAATTGAACTCTATACAATGTTTTAGATTTTGAATGAACTCAATAAATTATTAGTTCGGATATTTTTAGCTATGTTATATCATAATACAAGTTCGCTCCGGATATCGAATATTGAAATTTCACATATATTAGAAATAAAAGAAAAGGCTATATATATATATATATATATATATATATATATATATATATATATATATATATATATATATATATAAACATAATAATTGTGAATGAAGGTTATACCCTTCATTTATATCCATTTTTTCCGTTAATTTTTTTTATACATTATGCTATAAAGGTTGTACTTTATAATATTTTGGACAAATATACCCCTACCGTTATAACTTCCGTTATCTTTTTCACTGTTATTACTATGCACATGCATCCATCATATATTTTTTTATCTTCTTCAATAATAATAATATTTATACATTATAATTTGGAGTTATTTTTTACAATATAAATATCAAATGTATAAAAATGTTTACATCATCATCATCATCATCATCATTATTATTATTATTATTATTATTATTATTATTATTTATAATAATTTAAATATAAAAAATCTTAATATAAAATAATAATATTAGACACCTAATTTTTGCGCATCGCGCATAAGAAAATACTAGTATTCATATACATGGCCATTCAAATGAATATATTCAAAAAATATTTAAATGAATATATTCAAAAAAATATTTAAATATTAGCTTAAAAAAATATTAATATTATTTAAACTAATAGGTGAACTTAGTATGCTATTAGTTCGAATATATTTTTTAATTTTTATGTTATATACAGATATAAATTTTGTTCGGATATCAAATGTAAAAATCTTACATATATTAGACTTAAGATTAAAAAAAAATTAAATTTATTCCATTTAAACCAAACATATGTAAAATATTTTAAATATAAGATCTAAAAATTACTCGAAATTAAACTTGTGTTAATTTTATAACGTTAATCTAACAAATAAATTTGAAAAAATAAGTGTTAGTAAACAAGTTTTCTAAACAGAAAACAAAAAATGAAAACTGAAAAATTAGAAAACAGAAAACAGTTTTCTATTAGTAAACGGACCCTTGATTTTGCATTTTTTAAAATTGTACATAAACGGAAGAATTGGAGATAGTAAACAAAATTAGATAAATAAATATAGTAAACAAGTTTTTCATTTTTCATTTATCCATTTTTTGTTTTTCTGTAAAATTCTCCAATTTTCCATTTTAGTAAACAACCCCTTGGAGTTGCTTGCAAGAGGTTGATTTTGAGTAGGTCTTGCATGAGAGAGAAAGTGGAGAAGAGAGGCGCACTACTGCACGTTTCGTGTTTTGCACGCGTCGGCTAGCGCATTAATTAATTTTTTTTTTTTTGTGTGTCAGACCTACTTTTTTTTTTTTCATCTTTTTCTTTCTTCTATCCATTATCTTTTTCCTAATTGGCACCTCAAAAATCACACAAAAAAAAAAAAAAAAAAAACTACTCCTAGTTGCCCTAAGGTTATCTTCATCTTGAAATTAAAGCACTTACAGAATATAAATTTATGTCAATTTTCTTTTATCATGCATTCATGTGGTTTGTAAGCTTTCAAAAGACTGTGGCAGTTGTTTGTACGTTTTTTTTAATTAATTTGTTGTTTTATTATTATAATATGATGTATTAATGTGGAAGTCGGGCTATTTTTGAAATTGAAAGAGTATTACATGAATATAGATAAAATATTAAGTGAATTATAAATTTGATGATTTGAATGTATAATTCACTTTCGAAATTGAGGAAAGTATTTTATGAATAAAGATAGGCTAAGGCCATTTGTCAACTCTTGCGAGCTAGAATCACTTTGCAATTCCTGACAAATGCAGAACTGCAAAGCTATTTATTATTATTATTATTATTATTATTATTATTATTATTATTATTATTATTATTATTATTATTATTATTATTATTATTATTATTATCAAATAAATTATTATATAATTCTAACAATATTTATTTTACTTCAAATTTATATTTTTTTTATTTTTATTTAATTTAAATAAATAATTTATATTTTAAAAAATTGAAAAAAATAAAAATAATATTTATTTTTCTTCACTATATCTATACTTAAAAATAGACAAGGCCAATTGATTAGAGATGAGAAAAATATATTTGAAATCATGGAAGGAATTTTTTTTTTTGGTTGTTTAAAATAGGGATGAGTTCTAGTGTGGGGATGTCTTTCTGTGCGATTGTGCAGTTAACACAAAAAACGCACCTTAAGTACACAAACCACAAACCTTATGCATACAAACAAAGCACTTTAAGAACACAAACTATGCACCTAAAGTTTTAAAATATTGCACCTTAAGTACACAAATCACGCACATTAAGCACACAAACAAAGCATCTACCACACACCTAAAGTTTTAAAATGGCGCACCTTAAGTTTCAATAACTGACGCACCTTAAGCACACAAATCACGCATCTTAAGAAGAAAAATCACACACCTAAAGCTTTAGGCCGACGCACCTTAAGTTTCAACAACTGATGCACGCACCTTAAGCACACAAATCACGCATCTTAAGAAGGAAAATCATGCACCTTTAAAAAAAAAAAAATCACGCACCTAAAGCTTTAGATCGACGCACTTAAGTTTTCAACATACACCTGACACACCTTAAGACACACATTACAAAAACCACTCACCTTAAGCACAAAAATCATGCACCTTTAGAAGGAAAATCATGCACCTTAAATTTGACCTAGATACAAAAAGACCAAATTGTTACCGCGCATTTTTTAATCATTGTTAATCCTGTACGTTGATTTAAGCAAGATAAATGACTCTCATCTCACTGCACAACCGCACCTGAACCTATATATATATATATATATATATATATATATATATATATATATATATATATATATATATACACACACGCATGCACACACAACAGATATGGATGAGCGTGCATACATGCAGCGACATTCGACCCCACCAGGTTACCACAAGCCCAAACATCTATTATCCGGAAAATACATTTAATTTTGTACATAAATCAGAAGATGACAACTGTACTACGTTAGGTCAAATTAAAGGAAAAGGACAAATCTCAAATAAAAATAATAATGATACGGATTATTAAAAGAAAAAAAAAAAATCAAGTAGACCACAGAAGATTGATACACTGGTTTGCTATATTTTAATATAATATAATGAATAAGTACTTAATCACACTAAAGTATAAGCAATATAATGCCCCTACCAAAAAAAATAAGCAATATAATGTATGACTTTGCAACGAAGGATATCTTAGGTAGACACAGGCAATTTTGATTCAACTTAACAAAATTTTATTATATTTAATTCGTGTGGGTTGAACTTTTTAGATGATTTTTAGATGAGAATAAATATTAAGTATCAAATATTTAATAAGAGTTAATAATGTTAGTATTTAATTAAAATAAAAATTATGTTAGATAGTAAAATTAAGTGTTTAGATAGAGCCATGAGACCTATTTTATTGGGAAGGTCTTGACCAAAAGAAGAGTGAAAGAATGATCTTGTTGGGCTTAGAGGAGTAAAGGAGGCATGGCGGCCCAAGGCAACGGAGGTGAAAAAGGCATAGTGACCCAATGAGAGAGTATGAAAGACATGATGGCCCAATGAGAGGGGTATGGTAGAGGAAGGCATGGTGACCCATTAAAGATGTAGGGGGTGAGCCGCTGTAGCAGGCGGAACCATCCATGCCCAACCGCCGCCTGGCGGGGAGGCCCGTCGGGCTTCTCCCGCGATGGTGTGGCTAGCGTGGCCCCGGCACCCTCACCGGTGTGCCTGGGCACACTTGGGTGTAGGATGTCACGGGGGCGTATGGGCGTACGTGGTTGGGGTGTATGGCGTATGCAGGCGTACAAGGTAGAGAACATGGGTTGAGGTAACTACGTGGGTGAAGGTGAAGGGGATACATGGATGGTGGAATTGAGGGCAAGCTAGGTCCACACATTTGTTAAGTATCGGGAGGGTTCTCTACACTATAAATAGGTATTATTGTCTCCATTTTTGACATCATTGTTTAATCACAACATTCACCCTAGTTTAACAATGTTTGGTCTTTACTTTTTACAACAATACCAATGTTCAATTCCCAACAGTTACAAATTATTCCTAGTCCATTACTTGAGCTTTAGCCTTTATTATTTATTTATTCTTTAGGCCAAATCTCATACATTGTGTATACTCTTTTGGGCCTAGTGCCCCGAGCAAGAGTAATACTATTTTCATACCCCCATTATGTATATCTACACCCAATTTATGATGGACCTGGGTTTAGCAAAATCATCATTGGCGTCGTCTATGGAGATCGCTACGAAAAGTACACGTTCCTAGATTCTACCTAATTTACCCTTTCCCTTTACATATTCAAATGCGAGATACACCGAAATGGTCGAGTCACAAAGTGAACGTTCTACAAAACCGTATGTCGCCTCAACCAACACGATGGGGATCGATCCAATTCGCGAGGGTTGATTCCCTACTTGGGGGATACGAGAGGTCCAACTAACACCATTGCCGTCAGGGGGACGCTATCGTCTACGGGACCAATTAGGGTCCCCTGGGGGTTGAACATAGTGTTCAACCCTTAGCCCGGAAAATAGCCAACGTCATTGGTGAATGCGTTGCCCAGCAGCAGGGGGGTACAACCTGGCCGACCCAATAGCAGGCCGCTGATTCGAATATCCAAGAAAATGCTCCTCTCTCTCAATTTAGCACTCCACAAGTATGAGGAGGGCACCACCAAGGGCAAAGCCCGAGGGTTGGGGACTTGAGACCGTGGCTAGAGGAAGATGAGAGGTTCCCTAAGGGAGGAATTGAGACTTGCCCTTGAGGAAGCGACGAAAGCACTGATCACAACCCAACTGTTAGGGACCTATAAGTTATCAATGCACGCAATGAAACTCGGGTAGCCTTGCCCAAAGGGTAGGTTGATAGGATGGACGTTATGGCGAGGAGCTGATCTAGTGGAAGGAATAGGATATCCTCCCGATAACCTTGAAGATCAAAATTCTCCCCTCCTTTCACGTGGAAGATCATGAACTAACCCCTTCTCGCTAATTTCAAGCCACCTAGCATCAAGCGGCTCGACGGAGTTGGGGATCCACATGAGAATATAATGACCTACTAAGCCACCATGATGTTAATGGAGTCCAAAGAAGTGAAAATCATTGGGTTGCAAGTTATGCCAATGTTTTAAATGAGATGTGTAAGAATGACAATTAATAAAATAAATTATTTTATTAGCCATGATTTATTTGGAATGCAAATATGTGTATCTTTCCACAATGAATATATTATGTACATGTAGTTAACATATTATATGTCTTCAATTTATTTACTGACACATAATCTATTAATTACAAATACATAATATTGGTTCCTGCGAGAACATGTCTTCCCGTGCGGTCAGTGCGACATACACCATTAGGTATGCATAAATGCACCATACAGTGTTTGATAATACACCAAAATGAAATGCCAAAAATTGCACTACACAAAAAAAAAAAATACACCACACATAATGGTGTATTTTCGAACACTGTGTGGTGTATTTATGCATACCTAATGGTGTATACCGCACTGACCGTACGGAAAGATCTGTTCTCACCGAAATCGGACCCATATGTTAATTATATATATATATATATATATATATATATATATATATAGTTGAATGTTATTTTGAACAAGGATCTATAATGCAAGATGAACTTGGTCGATTATATAATTTGCCGACATTGTCATGGTGAGCAAGATTTAGACTTTAAAATTCAATAAGCCCAAGAGTGAATTTCATTTCTTCATACAAGCGCAAGATATTAATTATTTCCCGCGTTCAGTTTCACACTTAGGTAAGCCCAAACTTCTGGCCCATTAACTATATCCCTGTTTAGTCGGATTATTATACATTGTTCATGGACAAATTATACCACGGACCAGGATCTACATTATATTGTGTACCTTGCTGGTTTAAAATAATTTTCAGATTATATATTTACAATTTAAAATAATGTACCAGGATCTACATTATGAGGATGTTTTCAACATTCAATCAAATAACACACCCAAATAAATGAAATAGTGATAATTCATAAGTCATAACATCAAAATAATATTAAAAATTAAAAATACTCAAATATGAAATACTCAATCATCCAAAAGATTCAAAGTATCAAACTAGTCTATGGGTGTATATACGTCATATTATATATATATATATATATATATATATATATATATATATATATATATATATATATATATATATATATATATATATATATATATATATATATAATGAAAAAAAATTATTGGTCCTATTACATTGTAGTATCTGTTCATATACTTTCTCAACCTACTGAAACACAAAGAACCAATAACGCCTACACATAATATGTTAATTACAAACACATAATATTTTAACAATATATTATATGTCTGCAGTTACCATGTTATATATATGTGTTTGTAGCTAACATGTTATGTGTTTTTAATTTATTTACAGACACATAAACTGTTAACTATATGTACATAATATGTAACTGTAAACACATTATGATAGTTGTCCATATATAAAGTAACCTTTTTACTTTCCGAAAGTTCACTTCTCGCTTCAATCGAGTTAATATCCAATTTGGTCCCTCGACTATTAGGACTTAATCACTTTGATTCTTGACTTGCAAACTTGCTCAATTTCATCCCCGACTATGCAATTGTTAACCAAAATAGTTCTCAATTCCGAAAAAGCCTTACTAACTGGGTATTTGAGTGAAAAGTTAAACCAACAACCATATGCCTTGTATCAACTATTCCATCCATTCGGTTGACACTACCTTTTGTGAGCCTTTACTCTACAGATCCTTTAAACCGCTCGGTTCTTTTAGACTATCAGGCACTTTCATTATTTGACATTTGTACTTTTCGGGTCTTTAACTCTTCGTCTTGGACTCTTTGGCTTCTATCATTTGAATCCTTGTATTATCGAATCTTTGAATATTTGGACTTATAGACGATCGAGTTAGTCTACTTTGTGGATTGAAGTAGTCTCTAGTTATTTTACTTTTTTGGGTGATATAGTTCGCCCTTAAATGTGACTTTGCGGACGATATAGAGACAAATTCTTAAGTCTAAAAATTGTAAAAGAGCTAGGGACCTAGATTCTTAGTGTGTTTGGTATCACCAAAATTTAATACAAATAGTTCCTAAATTTTTGTAATGAATTTTATATTATGATTAAATACGGAGTATTTAGTATTGAAGGTGAACATGTATATCTTTTTCTTCTGGCTCATACATGGAAGAATTTTTTTTAGTAAAGATATAGTGTGTTGGTCCCAAAAGAGGCAAGGTAAAAGTCTAGAGAACGGGAGGGGGGGAGGGGGTGGGGTGAATAGACTTTTATACCAATTTTGCCAATTACAGAATTAGCTAATGCAATAAAGAAATTGTTAGAGTCTTGTACGCAGCAGAATATTAAAAAGAGTGTTGTGATTGTGTCAAGTGAATATCACGCGAGAAACAAGCAAGCAGCAGTAAAGAACACAAGAGTTTAAAATCGTTCGGATGTGATGTAATCATCTTCTTAGTTCCAAGATACAATGAATTTTGTGATCTAGTGCTTCAAAACTGAGACCTTAGAGTTAATATATCAAGCTTCTACCATTCCATCCGTACGACTTTTTGTTTACTATCTCATTCTTCTTGATGTACTCATTTCTTCTTCTACTTCTTCGAAAATTTCTTCAAGAATTCTTCTTGGATTTTGACGGCAATGGAGATAAATGTAAATATCATATGCATACATCTTCCTCTGTTTTTCTCTTTTTAATCTTTTTAATAATTTTCCTTCATGGTCTATGACACAACTAGGACAAATAAAATTGGGGGTTCTACAATATATTTTGGCATTTCAAAATCTATTACAATTTATTCCTAACATAGTGTTAACTATAATCGTTTTATAGCATATATATTTCATTATTTTTAAACAAGAAAAAAAATTAGTGGCAATGGTTGTTTGAAGCATTTTTCTTAACATGTTTGAATAATTCTCATCATGTAAATGAAATATGCAAAATTTAAGAGAATGTACTTTGTAAATTAAAAGGATGGAAATGTTATATACCTTGTAACGACTTAATAAATATATAATAATTGATCGGTAGTAGTTATTTAATAAACATGTAGTACAGTAGTAATATAATGAATATATATTTATAACTTACTGGTGGCTTGTGGTATCAGATTGTTCCCCTATGTGGGAGATCTAGGTTTTGAGCCTCAGTGTAGGCATAGATTGTATGGGTATCCCCTTCCTTTGTAATAAAATATATATTTATAACTTAATGTAATAATAGTTTTTTTAAAAAAACTTAAATGTAATTATAGATTTTTTTAATTGAAAAAAAAAGTAGCAATAAAGGTGTAATTTAAAATGTATAGATTAAAACTTTTTAATAGTATATTTTATACGTTTATTTTATTTGTGTGAAAAGAAAAAAAAAAAAAAAAAGAAAGGCGAGAAATATTAATTTAATAAATTTTAAAATTTTTATAAAGAATATGAGTTTGCAAAATCATCTTTTATTATAAGCATAATATATTAATATGTAGGGATATGGATGTTACGATGGTTAATTAATTTTGGACCAAGTAGTCAAATACATAACCAGGTTTGAGTGTTTGACGAGTCACAACTTGATAGGTAGGTATTGTGTCCATATCCATGTTCCCTAGTCAGACTAGGGCAATACAAATGGCAAATTATATCGTGGAATCGTGTCTACCTTACAAGGTTGACACGATTTTAAAATTGTCATAATTGTAAATATAGAGTTAAAAAATTATGAACATAGAGTTCTATAATTATGAACATAAAGTTCTGTAATTGTGAATATAGAATTCAATAATTGTGAATATGAAGTTAAAAAATTATGAACATAGAGTTCTATAATTATGAACATAAAATTTAGTAATTATGAACATAGAATTTTGTAATTGTGAATATAGAGTTCAATAATTATGAATATGAAGTTAAAAAATTATGAACATAGAGTTTTATAATTATGAATATAGAACTCTGTACACAATTCCACAACATAACAATTGTAGAAATATAGAATTGCTTTTGCTTGAAGAGGTTTCTTGGCTTCGTGGATCCAGAAAAACTAGGTCAAAGTACTTATGAGGTCCTTGTATTATAGTGTTTTGTTCAATTTAGTCCTTCTACTTTTATTTGGTTCAATTTAGTCTCTATACTTTAAAAAGTGAAACAATTAAGAACAATAGCTGATGTGACGCTGACATTATCTCTGCCACGTCATCATACTTACATGTCAACTCATATATTATTTTATAAATATTTAAAATTAATTATTTTTACCACCAATATATTACATTAATATGTCCAAAATAAATACATAAATATTTGCTCGTATCAACTATTGTCCTTAATTGTTTCAATTTTTAAAGTATAGGGACTAATATGAACAAAATTAAAATAGAAGATTAAATTGAACAAAATACTATAATACATGGACCTCATAATACTTTGACCGAAAAACTATCTGCATCATAGAAGTTAGGAGTACATGTTTTCATTATCTAATCATCCAAAAACATTCTCCCCTTATCTTTGATAAGGAAAAGAGGATATCCATGTATACAAGCTATTACATAAAATACCATCATAATCGCCTCTACTAAGACTTGAACCTATCACCTTCTACATAAAAAGGCAACTTGATACCAGTGAAACATAAGGTCCTTAACCCTTTATCTTCTTATTTTGTAAGTTATCTCCTCCACATTATCATATAATAATCTCTTCTCCTATTTCCTTTTCAAAACTTTCATATCACTTATTATTATTTTTCAAAACAAATCACTTATTATTTTATTAACTCTTTTATAATTAATAATTTCAAATTTAATTTAAAATAAATTTAAATAATGAAATAAAATAATTTTTGAATTATAAATTATAAATAAATAAACTAATAAAAATATAATTTCATATATAAAAATTCAAATTCGCATTCGAAATGGTCTATAGAACAAGTTAACATTCAAAAGCGAATACAAAATTTTAAATATTAAATATGCCAACAATTAATACAATTAAAAAAATTTAAAATAAATTAAAATTGAAATTTAAAAATAGAATAATTTTTTTTTAAAAAATTGACCTCAATAGTCATTTACCGTTGAGGTAAAAACAAACCAACATCCAAATGGTTGTTGTTTTGTTTTGATTTTTTTTTTTAATATATTAAAACAAAGGGTGTGGAACAGCTTTTCGACCCTTTGCGAGTGAATGTGGTGCATATTGGGAATTGACCTTGTTTGGTTAGCAGCTGATCTGCTGATTTTTAGTGGATTTGACCATTTTTAGCGGTTTAACGAAAATGTTTGGTTAATAGCTTTTTCACTTAGCGAATCGCCATCCGAAACGCCAAAATTAACACGCTGAGAGGAGCGTTTTAACATAGCGTTTCATTTCTTTGTTTTCAAAGTTTCGATTTACCCTTCTTATTTCTCTAATCCCTTCTCACATCTCCTGTCTCAAGCTTCTCTGTCAGATTTGCTTCTCTCCATGGCAGATTTGCAGTCTCAGATCTACTCCCAGGCCACAAATTGCTCACAGGCTACTCTGCATACCTCTATCTCCGGCAAAGGTTGGTGGATTGTATCTTCGACCTAGGGTTTCTGTGAGTTAGTGTTCTGAGGTGCGGTTTTTTTTTTTTTTTTTTTTTTTTTTAGGTGTTATCATTTTTGTTTCCTACATGAATGTGACATTTTTGTGCTTTCAATCATGCGACTTTGTTGTATATTTACGATGCTTTGAATCGTTGTGTTTTGAATCTTGCGACTTTGTTGTATATTTACAGTTCTTTGAATGACGAATGCGACTTTCACTACTGGAAATTATGAAATTTCCGACCACCTGAAAGTGATCTTAAATCAAGTCAAAAGCCTTGTTCCGACCACTTTTGGTATCCGGAAAAACCTTTGTTGCTATTTCCGACCACTTTTTGGTATTAACTTGATTTAAGATCACTTTCAGGTGGTCGAAAATTCCATAATTTCCACTAGTGTTTGTTATATATTTATGCAATGGTTTCTTCTGAAAGCCCATTCTTTTTGGAATTTCTTAGCTGGGAGTGCCTTAGGATATTATTATATGTACTAATCTTAGTCTGTTTGTGTTGCTTGCATTCTCTCAATCAATTGGTGTGTCATTGTTGGTGCACTATAGTAGTATAGTGTCTGAGATCTTTTCTTTATCTGTGTGGCAATGCAAGTGTAAGCTAGGTTTTAACACTTCAAGCCTCGGAAACAAACTTCCTTCCCAAGTTGAGGTGCATAAGAGAGATATTTGTGGCTTTGTCTTACACATGATTTTGCAGTTCTGGTTTCCCATTGGCCAAGGGGAAGAATCACACATGCCTTCACATGTCTCTCCCAGGTGTTAACATTTGTACTTCTATGATGTCGGATTTTATCTAGGATTCTTCATGGAGTAGTAACCAAATTTGATGTTCTTTCCAAGTTTCAGATGTCTTGTAGGGAGTAGTTAACTGTACTTGAAGGGAAGTGCTATAAAAATGCAAGCTTTAATTTATACTCCTTATCTTATAATTATAGCCTGAGTTAAGTTCTGGTTTTTATAGTCTTAGGCAATAAGACTATTAGAAGTTGTGTTTTAACTTGGACAATATGAGGAAAGGAGTTCAACTAAATAAGTTGTGTCTAGCACATCATTATGTGATTTGTTCTTGATGTTTTTGGCAAACTGTACCCAATTTATTCCTTGTGTTGCATATCCACCCAATTTATTGGTTAAAAAGGAAAAAATAAAAATACAGAGCATTACTTAATTGTATGTGTATTAAATTTACTTTTTTCTAGGAAACCTTTTATTTATTACTTCTCTCAATTAGCAATTTCTATTAATCTAAAACACTACTTTGCATTTATATTTTCATGTTTAGATGTCGTCAACTCAAAAGAGAAATATAGATGCAAGTCAAGGAAGTAGAAATGACAACAAAGATGAAAATCAAGGAGGTAGAGTTAATTGGTCGAAAGAATTACTTTACATACTTTGTGACCTCTGTATTTAATATGTTGAAAACAGTAAGGGAAAAAAAAAAGTGGAGTTACCTCTCAAAGGTTGATATGGAAAAAGATTGAATTAGAATTCAACAACCAAAGTAAGTTGGCATGGGATAAAAATAAACTCAAAAATAAGGTGGATTGGATGAGAAATAGAGGGAGCTTATGGAAACAATTGAAAGCAAAAGAGACGGGACTAGGATGGGATAATGTGAAAGGGGCTATAAATGCTAACGATATGGTGGGCTATGAAAATTAAGGTTAGTTATCTTTTAAGTTGAATTACTTTAGTTTTAAATAGTTAGATATATCTATTAAATAAATTTGTGTTTTGTTTTATAGGAAAATTCCAAATTTGATGCATTTCGAGATGAAGGGATTGAGCCCGAGCTTGAAAATAGAATGGATCAAATTTTTGGATCTTATGCCCAAGGAAAGTACAAGTTTAGTCCGGAAGCCAATTCTCAACATAAACAAGAAGTATATGTTCCTTCTCCACCTCATAGGAATGATGAGCATGTTTCTCTTGATGACATGGATTTTAATAATGGTGATAACAATTACTATGGGGGAACATCATGGGAAGATGTATGGAGAGGGTCTATTCCTACCCCTACTCCTACATCTACTAATATCCCTCAAGTGACACATGTTGAGAGGGATGACATAAGAAGAGGTAAGAGGGAATTTGAGGGTGATTCATCACAAAGCAATAAGAGTGCAAGAACTTCTACTAAAAAAGAAGGGGCTGCCATAGTCCAACAAATGCTTGGTGACTTGATGCAACAAATTAATGAGAGGAATACTTCAACACAAGAAATGAATACTTGATACTTAAATGATGAACATGATGAATAACAACATGAATATGATAAATTCAAAGAATGCTAGTACAACAAAGTATGGTGTTGAAGATGCTTTGGCAAAAGTGCGTAGTTTGCCCGGTTTGGAGCCCCATGATTGAAGATCCTCAAAAAAGATCTATTTTGTTTGGATTGTCTGATGATGAAAGTAGGCTTGGATACATTAAGTACTTGTATGACCTTGAGTTGGATCCAAAAAGCTAAACTTGTTTAGGTTTTGATCATGATATGTGGTGTAGTTTTTTGTGTAGAAAGTTTATGAACATTTAACTTTCTAACTATATTATGCTATAGTATTTTTGCCATCAAACATATGTAGATGTTCATGATGAGTGGTGTAACTTTTTTTGTAAAGAAAGTTTATGAATATTTAACTTTCAAACTATGTTATGCTATTAATTTTTGCTATCAAATTTATGAAATTATTTTGTTGTGTTTATAAGTTTTATAGAGTAAATTTTATTTGTTTCTATGCAGGTATGGATAATAATGATAGGCAACTTAGACAACTGGTTAATCAACAGTATCTCCAATATCAAGAGTATTTGAAAAATGATGACGAATTTTGGGATTTGGTGACATGTGCAACGGGTTACATGTGTTTCTATTTTTTGAATCATATATACAAAGAACCGTGTATTATGACTTCTTATTTAACAAGAGAAAGATGGATGGATGGATTATTAAATGGTCATGAAAAGCGGTGTTTTAATACCTTTAGAATGAGTTAAAATATATTTCGTCAATTGTGTGTTGTTTTAGAACACAAGTATGGTTTGAGGTCAACTAGGATGTCGATATTGGAGAAAGTGGGTTTATTTGTATATGTACTTAGTAAGGGTGCTCCTAATAGGGATACTCAAGAGCGTTTTCAACATTCCGGTGAAACTGTGAGTAGAGTTTTTAAAGAAGTTCTAAATGCTATGGATAGCTTTTCAAGAGATATACTTGTAAAAAAGATCCCGAGTTCAAGGAAATTCCACTACAAATTATCAATGATAGTAGGTATATGCCACATTTTAAGGTATTTGAGTATGTTGCTTACCCCATTTTGGTATTATTATTTTTTATTTTTTTATTTTTTATTTTTATGAAGATGGACTAAATTTGATATTTATTGTACTATATTAGAATTGCATTGGAGCTATAGATGGTACACATATTGCAATAACTGTACCTGAGGAGGATCAAATGCGTTATAGAGGAAGGAAAGGATACCAACTACAAATGTCTTAACAGCATGTGACTATGATTTGCTATTGACATACGTTTTAACAGGATGGGAGGGATTGACTCATGATTCTCGCATTTTTCTTGACACGATCAATTATTCAAGCCTTAATTTTCCAAAACCCCCACCAGGTAATTTTATATGATGTGATTATGTACTCATATTGCTTATATATATATATATATATATATATATATATATATATATATATATATATATATATATATATATATATATATATATATATATATATATATATATATATATATAGGCAAGTATTATTTGGTCGACAAAGGCTATCCAAAAAGAGAAGGGTATTTGACACCCTACCCCAAGACAAGGTACCATCAATCGGAGTTCCATGGGGCAAATCCAAGGGGATCTAGAGAAGTATTTAATCGAGCTCATTCAACGTTAAGAAGTTGTATTGAAGGGCTTTTGGTGTTCTTAAAGCTCGATGTAAGATATTACAAAAAATGCCAAGATATTCATTAATACATCAAAATAGGATAATTTGTTCATGTTTTGCACTACACAACTATATTAGAAGAAGTACGGTTGGAGACCCAGCTTTTAGAGTCATTGACGAAGATCCTGAATTCATACTTCCAGATATTTTCAAGATGTTGAAGTTAATTTTGCTCAACGTGAAGAAGAAATGAGAACTCAAGAGATGGCATGTATTCGCAATGACATTGCTTCAAGTTTGATGGCAGCTAGACGTTCTTCTTAGACTTATTTTATATCATAATTATTTATTATGATATAGACTTGTTCTTCATTTTTTTAACGTATTGTTCATTTGAATTCATATTTTTTGTTATATTGTTATTTATTCACTTTTTAAAATATTAAATATATGGATAATTTATAGTTTCTAAATAAATATAATTATTATAAGATTATTACCCATAACAATAAAAAGAACAATACACTAATGTCCTTATATGTCGTTTTACATGGCAACCGCTGTCCAAAACAACTAATTTTACCAAACATCTTTTTTATAAACCGCTAACACAATCCGCTAGTCAAGCCCGCTAATACAATCTGCTAGTCAAACCCGCTAACACAATATGCTATTTGCTAACTGCTAACACAATCTGCTTTCGCTAACCGCTGATTGCCAAACAAGACCATTGGGCACGCGTTTGAGGAGATAACCTCTAGAATGATAGTCTCTTTCGAGGTTGTTTCTCCCTCGCCATCCTCCTCTACCCACCCTTCTCTCCTTCTTTCTCCCCTCATTTTGTGGGCATTAGATATGACCTTAGTTAAAGTACTTTAATGACTTCCTAAATATTTTGTGAGGTACTTTTACAATTTATTACTTTCTCAGTCTCATTTCAAAAATACTACTTGGACTCTAAAAACATACTCTTAACTTTTATTCTCACTAATAGCTCGTTTGGTTCGCTGGAAAATATTTGAAGTGAAATGGTCGCAGATTTGGCCGTAGCAGCTCCTGTTTTTTGCGGCGACAGCAGTCCGATGACCCCCTTTCTTCCCGGTGAGGCAGCGACGGCAATGATGGGTCTCCAACAGTGGATCCCTCTCGGCAGCAGTAGGAGCTAGGTGAGTGTTGTTGTTGAAGAGCATATTTATGTTGTTGTTGTTGAAGTGGTGAAATCAGTGTGGTAAATGAAGAGAGTGATTAAGATTTAATATGATAAATTTAATGATTGTTGGGGAGGATTAAGCTATAAATGATGGAGTTTATGGTTAATGGTGTGGATTATTAATGGTAATTTAGTGATGGAATAATGATGCTATAATGGTTATGGATAGGTTATTAGTCATTAAATAATGATTATGTGGGTGATTAATATTATAGAGGTTATTAGATTATGATGATGGATTACTAATGAATAGTTGTTTATGATTATGGAGAAGAAGGTAATATGGGTATGTTGTTGGCTATTATTGATGGTGGTGTTAGATTTATTGCTATTAAAATAGGAAGATTAATTATTGGATTAATGAAGTATTAATGGGATGATGATTGTTATGATTGAGTAATGGAAATGATTATTGGTTTAATGATTATGGTGATTATTGGATGGATTAAGTACTAATGATAAGATGGTGATTGGATGGCAATGGATTAATGATTAGTGATTATCAAAGGATGGGTAATTATGGACTAACTATTAGCATAAAGATGATATGATATGGTTTAATACTATTATTGGTAGTAGTAGTATATTGGTAAATGAATAAAGGTTTGGTTGGTTCATCGCTAAAGTGGCTAGCTCAAGAATTAACCCAAGATAGGGTGTTTGGCTTTTGGAGCAAGTTTGAGGTATAACCTATTGAAACCCAAACTCTCATTTTTACCCTAAGTGTTGATATTATGTGTTTTGTGTAATAATGTTGGTGGATGATGTGCTTGTGGGTGATGGATGTGGTGTATATTGATGCTATGTTAGTGTTTTAATTGTGGATTTATGTTATTGGTATGATTGGAATGCTTTGTTGTTGATTTGGTGTGTTGTGGTCGTTGTTCGAAGAGAGTCACAGGAGAAATGAGGCTACTGCCTTCACCCTCCATTTGTTCATGCAGGACTGTGGCAGGGCATGATCGAGACCACGCAAGACTTGTGGCGGGGCTTGCAAGCCCTGCCCGCCTAGTCCTGCGAGGTCTAGGGCTCTGGCAGAATGAAATTTTTGCCACTTTTGGGTCCGATCATGGTTTGTTTACGCGGGTCCAGGTGACTTGTGCGGCTCGAGATTCGATGTGTTCGGGCCAAAAATGTTAAACATGATTGTTTGTAAGCCATTTTTCAAAACAAAGCATGATTCATTATTTCTATCAAGTGTGCTTTTATTAAAAGTGTTGAGAATATGCTTACATGGATGTAAGGCATTATTTGATGAGTTCATTGATGGAGTGTTATTGCTTAAGTTGTCTTATGAAAGTCTATGATCATGATTTATGAATATTCCATACATTTAAAGTGTACGAGCATTCATCCAAAATGTTTGACCGTTCTTATATCATTACTCAACTATTTCCAAAATCTATATTAAAATGCCTAATAAATACTCATTGTTTTGAAAACCTATCCTTGTATAAATTCCCTTTTCAAATATGTATATATAATTAATTAGCTATGGCATGGCATGCATACATGATTACTCATCTTTTATCAAACACAATTTATATTTCCATCACCTACCCCTTTCCTTAATTTCAAATGATATATTTATATCCTATTTATGATTAAGCATCAAGTATGGAACCCATTTTTTAGAAATAACATTTTCAAGTGCTACACTATTTGTATTTTCAAATGTGTGAGGAAATATATATTTTTGGAGGTCCCGTTGGAGCATTGCTCCCTCGGAAGTAAATAGAAGTTGGTCTGGTCGAAAAATCCTGGATAGTGTGAAGTAGCTTGGTCGAAAAATCCTGGGCTGCTAGGGCTTAGATACTACTCGCTGGGCTTGGAATCCTAGTTAGGGGGTGTGCACACTTAAGGTATAGTCCTGATTCCATTATGTATATGTTTTGTGGGAGAGATTGAGATTAGGCTGGTTATGCGTAACCGTGCCCGGATAGGTTCGTTCACGTATAGTGAAGTCCTACCTCCCCACCATTATGATGATGATTCATGAGATTGATGATACCGATATGATTTATGATTATTGTTACAGTTATGATCCATATGATCGATTTAGTTACCTCTCGTAGTATTATTAGAAAATGTTATTTTTCTTGAGCGTGAGATTATCTATGTGAAATGATTTCTACTTATATCCTTAAGGCTATCTTATCTTGATAATTCCTTTACATATGATTACAATTGAAATGCTATTATTATCTAACCCTTTAGTTTTACTCACGTTGGAGATTTAAAGACAATATTGCATCTATTTCCACGCTTATTGCTTTTCAAGTATACCTACCCTTATTTACTCATCCTCTTATAATTGCATCTTTGCATAAGTTGTGTTTAGTGAGTACTTATTATCTATCTAAGCATGAGTGTGAGTTGAGTTATATATCTTTGTTATATATACTTATAGATATGTAAATATGTGAACCTATCTATATTTATACTTGCGTGATCCTCTACGATCCTACTTGTAAAGTTATGTGTAAATGCCAAAAATTACTATTTTCCAAACCTATATCTATTTTACAGGGTTGAGTGGTTTATACTTAGCATTTTATGCTAACCGAGTTCTTTTCCATTGTTTTCTTGTTAACCCATTTCAGGTTTGGATTGATACATGACGAGAGTACGTTTAGAGGCTTTATCTTGATAGTTTTATTGTTTTAGTTTGACTTTAGTTAGTAACCCCTTTGAGACTAGTATTATGTTGATATCGATGTGATCTTTTAAGTCCTTTGTTGTAGACTTGAATAGATGATTAATGAAGTTAACCTTTTAGATTTCTTTGTGTAGTGGAATGATTATGACATTTTAAGTTAATCTTTTGTTGAGTTGTGGGTTGTTTAATGAATAGAAGTTTGGGCCTGTCCAACCCTTATTGGTTAATATTGATTAAGTTTGGATCTTAGTAGTTTAGCCTGGTAGTCATCCAAAAATGGGTGGCTACGGCGGTAGCATTTCCCATTTAGTGTTTATTCCGCTGTGTAAGCTTGTTATCTATCTAGGCTCTAGTGTTAGAAAACGGGAGTGTTACATCGCCTTTGCGTCCCAAAGAAGTTCGGGGGTTTGGGATTTAAGGATCTTCGTGCTTTCAATCTGGCAATGCTAGGGAAACAGGCTTAGCGTTTTCTTACGGACCCCAGTTCTTTGGCAGCTAGAGTTTACAAAGCTCGGTATTTTCCTAAGTATCTTTTATTGATGCATCTTTGGGTAGTTGCCCGAGCTACTGTTGGCGTAGTATAATGGCGGCACATGATCTGGTGTGTAGTGGTGTGAGGAGGAGGATTGGGAATGGGAATAGTACTTTTATTTGTTGCCTGATGACCCTAGTCCATTGGTTCAAACTATTACGCCTATGGAGTTGAGTGGAGCTTTGTTTTCAGGTTTGATTGACCATATTTCTAATTCTTGGGATCAAGATATCTTATCTGACATTTTTATACCTGAGAATGTGACTCGTATTTCTAGGATCCCTGTTAGTCCGGATTATGAGGATTCTTGGTACTGGTTGAGTGATCCCAAGGGGTGTTATTCAGTGAAAAGTGGCTATAGACACATTGTTGGAACTTTTGAGTGCAACTCGGATAATTTTGATAAATGGGTTGCTTTATGGAGTTTGAAAGTTCCCCCCAAATGGAGGACCTTCTTATGGAGAGCTCTGAGTGATATCCTCCCTACTACTACAAATTTGCTTTTAAAGAGAGTTGAAGTGAATTCCTTGTGCCCTATGTGTGGTCTTGATCATGAGAATGTTATGCATGCACTTGTTTTATGTGATTATGCTAGGCTTGTTTGGCACAAGTCTTCTTTGCCCATCACAAATATTGATGGTGATACTTTTGCTATGTGGCTCAAGAATGTGATGCTTTCTATGAGAGGAACAAATTGGACTGGTAGCTGCTGTTTATGTAACTTTTGGCATTCAAGGAATCGTGTCGTGTGGGAGCATTCGTTGCCTCGGCCTAGGAACACGTGGAGTGCGGCAGTCTCCTTGCTGCATGCTTATCGCCAAGTCCACCTGCGACCTCCACCACCGCCAGCCGATATCGTCGAACCTGTGGCACCTCCTCCTCGGCTGCGCTGCTTCTTCGATGCGGGGTACAAGCCGCTCACGGGAGAAGCCACGTTCGGGGCTGTTTTGCTATCACACAATGGCACGTTCGTGGCGGCATGTAATGGTAAGCTTGTGAGTTACTTCTAACCGCTCATGGCGGAATCGTTAGCTTGCAAGGAAGTTCTATCGTGGCTCAAGAACCGGAATGTGTTATCTGTGGATCTCCTCATCGACTGTTCGGAACTGAGTACCTGTGTTTGTTCAAGGCCGACTATTCGAAACTGAGTACCTGAGTTTGACCGTTTGATCCTATGTTGGGATGATTGTTGACCAGTGTAGGGCGTCTATGTCTTTGTTTTCGCATTGCTCTTTAAATTTTGTTTCTAGAGTTTTAAACTTACATGCTCATACTTTAGTTGCTGCCGCCTCCGGCATTTTCTCAGGCTAATGTTATGTATTGGGACTCTGTCCCTTATGACTCTATTGCTTTGCTTTTGATGGGGGTCCATTTTATTGGCATAGTATTGACCCAAGTGGAAGTGGTGATGATAGGAGATTGGTCCAGGTCCTATTGGGCTAAGAAGACAAGGGACTGCGGGTCCATTTTATTGGCATAGTATTGACCCAAGTGGAGGCGTGGTGGCCCAAAACAGAGGAGAGAGAAAGATTTCCGGGGCACAAACCGCGAGCGGCCAGGCAGTGGTGGGCGAGGCGTGGCCGGCAGGGAGGGGGGGGGGGGGTGCGCCACTGGTCATGCCGACATCGCCCCACCACCGCGGCAAGCGCTGTTGCTACCAGTGAGATTCAAACCCCTAACCTCCCGCATAGCAGGCGCGCGCCTAACCATCAACCCACGCCAACCATTATGTACTAAGGTGCGACAAATATATATGAGCGATATTTGCGGGCAGGGCAGCCTCCACCACCGGCCGGCGACTGGCCGGCGGGGGGTCCCGCCGGAGACCTTAGGCCGAGGCGCGGCCAGCGGGGGCAGTGCGCCCCCCAGATTTTCAAAGGCACCCCCCCCTTCCCGAGGGGGTGCTGGGCGGGTGCGCCGAGCATGATGGACCGGGATGGTATGCGCGGGAGTCATGGAAGTATGACGAACGTGCCCGCTTGCGTAGCGATAAATGGGGAAGTGGGGATGGATTGCATGGGACACGTGGACGCTAGAGGAGGAGGGGGGCTTGCTATAAATAGGGGCCCTGGATCTTTGGCTAGGGGCAACTCAGACACGACAAGCACTACAGTCTAGTGGTCTTGATCTATATTTTCAACCCAGCTACCTGGGTTCGATTCCTACCAGTAGCGTAGTTAGCTATAGCCCACCACGTGGGCCTTATGCTTTATATTTGGGCCATCGTTCTGGGCCTGTACCTCGGGCTTTGTACGTATTGTTTAGGGCCTAGCGCCCCGGGTAATAAAGTCGGTACTTTCATACCCCCGTCCTATGTTCCTATACCCGGTTTATGGTGGACCCGGTCCCAATAAAACCATCATTGGCACCGTCTGTGTGGATCGCTACGATTAGCCCGTGTTTGTAGTCTCTACCATCCTAGCAAGGTTCCGAGGTACGCCCAAATGGTTGATTCGCAAGAGGAGCTACCCTATAAGGTAACACACTTAGCACATCGAGACGCTACTCTGGTGAGTACACTTGAACACTTAGTTAGGTAAAGATTGTGTTTATTTTCCCGAACTATGTGCCCCTATATGCTCATATGTGCTCTGCATGCTTGGCCCACGGCCACCTCAACTATATGCTCATATGTGCTCTGCATGCTTGACCCGCGGCCACCTCAACTATATGCTCATATGTGCTTTGCATGCTTGGCCCGCGGCCACCTCAACCATGTGCTCCTATGTGCTTTGCATGCTTGGCCCACGGCCACCTCAACTATGTGCTCCTATGTGCTCTTACGTGCTATGCATGCTGGCTCTACGGCCATGGCGGATGGGGCATGTGGGTTATCGCAACCCACATGCGCGGACTTGCCCCCGGCAAGCCGCATGGTTTTGGCGGATGGGGCATGTGGGTTATCGCAACCCACATGCGCGGACTTGCCCCCGGTAAGCCGCATGGTTTTTAGCGGATGGGGCGTGTGGGTTATCGCAACCCACATGCGCGGACTTGCCCCCGGCAAGCCTCATGGTTTTGGCGGATGGGACATGTGGGTTATCGCAACCCACATGTGCGGACTTGCCCCCGGTAAGGCGCATGGTTTTTGGCGGATGGGGCGTGTGGGTTATCGCAACCTACATGCGCGGACTTGCCCTCGGCAAGCCGCATGATTTTTGGCGGATGGGGCATGTGGGTTATCGCAACCCACATGCGCGGACTTGCCCCCGGCAAGCCGCATGGCATTGGCGGAGGGGGCGTGTGGGTTATCGCAACCCACACTACCCCATCCTACAATCTTCAGTTACCTTCATCCTTAAAAAAAAAAAAAAAAAAAAAGGTTGCATGCAGGTGTAGCATGGAGAAGGAGCAAAGACATCCATCGAATATTTAAAAGAAGCATGCAGGTGCATCATGGAGAAATTGACAAAACATACTAAATAAATGCAACAAAGTTGCATGCAGGTGTAGCATGGAGAAGGAGCAAAGACATCCATTGAATATTCAAAAGAAGCATGCAGGTGCATCATGGAGAAATCGACAAAAGCATACTAAATAAATGCAACAAAAGAGATGTACAATGCAAGAAGCATCCAAGAAGTGACAATAGAGGAGTCACCTTGACCTCTCGACACTAGGTGATGAAGCGAAGGCCAGGGCAACGTGCGGTGTGTGGCAGAGGTACGGAGTAATGGCGTGACGCACAACAATGGTGATAATGGAAAGTGGCGTGAGAGGTTGAGAAATGGAATAAAAGGAGGTGGTGATACCGAATTCTACTTCCTTTAGGCATCAAGATACCTAAAAGAACTAGGGGACTTGTGATGGGGATATGGGACCTGGGGGTCCATTTTATTGGCATAGTATTGACCCAAGTGGAAGTGGTGATGATAGGAGATTGGTCCAAGTCCTATTGGGCTAAGAAGACAAGGGGGCGTGGTGGCCCAAAACGGAGGAGAGAGAAAGATTTCCGGGGCACAAACCGAGGGCGGCCGGTCGGTGGTGGACCGCCGGACTCCCGGCGGCGAGGCGTGGCCGGCGGGGGGGGGGGGGGAGAGCGCGCCACCGGTCGTGCCGGCAGCGCCCCACCACCGCGGCCAGTGAAGGCCACTGGCCTTGGGCAGATAAAAGGCAAGGAAAAACACTGTTACTGCCAGTGGGATTCAAACCCCTGACTTGCCGCATAGCAAGCGCACGCCTAACCATCAACCCACACCAACCATTATGTATTAAGGTGCGACAAATATATATGAGCGATATTTGCGGCAGGGCAGCCTCCACCACCGGCCGGCGACTGGCCAGCGGGGGGTCCCGCCGGAGACCTCAGGCCGAGGCGCGGCCAGCGGGGGCAGTGCGCCCCCCAGATTTTCAAAGGCACCCCCCCCCCCTTCCCGAGGGGGTGCTGGGCGGGTGCGCCGAGCATGATGGACCGGGATGGTATGCGCGGGAGTCATGGAAGTATGACGAACGTGCCCGCTTGCGTAGCGATAAATGGGGAAGTGGGGATGGATTGCATGGGACACGTGGACGCTAGAGGAGGAGGGGGGCTTGCTATAAATAGGGGCCCTGGATCTTTGGCTAGGGGCAACTCAGACACGACAAGCACTACGGTCTAGTGGTCTTGATCTATATTTTCAACCCAGCTACCTGGGTTCGATTCCTACCAGTAGCGTAGTTTGCTATAGCCCACCACGTGGGCCTTATGCTTTATATTTGGGCCATCGTTCTGGGCCTGTACCTCGGGCTTTGTACGTATTGTTTAGGGCTTAGCGCCCCGGGTAATAAAGTCGGTACTTTCATACCCCCGTCCTATGTTCCTATACCCGGTTTATGGTGGACCCGGTCCCAATAAAACCATCAGCTTTAATGCAGTTTCTAAATATACACGGAGTAATTTTTATACTATTATCAAACTTCATATTATGAAAAATTAAATTAAAAGCAACTCTAGTTAATCTCGTTAAGTAAATCAAATATATAAATGAGATGAAGAGAGTATTAATTAGAAGCAAAATTATTTTTTGATTGATCAATGACTTGAATTATTGGTGAGGCAATACAGTCAAAATTCTTTGGAATGCAACAAGAATGGACAACCCCCAACATCACGCCAAATTATTCTGTAGACCCAGATTCAAACGTACACAATTTACATATTGAATGTTCACAAGACAAGTTATATAATGAACGTTCACAACTTACCTACTAAATGATTACAATTTACATATTAAATATTCACAATTCAAATTGTAAACATTCAGTATGTAAACTGTGTATTTTAAATCTGAATCTACGTTGCAAGTAAATCCGGATCTATTGTATAATAAACTACTCCAACTTCACTCCAAAAGTTCCACCACCGTAACTTCATAGCCCGAAGCAGAGAATTCCATCTCCCACCAACGCGCTAAGCCGACCCCACGACCTTTCTTCTTCACGCGGCAATACCTTTCCTCCAATCCAATCCAATCCAATCCTCTCTCTCTCTTCAACTCACTCACCATATTTATCCCACTTTGGTCTTTCCCACCCGTGGCTCGCTGCTGCTAACTCAGTAACTCACTATACCTTCATACTCACTAGTCTACTCTTTCTAATTCTTCGCCGACACTCGATTAGATTAGATGAGCGTCTCCGGCGGCGTAGGATCGCCGCCCAAGGGCGTGGCCGAGCCGCTGTACGCAGCTGAGAGGATTTCGGTGTGGTGGGACATAGAGAACTGCCAGGTGCCCAGGGGCTCCGACCCGCACGCTATTGCACAGAACATAAGCTCCGCGCTGGTGGCGATGAACTACTGTGGGCCTGTCTCCATCTCCGCCTATGGCGACACCACCAAGATCTCTCCTTCAATTCAGCAGGCCCTTAATAGCACTGGCATCGCCCTCAACCACGTCCCAGCAGGTAATATACTCTGATTCATGATGATGATGCCTGTATCTTTGTGTAATTGTGTAGCTTATAGGGTTTTGGAGCGAGAGTGTTGTGTGATCGAGGTGGGTTGTGATTTTCGTTGACTTTTATTGTGTGGAGGAAATGGATTCAAGTAATTTATAACTTTTATTATTTTTGTGATCATTTTGAGTGAAGGGTTAATCTTTGCTGATGAGTTAGATCTCTTTGTGATGAGCTTTGCTGCACAGATGATATCTATGTAGGGACTTCAGGAGTTTTGCTTGAGTGAAAATTGAAACTTTATTGTTACTCTTTGACTTCTTAGTGTTGTTTTCCATTTTTTTTTTTTTTTTTTTTTTTTTTTAAATATTTCATTCTTATAGAGCTGCTTTTTTAATGGATAGTTCATCTTTCATAAATAGGGGGTGTGGTTCTTTTGGGAAAGAATTGGAAGAGCTTTCTAAGTGAATATTTTGGCAAATTATATCGTGTCCCGCAGTGCATAATCGATTATGCACCGCGCATCAAAACGACGTCTTTTTATTTAATGAAAAGAAACGGAATTCGTTTCCGCAAAAAATAACTCGGTTCTTCACGTCTTTTTATTTAATGAAAAGAAACGGAATTCGTTTCCGCAAAAAATAACTCTGTTCTTCAGTTTCATTTTGTATACACTGGAGTTTCAGTTTAACATAACTACAGTTTCATTCAATATTTATACACTCAAATATGTGAAAATAATATACTATAGTTTCGTTAAAACACAACTACATGATCATTTCGATATAATTACAGCTTCATTATACAATATACACTCAAATATGTGAAATGTTATTCAGTTTCATTTTATATATACTGCAGTTTCATTTCACCACAACTACAGTATCATTTTGATATAACTGCAGTTTCATTTGATAGTATAAAAATAATACGTGAGGCAGTGTCGATTTAGATACACTGTAGTGTCACTCCGTTAACACTAACAGCACGTTGTTTCTTTGCTTAAAGAAACGGCGCCGTTTTGATGCGCGGTGCATAATTGATTATGCACCGTGGTCTACGATATAACGACTGGAATATTTTAGCTATATTATGTTTGTTTTAGATCTTGATATATTGATATGTCTTTACATGGCTCAAGTTAAACAATGATCCTCTAATTTGTTTACTGTTGTGATTGCAACTTTGGAGCTCCCAGTATTTCCATTTCTTGGAGTGCTGTCTTTTGAAGAATTAACAATTTCTTTCTTGATCCCTTGCTTTTGTGCTTTTATAAGTTTTTTTGAATCTTTGGAAGGTATATTTGGAAAGATCTAATTAGTTCATCCAAGTTGGATGTCCAGAATTGTATTAGTTGGGTAGATTCTAGCCTCCGTGTCAATCTTTATCAAGCTAGTTTGCTTGAATATCTTCTTGACTGGTGAGAAATAGGGAGGTTTTTATCTAATATATATATATATATATATATATATATATATATATATATATATATATATATATATATATATATAAGAGCGCTCATATGCGGCGGGGTCTTACCGTGCGGCGGTGCGGTCAAATTCCAGAATACACCAACAGTGTTAACAATATGCACCAACAGTGTAATAAAAACACACCACAATGAAATGCAATAAAACATCACAAAATACACAACAGACTCAAAAAAATACACCATATAACTTACCACCCCCAATGGTGTATTTCCGAACAGTGTATAGTGTTTTTACTCACACCTAATGGTGTGTGTTTGGTGATGCAGGGCTCTGTTTTGTGTGGTGTATTTTCATAACGTTGATGGTGCATATTTGTTGAACTATTGGTGTTGCCGCACCGTAAGAAATAACCGCACCGTAAGACACTGCCGCACCTGAACCCGCCTATATATATATATATATATATATATATATATATATATATAGGCCTAACTCTCTTGGGCTCTTATTAGTATATATATATATATATATATATATATATATATATATATATATATATATATATATATATATATATATATATATATATATATATACTAATAAGAGCCCAAGAGAGTTAGGCCTATAATGGGTAGAAAAATGGCGGTCAAATTTTTTAATCAAATGAATGTCTCAGATTGATCAGATTTTAATTTTTCTTTAAGATTTCTTAATTTATCCTTAATGAATATGATTATCCGTTAACTTTTCCATTAAATATTATCTTTTCCGTTAATTTTGTTAGTTCACCGTTAACTTACTCATTGATTTCAATAAGAAATGTCTTAGGTTTGAACTTCATCCCAATCAAAGTTGGCATAATTAGTACTCTATTTTACTCTTATTAAATTAAATAATGATTTAGTAGCTACAAAAAAAAATAATACATATTCATTTCTTTAATTTAGAATTATGTATCTACAATGTCTTTATTCAAAAAAATTATTCATTATCAATAAATTAAATAAGAGAAATAATTTCATTAGTTACATTGTCTTTATTTTTCTCTAATATAAAAATTCTTTACATTCAAATTCATCAATTGATTATATTCGCTACATTGTCCCTACAATGTCTTTCAAAAAAATTATTCATTATCAATAAATTAATTGAGAGAAATAATTTTATTAGTTATATTGTCTTTATTTTTCTCCAATGTAAAAATGATTTATATTCAAATTCATCAATTAATTATATTCACTACATTGTCTATTATTTTTTTGTGCACTATTTTTTAATTAAATATCAAAGTTATAATACAAAATAATGCTATATATTTATTTACCAAGTATTTTATTAATACCATGAAAAAATTTAAAAAATATAATTAATAAAGTCAATCATATTAACTACTTGAAGGATTTGTTGACAAAGAGAGTATTCAAATCACACAACAAATTGAAGTGAGAACTACCTCGCAATGTCCTTGTTTGACAATCAGCAATTAGCGGTTAGCGTTAGCGGATTATATTAGCGAATTTGACCAGCGGATTATATCAACGGTTGGTAAAAACATATTTGAAAAAATTAGCTGTCTAGATTAACATGTAAAATGACCTAAGGGTATATATATATTTAATTAATTAATTAATTAATTAATAATAATAATAATAATAATAGTTTTAAAAAAATAGAAAAATAAAAAATATAATTAAGCCAACATATTAACTACTTGGAAGATTTATTGAGAAAAAGAGTATTCAAATCACACAACAAATTGAAGTGAGAAACTATCTCGAAATGTCCTTGTTTGGCAATCAGCAGTTAACTCTTCAATATTAGTATATATTTAATATTTTATGCCCTAATTTTTATTTGCTCTCCCTTATGTCCCGTATTTGGTTTGAACCATACCTATACAATTATTTTATTGACAATTATAATCAATCTTGACTATATTATCTTGCATTTGTAAACTTAGAATTGCCTATTTAAATACGCAAATTTAACATTCAATTATCAATTGATCATTTAGGTTTATTGGACAATTCTTTGTTATGGTCTTTTTTTCCTCTTACTGGCAATGTTGTAAAAGGCGCTAGGCGCTATGCACTAGTCGGGCACCTGGGGCCGGGGGGCACTTAGCGCCTAGGCAGCCGAGTAATAATATAATAAATTAATAAGAAAAACAGCACAAAAAAAAAAAGAAAAAACACTAGGGCGCCTAGTTAGCCGACTCGGGCACCTAGTTTGGCCGACTCAGGCGCCGAGTTGGCCGACTCGGGCTCCTAGGCTGCCTAGTCGGCTGGCTGACTAATGTCTGCCTAAGGGTAAAATCCCCTTGGCCTAGGGGCGCCTAGGCAGCTGCCTAGACCGATTTTTTGCAACACTGCTGACTGTTAGTATAACTTTAAATGCTGAAGCATGTTGACTGCTCATGTGTTATAATGACCTACTAAATGTTATTTGTTCTTTAGAAGGCATCATATCTTGTTCTTCATGGACTGCTCATTGAATTGACTATTAACTTTGTATGCATTACAGGTGTTAAAGATGCCAGTGATAAGAAGATTCTGGTGGACATGCTATTTTGGGCAGTGGACAATCCTGCTCCTGCTAATTATTTGTTGATATCTGGTGATCGAGATTTTTCAAATGCTCTCCATCAGTTGCGAATGCGTAGATATAATATTCTTCTAGCACAACCTCAAAAAGCATCAGCAGCACTTGTTGCTGCAGCAAAGAATGTATGGCTCTGGACAAGTCTTTCATCAGGAGGTCCACCTCTTACTAACATCGAATCGAAGCAGTTTGTCACTAACAGCATTGGAAATGTTTCGAATTGTGAGACATTAGCTATGCCCATCAGCATTTCCAACCAATCTGCGGATCCGTTCCATGAAAGTCTCTATGCAGTGAATCAGAAGTTTGGGAATCTTGGAAGGGGTCCAGATACTAAATTTAAGAGCAAACAAATTCGGAGAACTGTGACTCTACCCAGTTTGCCAAGAACTTCAAGTCCAGTGGTGGGAGCTCAAGAAGACCATATTAATGTGAACTTTAATCAGCAAGGACAAGGGTACCCTACTCATTTTAATGATTCTCAAAATTTATCTGCTCCTCATAATACAGGAATTCCTTTCACAGGACCTGGAACTTCTCCAAATATCATTTATCCTGGATCTTCTTGGGTGAATCCTAGTAACCCTTTTAACCCTTATCAAAATTGCCTAACAATGCCAATGAGGCCAAACACACCCCCGCCACCACTACCAAGTAATGGAGGAGAGGTGAGGCCAACTCCCAATATTAATTCTTCTCACCATCTAAACTTGAATGGCCCCCCGAAAGTATATAAACCTCAGAAGAAACAGTCATTTTACAGTGAGAAAGAAGCAAACAGGTATCCACTCTCTGGGCAAGAGATTTTGCCACCGCCTTCCACTGCAATTGGCAGTAGTAATGTATCTGTTAATGGTGCGTGGGGAGGTTCCACAAACCCTTCCGATTATGTGCTAAGCCTTATGGGGGTTATCATACTTGCCTTGGATACGTTAAAGAATGAGAAGATTATGCCAACTGAGGCGAACATTGCTGATTGTATTCATTATGGAGATCCAAGTTATCGTGATACTGATGTTAAGAAGGCTCTCGAGAGTGCAGTTGAACATCAGATGGTAGTAATGCAAAACTTAGGTGCTTTACAATTATATGTGCGTAAGAATGAGAGATTGTGGAAGTGTGTCAATCCACTTGGTGAAAATCAAAAGGAGTATCCAACAGAAATCTGGGATGAAATCCAGAAATTTCTATCGTCTTCTGCTGGACAGTCTGCCTTGTTGGCTACTCATTGCAGGTATAAAACTACTTTAGCACTTTGCCCATATTTCAATTTTTGTTTTATTGGAAATTTAATTGTACTACGAATGAGATTCTCTCTTTTGTATTTTGTTTTGTGAGTTAATACCATCTGTGGTCCTCCGAGTATGGTGGTTTTGCCACGTTCAGTCCTAAACTTTCAAATTAATCATCTGTGGTCTTTTGACTTTCAAATTTAACCATTCGTGGTCCAAGTTAACCTCCCATGGTCCTTCAACTATTAAATTTTAACCAACCACGGTCCTTTCAAGAGGACCACAACTGGTTAAATTTCGAAACTTGAAGGACCATGAGTAGTTAACTTGGACTATGAATGGTTAAATTTGAAAGTTTAGGACTAAACATGGCAAAACCACTATACTCGGAGGACCTCAGATGATATTAACTCTTTGTTTTGTTTTTACCAAAATCTTTTCATCTGTATTACATTTGCATTTATGACATATTATTATCTTTTTAAGGTATGAAGCAGCCACTGTTATAAAGAAGATGAGTTTAAAAGAGCTATCTCTTGGTGAAATACTTCAGATCTTGCACATGATTATCAATATGAAGAAATGGATCGCACATCATCCATCGGGATGGCAACCAGTTAAGATTGCTGTTGCAGAGACTAACCCAACCCTAATCCAGGGAAGTTAGCTGCAACATCCCAAAATCAGCTTGTTGATAACTAGTTATGGAAGGGAAGGGCCTTTAGGTACTCTATGGCTTCCTATCATGATGCTTACTAGCTGGAGCTTAAGTCGGTAAAATTTTGGCCCTTCCAGTGAAAAGTGCAGTAAGTAGCTCTTTCAAAATTTAAGTCATATAGAGTAGGTGCATAATGTTTTGGCTGTTCCTTTTTGTTATTTTATTTTTACCTCGGGGAAGTATAAAGACGGTTTGGTCAGTGGCAAACCGGGCAATCCACTGAGGTTGTTGTCTTGACCATCATCCCATAGTATTTGCGAGCATCAAATATCTGGAAATTACTACAAGGGAGTTGCCGTTGGAGAACTCAAAAAGAATACGTTCTTCAAAAACATGTTTGAGGAGGAATCCTAATTGACTTTGGTGGAGCTTATAAATCTCGAAGCCATTCATCTCAGAGGAGATAAGTGGTTATAGACAGTAATACAAATATATATGTATATGTATATATGTATATATATGTATATGCTTGTGGTCTTCTGTTGGATCTAGGAATGTCAGAGAAGCACGAACCCAAATTAAAATGTGTTTTGCAGTTTGTATTTGAATTATTCTAATTGAAGCAGAAGGTGGAAAATCTCAGTACTTTGCTCATTGGAGGACACATTGACACAGCGAAAAGGAAAGAAAGTGATGAAATTAGTATGTTATCTTCTGGGAAGTTTGAGCAGATTTGGACTGTTCTATCTGTATCACACATTCAAGATTTACAGTTTGAAAGAGAGTAGAGAGAAATGACCACAGAAATCTAAGATTTACAGTGTGTTGGAGGTTGAGCAATTACCCAATAGATGAATCAAGTACAACATTGAGCTTGGCATACTAAGAAAGTAGAGAACCATATGGTGGTAGATTGGTAGTATCCTTTTGGATTTAAAAGCTGTTTCCTTGTGATGTTTAGAGATGTATTGTAGATATATGCTGTATGAACTGGTTTTATGCTTGTATCTTGTAACTTAATAATAAGTTTTCTAGTTTTCTGGGATTATTGCCAACCATTTCTATATGGTTATTGTTTTCAGCCTTGCCCTTGTGTGTGTCTGTGCAGTGAAGAGCAAGCTGTTCCTGTTGTTGTTTTTCTTTCACTTTTATTTTGGTTATATGGAAGATAGGCTTGATAGGGTACTTGTCTGTGTGCAATGTTTATATGTACAATTATACTAGTTTTTTTTTTTTTTTTTTTTTTTAATTATTATTTAATGATTGGGATATACCAAGAGGTGAAATAGTAGCAGCGCAATCTATTTTGGTATTGGTAGAACATAACCAGGAATGTAAAGGATATTGGATAAAGATAAGGAATGAATGAGAACTTTCTAATTCCTATGGTCTTTCTTTTTGACCCATTACCAATTGTGACAGCAGGAAGAGAGTATGAGAAATCAATATGGGAGACAAAAGAAGGTTACCAGATTTGTGATCAGTTGCTTCCGAATGCTATACCAATATGAGTATGATTTTTGGTGACCCAAGCAGACTTTAGTACACTGCTTGAAATTTTACATTTTGTCATAGTTGTAAGAAAAATATGAGAAAACCACAGTAGGGTCGCAAATGCAAGATGACCTGATTTGGAAAGTTTGGCTGGAAAATATTACCGGAAAATGTCTCACGCACCAGCAAATGGAGGCAGAACACTTTTTGATAAGTAACAAACACTTTATTCTTAATTAGCATTACATTTTTCAGTATAAGTATGCTATTTTCATTTTGATAAGACCGGACCGGGACCAATCTCACGAATAAAGATCGGTAAGACTATATAATACAACAATCGTTATATCGTGCACCACGGTGCATATAGCAATGTGCACCCTGCCCGCTCAAAACGACGTCATTTTGTTAAGTTGTGTGGGGAATTGACGCGACGGGGTGTATGCGTATTCTGTTATATATACAATTATGTACATTCTATTATACAATTATGTACTTTCAAAATAGGAGATTTTTTTTAAGAGTTTATCTGTATTATATTAAGAATTTATGTATATTATGTATTATGTTAGATTATGTGTATTATCCTTTCAAAAATGTGTATGTGTATTCTGTTATATAATTATGTACATTCTATTATACAATTATGTACATTCGAAACATGAGAAATTTATTTTTAAGAAGTTAACATCAAACACGGGAAAAGTGTATGTGTATTCTGTTATATAATTATGTACATTCTATTATACAATTATGTACATTCTAAACATGAGAACTTTTTTTTTTTTTTTTTTAAGTTAACATCAGACACGGGAAAAGTGTATGTGTATTCCGTTATATAATTATGTACATTCTATTATACAATTATGTAATTTGAAACATGAAGAATTTTTTTTAAGAAGTTAACATCAGACAAGGAAAACGAAATTTAAAAAAAAAAAAATACAAAACGACATTATTTTGGATCAAAGCGCACAATGCATTATACACTCGGATGCACGATATAATTTGTCATCATATAAGTGTGACCCTTAATTTAATTTTTTATAACTTGACAAGACCCGTAAAATAGTCTCACATACAAATTTATCCGAGAATTAACACTTACTTTTAGTTATAGGAAGAAGGTTTGATTTCAACTATTGGACCCCTCCGGTGCAGAACTAACGTTTGAAAAAACTAGAAGAGCGAGAAAGCATAGAATTGGCTCTCAACAAGTTGCTCTCATTCTGAAATTTATCAAGTTAATTTTCAGGTAAAAATTCGATCTTTCAAGTTTTAATTTTTTCTTAATTGAGTAAAGCTACTGTTAAAGAAGTATAAATACGGAGTCTATGTTTATACAGACGCATGTATGCATAAACAGTCAATTATAGTGTTTGGAGTGAGATTGCAACTCTTCAGAATCAGCCCTAATGGCTGTAAAACTCTCAGCTTCAAACCTTTCCAAGAAAATTCCGGTATGGGTTTATCAAAGTCTCTATCTTTCTTCCCTTTCATGTGCAAATAGTGTCCAAATTCCCCGAGAAACCGATAGAAATTCGCCCAATGTTTCTGAGTTTCAAACAAAGATTCAACTTTTGAGGAATAAGCTTCTCCCGGATACCTTAATCAATGTTATTGATTCCACCGCTGATTTGGAATCTTCGTTGAAGCTGTTCAAATGGGCATCCCTTCAAAAGGGGTTTCGCCACACTGCTGATACATATTATAGGATAATCTTGAAATTGGGTGTGGCAGGAAAGATAGAGGAAGTTGAGGGGTTTTGTAATGAGTTGATGAGGGAAAAATGCCCAGGTTTCGAAGAAGCTCTTGTGGCTTTGATAGATGCTTTTGTTAGGAATCATAGGCTTAGTGAGGCTTTATGTATAGTTTCTTGTTTACATTTCTGTGGTTCTAAGCCATCTATAAGTGTATATAATCAGTTAATGGATGCACTTGTGAAGGCAAAGAAAGATTTTAAGGATGTAGTATATGTATATAAAGAGATGGTGAAAGGTGGAATTGTACCAAACACCGATACACTAAATTATTTGTTGGAGGCTTTGTTGGAGGCTGATCGGGTCGATTCGATGTTGGATCAGTACAGAAGGATGGATAGGAAAGGGTGTAAACCTAATAGTAGAACTTTTGAGATAGTTTTAAGTGGACTTGTTGCCCGGGATAGAGTTGGTGAATCGCTTGTCGTTTTAGATCAAATGTTTAAATCTGGATCTGAACTTGATTTGAGTTTTTATACCTCTATAGTGCCCGTATTTTGTGAAATGAATGAATTAGAGGTAGCGAGGAGGCTGTTTGCAATGATGAGATCTTCGAAGATATCTCCAAATTCGTCGATCTATGAGTCTATGATACGGTGTTTGTGCGAGAATTTTCTCATGGATGATGCGGTGCAACTTGTGGAAGAGATGATTTGTAGTCATCTCGTGCCTAATGAGTGTGTTCTTGCAAGTATAATTGACAGGTTATGTGAAACGAACAAGTTGGGAGAAGCTAAGAAGTTTTTGGATGGTTTTAATGTTGTGAGTGCTTCTCCTTATAATGTTCTTCTCGAAGCATATGTTAATGCCGGTGATTTTCTTGCTGCAAAAGATCTGTTCGGTGAAATGTTTGAGAAGGATGCCACAGATGTACGGTCTTGGAATATCGTTATTAGATACTTATGTGAAAACGAGAGGATGAATGATGCGGTGAAATATCTTGGTAAGATGATTGTTTCTTCGGCTACCCCGGATGCTGCTACTTATTCTGCTCTTATTATCGGTAAATGCTTATCCGATGGATACGAGGATGCCTTGACATTGTTCCGAAAAGTACGGGCCGAATCATGGGTTCTCGATCACGAGTCGTACGGTCAACTTGTCGAGTGTCTATGCCGGTGGAAGAGGGGCCAAGAAGCCGCCGAAGTGTTTTCCCTAATGGCTAGTAAGAGGCGTGCTCTCAAGTCTATATCGTTCGATATGCTTATGAAGGGCATTTGCGATTGTGGAAACACGGCTCGGGCAATTAAATTACTATCGTTGGCTTATTACTCTGGAACACCCGTTTTGACTGTGACTTTCAACAGCATTATTCGAGGGCTCTCTAAACAAAGCGAGGTAGACCATCTCCTCGTAATGCTTGCTAGAATGACCGTAGAAGGGTGCACTCTGGACGAGGAAACGTATTGCGTGATAATAGAGAGCATGGGCTTGCTAGGTCGTTCAGAAGATTGCGTTCTATTACTGAACTCGATGCTCAACGAGGGTTTATCGCCAAATCCCGGAACACTTGCTAATCTACTCTCGTACTTGACGAGAAACTCTCAATTGCACATGATTTTGCCTGTAGTAGATAAACTCGTGTCCAAATTCGGAATGTGTGATTCATCGGCGTATAACGTGTTGATTAAAAGCCTTTGGAGCGGGGGATATCGAAGCAAGGCGTGTCGATTGCTGGACTTGATGTTGGAAAAGGGTTGGGTTCCCGATGCCGTTACTCATGCTGTGATAATGGGTTCTGTTGAGAAAGATACTGAAATATGTGTCTGTGACGATAAAGTTAGCAGCATACTTGCTGAAGGATTAGCGGAATTCTGAACCTAACCGGGGATAATATTGCCGCTAGTATTATTGCTACCACTCCCTTTGCTTATAGGGCCTTTTTGGGGTAAAAATTCACTGTTCCGTACATATGTTCATATCTAACATAGATAATCTACTTGTATTAGTATTGCGTTATTTGTTTTAAGTATGCCTTGAATCCTAGCTTCTGAGAATCGTAAAGTTGAGTATTTTTTCTGTTTGAATACGGACACATGCAAATTGGGATAGTCATGTTCATACGAACTAGTCGTTGTTAGTGTGATATGTCATACTATATTTCGAGAACCAAATTATAGATTAGTATGTGCTATCCGGATCAAAGGAAGCAACTATATTGCCAAAGTTCTGCCCTAGGGTGAACACTCACCTTGTGACTCCACCCGAAAAAGGACCACAAGGAGGTAAACTAGTCTAGGTTCAATCGTTATATCGTGTACCAGGGTGCACAATGCATTGTGCGCCCTGGCCCAAAACGAAGATGATTTTATAAGTTGGTGGGGAGTTGACGCGATGGACACCGTTCCGTCCGTCCAATCCCGTTATAGTTTTTTTTTTTTTTTTTTTTTTTTTTTAACACTTGAGTTTATGTGTATTATGTCAAGAGTTTATGTGTATTATGTTAAAAGATTATGTGTATTATGTATTATGTTAGATACTTAGATTATGTTTATTATGTTAGGAGTTTATGTGTATTCTACTATACAATTTTGTACATACAAAGCATGAAATTTTTTTATTTTATTTTTAGAAGTTGACGGCAGAAACGAGAAACGTCGTTTTGGCCTGTGCGTCCTGGTGCACGATATAATTTGCCATCTAGGTTGCTCATAGTTGACTGACTCAAATAAGAAGGCCAATAGGCCGCTCCCGGTGGCAGTGAAACTTGTAACTTTGTGTTTACCAAGTCAACATTCTGACCAACTTGGCTGGGGTTGCCCCGCCAAAGTACTGCCCTTGTTTAGAGTATTGCTGGTCGAATGTGGTTTTGCTCATGTCATGCATTGATTAGATTTTATAATTTTACAATAAATTGTAGCTTAATTGACTGGAATCCCCTTTAGCAAGTTAGGTTTATAGGCATGTTTGATCCTCTTCCCCATTGTTCTGTTTAAAGGTCATTATGAATACCAGTACGACCATAGATGCACGAGAACTAACAATATCATGCATGCCTGCTGAAGATTTATGTCTGTTATGCTAAACAATATTATTTCAAATATGTTATCCTTTTTTTTCCATTTTTGTCTTTATTGTTGAAGAAAACAGCTTTGCTTGAGGCTGTTAAGTTTTAACAACTAAGTCACGCATTCTATGCAGGACAAGAGCGGGCGATTTGGGATCGATCATTCTGAGCAGTGCTATCCCCATTGCTATAGCTGCAAATATTTTGTCCAAAGCGCCTTCCATGCATCCGCTTTGGTGTCTGCTACTCCAATGGCGATCCCTTCCAACACACAGAAGCAAACTGTCCCCCAGTGAAGTTGCGTGTAAGAAATGGCTTTCGGTGCCATCATAGCCTAGGGCTTAAGATTAGTCTAACGTAAGCTGGAAGCAAAGAATGATAATGAAAGTTATAATAGACATTATTTGCTTGACAACTTAACACAAATATAGGATTTGATGATTACATTTATAATTATAAAACTTATTACCTACTTTAAATCAGTATAATTCTATTAATTTAGCCTTATCCTTCCTCATCTCATTGTCTCCTCATTTCCATCGCATCCTCACTTATCTAATAATTTCATCTTCACTCTTAATATCAATTGTCTTAATTTTTGTTTTAATGGACTTTCTCACTGCATTACCTATGAATTTCATCTTTACTCTTAATATCAATTGTCTTAATTTATTTTATTCTTTTTTGTATTTTTAAAACTTGCATTCTAATTGTAGAATCTTTTTTTATTTTATTTTTATTTTTTTTTTATTTTTTTTTATTTTTTAACTTGTATTCCGATTATAAGATCATGCATAACCAAACATCAATATTGGTAATCATTCTAATTCCACCATATTATCAAGAATTTATTCCGATTTCCATGTTTGAACCAAACAAACCCTTTAATGTATCTATTTTTTTTTTTTTTTTTTAATTTTAAAAAAAGAGAAGTTCATATGGGTGGCCCAATTCCATTGAAATATCTACCCTCGGTGTTTCCTACAAGTTACAATATATGGGTAAATTGACACTTAAAAAAGAGAAGATAAGTAGTGGTAAATTGATAGAAAGAGAGTTGAACCTTGGAGCTTAAGATCGGCAGTGGGTTTAGCAGATTTGTTTGCTTGCTATAAACATAGGAAATCACACAATCGGCAAACATGGTGAAAAGATAGCCAGCCCTGGCGAGCATGAATGCAAATGGGTATTCTTTTATCACTCAGCTCCTCAAAACTCTCATTAGCATCGCTCAAGAAATGCATCAGAGCGGTCCCCAGAAACACGCCGCTGGCGAACTGCGTTCCTAGCACCAAGAACCACTCGTTCCAATTACCGCGGCAAACGTCCCCACGAACACAATAATCAGGCACCATATCTTCACCATAATCAACGGCCGAGGTCTCAGGTGAGGCTTTTCGGATTTACCGGCGTTGAAATCATCGTCGTCGTGACCACCACGGGCTTGGTACGAAGATCAGAGAAGAATGGTAAGGGCCTATGTTGGTTCCAAAAGAGGTATGGTAAAAGTCTAGAGGGGGGTGAATAAACTTTTAAACTGTTTTGCCAAATATAACAATTATTAAGGCAACAGAGAAACCAAAACTCTTAAATGGTTGTTAGAATCTTGTGCACAACGGAATAATAAAAAGGTGTGTGTGAATGGGTCAAGTATATCCACGTGAGAAGCAAGCAAGCAGTAAATAAGTAAAGCATTAAAGAACAAAGGAAATTTAGAGTGGTTCGGAGGTGGCATAATCCTCATACTCCACTTGCTCTTATCTCCAAGAGCAATTTACTATATCCACCACTTCTTGGTTCCAAGATACAATGAATTCTGTGATCTTGTGCTTTGATCACCAAGCCCGCACTAATCATGCTCAACCCAGTGCCTAGAACACTGCTACAGGATTTCATAACTTCATGCTACTTTCCTCCCATTTCTACACTCCGGTAGAACTACAATTCGAATTTCACAACTCCGTGCTACTTTCCCAGGATTTCACAACTCCGTATTACTTTCCTCCCTTTCTACGCTCCGGTAGAACTACAACCAAGATTTCACAACTCCGTGTGACAATCTTCTTCCTACACTCCCGTAGGGACTTCACTCGTTTGTAGAAAAATAAGCTTTCTCTTGTTTTCAACTTTGAGACTTCGTAGATGATCTTCAATGTGTAGCATGTCTCTTTTTGATGAACATTTTAACACTCTTGAATATTTCTTTGCAAGCTCTGTATCTCTGAGTGTTTATCTCACTTGAATATTTCGTATGTACTGCTCTTGTTATCTTGCTCTTGAAAAACTCTTTGTTCTGTTCAGAACTCTGCTTCAATCTTCATCCTTTTATAGCTGGTTTGAGAATTTATCCGTTGGAAAAAGACAATCTCAATTTTGAATTCTTGTAGCTAGCCTTGTAGCCTTTTCAGAAATCTTATCTTATCTCCGGGCAATGTGTCAGAAAATATTCTAGCCGTTGTTGAGCTTCAAGTTCATGCAAATGGGTTCCAAAAAATGCATCTGGTGTAGTTCACACTTTTTGGGAATTTTTGAGCTTCAAGTTCACGTAAAAATGGCTTCTTCAATTTTTCTGAGGTAGATCATGCCTCTTTGGAATTTTAATTCTTCAAAAATATTCTTCAATTTAATCCCTTACTAGTTTGGACTAGTAATTTTTCTGCTGTGATTTATGCTTGTGATTATTCTTCAAATTCATGCTTATTGTCTTCAGAATCCATCTTGGTTTAATTTGATTTGAAATTGCTTCTCAAACTGCTTATTTCAATTATTGACTGATCTCCTTTGACTTGTAATTGATGCCCAATACTTCATGCCATCTGAAATTGCATCCCAATTTCACGCCCAACGGCCAAACCGACGCCCATACTTCATCTGAGTTGTGGGTGATGAGATTCAAACTTGAAACATTGGGTATAATATTTCAGGCATATTTCAATCCGTCCATACGGTCATTTGATGATATCAATCTTCTTTGATATACATATATTTCTTCCTTTCTATAGATGCTCGATCTCCAAGTCAATTTCATGCAAGCTTTAATTCACGTTCTTCTTTCTTCGAATTTCATAGTATACATATCAAATGCATATATCTTCATCTTCTGTTTTTCTCTTTTAATTCTATTTAATAATTTTCCGTTTATGGTCTAAGACTCAACTAACTTTAAACCAAATAAAATTGGGAAATCTAAAATACAATTTGACATTTCAAAATCTATTACAATTTATTCCTAACAGCCTACGGGAAGTGGACTTTCTTTTGTGCAGGAAAAGGAAAATGCAGTCTGACATCACTACTGCCCTATCCAAGTCCCTTGAGGCCGATGACATGACTTCCGTCCTCAACATCCTCCCATGGTGATCAATCACACCAAGCTAAAGGGGACGCGACAGCGAACACCGATGTAGAGCCTTCCAAGGAAGGTTAGCTAGTTAATTCGGGAGCTCGACCCTTATGTGTTGGGCATATTGTTTTTGCTTCAGGAGTCTGACTCTATTTGTGCCGAGCATATTGACTTAACTCTTTAAGGCTTCTTTTATGTATATAATAATTTTTGGATTATCCAGACAACGATATTATCGCCCTTCTTTTCACTTATGCCTTTGCATACTGCCAAATTTTGTAACACCCCTAGGTCCAGGGTCTTCATGTTTAATTATCTGATTATCAAACGGACCTAGAGTTTCGGCCTGTCTCGGGTACATGGTCAATTCTCGATCCATCGCCCTCTGGCTTGCTCGACTTGGGATTTGCTGATCTAGTGATTGTTAATCATAGTATTCTGTTTTGCAATAAAAAAAAAGTCAGGGTTTCATTGAAATAGGGATCAGTTACTGATCAAACGATAAGCTGTTTGCCGATCTAGGGACCGAACTTTCTATGGATTTGTAACCGGTTACGATCCGAAAGTCGAAAATGAGGACGTTTATTATCCCTTGGCCCATGAATTTGGTACTATGTGATCTAGAAATTGGAAGTCCATGCAATCTAGTGACCAGCTTTGTCAGCCAGTTCCTTTAGTTTACCTCGCTCGGATTCTCGGTTTGATAAACTTCTAAAAGGAAACAAAGAGAATTTTTTCATCATTTGGTTGGGTTTACAATAAGGACTCTATTAATCCCCTAACCAACTGACAAATTTCGGAGTATCGTGTTTCGAGTTACTTAGAAAATACCCATCCGAGCATCGGGCAAATCTGAAATGGATTTAAGGCTTGACTTGATACAGATGGGTGAATAGTGTTCGAATTGACCGTAGTAATGTCAGTTTGACTCGGGGTGACTAACCCGATCTGAGGTGTTTGATTAGAGGCTGCCTGGGGTCGCAATTGGGAGCAAAGGTCGGATAACCCATGATTGAAGTCTCCTTCGCCTTCAAAATTGTAACGAGGATGCATGATTGGGGACACGGAGCTAATCTTGTGGCAAATAGTATCGATTCTCACAGACGACGCCAAAATGATATGGTAACTATACTGGACTAGGCTCGGCATGTAAGCCATGTGTCGCGCATGCGTTGAGGCGGTCGAAGGCCATGCAGATTTACCCCACACGTGAATAAGTTCCTGACACATTCCTTTCTAATGCGGTCAGACATGAAGTTGACAACAGTACTTGTCCTCTAGTTTAGAAGAGGTTGTGGGCTCAGGGACTCCAAGCTGAGCTTCGGGTTCAATACCAAGTCAAGGGGGATGCGTGCAGAAGATAACATTGCAGACGATGATAACGAGTTTTGGGTCGGGTTAGAGCGAACGCGAATGGGGTCAGGAAGTGTGCCTCGGAGCGTGTAGTATACAAAGTACAAATTTGGCATCAATACAGTTAGATACCCGAGGTATATTTCCCATCAAGAGTGATTAAAATGGCATGGAACAACAGCGTAAAGATATACAACTTTTATAGAGATCACATAGTTTAATTCGAGCATCTTTCAAGTCAAAATGTATGAGTAAGTATACACTCGTTTATAGAGATTACATAGTTTAATTCGAGCATCTTTCAAGTCAAAATGTATGAGTAAGTATACACTCGTTCAAGGACTCGTGCAAAGACATGTAGAATATTGCACTGGGACACGTACACTCGTACTTCTACTGGTACATAGGAGCGAAAATCAGCAAAAAGAAGATTTTGAAGCTTTACGGCAAAGTTCTAATGGAAGCATGAAAATTCACACATGGAATACATCATTCAATCAAAGTGAGGAAGAGCATGATGATCATGTTCTTTATGGGTTTCTACGTACTAGTCAAGTAAACTCACTACATGACTATAAAACGATACATAATTGATGTCAAAGACATCTTCACTTCATGTGGTTATTAAACCACACAACAAATAACTAGTATAAAGAATATCAGAAGGGCAGAAGGTATGAACAAAATCCAAGGACAAGCAACCCACTTCCAGATTAACCATTCTGTAAACTTTTAGTGAACTTCAAACCAATCATCTATCAACAGAATCTAGTACTTGTTGGATCAACATTCTTCCATTACTAGCTTTATTCTCCACAGTAATGACCGTACAATCATTTCAAAGGCCCAAGCACCAGCTTATCACAAGTTCATTAGTAGATTTATCAACAAAGAGACTGTTTTTAGCAAAACAATTTAAACAGAAGGATGAGAATTAAATGCATCTAGAAATATAATACACAAGTACACTACATGTTCAAAACATTTTTACATAGAACTATGCTCTAAAATAGAATAAAAGCTATACTAGGATAAATTTTCCTTTATCTAGCAAAAACAACTCACAAAATTTTGCCCATCCTCGTTCCCATCAAGATAACGAAAAAACTAGCCTCTGGCGACACATAGCCTGAAGAAAGACAATTCAAATATAGATAAACATGAAATAATCAATTTAAACAGAACTTCTCAGATCATATCATTATCCCACATTTGTCTTAAAGCATGATTTAACTAAACTGGATTACTGCTGCAGAACACTCTTATTGTGCTCCACAGCAAGAGTATGACTTGTCTGCTGGTCTTGATCCCCTTTGGCAGGTATAGACACCATCCCACCGTTTATTCTCACTTCTTGGCCATTATTAATCTCAATTTTAGCCAAACTTTCAGACTTTCCATTCTCATCCCCACCACCATTGTTCTGAACTATTGATAGTCCATTGACAGTATCAGGAGCCACAGCCAACCCTTCATTCTCCTCCACATCCATGGCAACAGTGTTATCCGGAGCTTGCACTTCGGCAAATTCATTATGACCCTCAAACCCTTGCAACCTCTCGTTCCCGGTAAGATCGACAGCATTCAAAGCTGCCAAAACCTCACTAGAAGTATCTACCCTCTCCAAATTTTCTCTTTGATTCTTCACCACCACTGGCAATGGAGTTGCCACCACACCGCCGCTTGCATTCCTACCTATATCCCCCTTCTTAACTACTACAGAGCCCACATTACCCCCACCGGAGGGCCGGACCTGGGAAGAGACCAACAAAACCTCCTTCCTCCTCACCTTCTCCTTAGCAGCCAAATGAGTAACATGCTCCAGTGCCTCCCTAGCCCGTTTCCTAGTAAAAGCAGCTTCCTTCGCCCTCCTCTCTGCCTCTGTCCTTGCCGCCATGGCGGCCTTACTCATCGACGTGGCAGCAATCCTCGCTGCAGCCAGCAAAACCCTAGCCGCAGCTTTGTCAATAACCCTGCAGCTGTTACTGTTACCATTCCCAATTTTGGCATCCACACTAGCGCCATTGGCCTTCCTGAGGGCAAAAATTGAGGAGTTAGGGGTAACGCAGAGGGGGCAAATGTACGGATTCGGGGGGTTCGGCCCCACGCACTGGGCGTGAGAGGAGGAGTAGCACTTGAAGCAGGTGACGGCGTCGTTTTGGGAGGAACGAGGCGGAGAAGGATTGTAGACGGTGAAGCAGGTGGGGCAGAAGGACTGGGAATGGAGTCTCAGGACGCATGTAGTGCACAGCTTCCGGAAGTTTCCACGGTGGCGGACGTCGTGGAGCGGCAGCCGCCGCTCAACTGCCCCGCAATTGCCGCATTCAACTGAACCCGACGCCGCGCCGGCGGATGAAAAGCCTTGTCTCAACATCGCCTTTATCGCTGTATAAGAAGATCGAACATTTGTATCTATGTGCAGGCATAGATGTTGGAAATTTCCATCAAAACGATGGATTTCCTTCCCCTTCTAGGAACGAGGTTCGTGAAATGTGAACGCTGGTAGTGAAAACTAGGGTTTCACAGTGTCGCCCTGTGACCTGTGAGAAAGAAGATACAGACGGTGAGGGGCAGGGCAGCTTTGACTTTTTGTTGCACAAACCGTCATCCTTTTTGTTGTTAACGTGACAACTATTTTCCTTTTTCTTTAAAATTGATGTATTTTCAATTTATTGATTCTTGAGAAAAAGACCTTTTTTTTTTTTTTTTTTTTTTTTTTTAATCATAGCCTTTATCTCGGAACGTTATGTTGTGGGCACGATTCCATATACATAATTTCTATACTGTAGATTCATAATTTTTATACTGTAGATTCATAATTTCTGTACTGTAAATTCATAATTTCTAAATTGTATAGTTATCAAATTATGAATATATAGTTCTCTGATTTGTGAAAACAGAGTTCAATAATTGGAATCTAAAGTATAAAAATTATGGATCTACAGTATAAAAATTATGAATCAACAGTATAAAAATTATGGATATGAAACCGTGCTCACTTTGCAAGGTAGACACGTGCTCACAGAATAATTTGCCCTTTAGCTCGTAGCCATAACGGATCATGATATAGCAACAAAAGAGACAAAATAGGAAATGAAAAGAGACAAAACACAATAGTAGAAATTTTCATTCATCTTCTTTGAGTACATTATACATGATACATATATATAATTATTACGAATTATAACGAAAAACATAAATGGAGACATATGTAAATACTACCGTTACATAATAATAATGTCCACATAATTAAAATATTTATAACATTTTTAGTCCCTCAATTATGTTATAATAAATGAATAAAAGACATTTTTGGTCCTAGACTTATAGTGCCTTGGACAATTTTAGTCCTTTATAAAAAAATTTGCCATTTTATGGACAGAGTTATTATGGCGAGGACATTTTTGGTCCTCCGTCTATATTTCTGTTAGATAACCGTATGAGAGGGGAAATTACGTCAATTTAGGCTATCTCCTTCTATCTATTATATCTATGTGTGTTTGACGGCTTCGATTCTCCTTCTATCTATTTGATTAGTAACCTGTTTGGCGGCTTCGATTCTCCGGCAATTTCTTCGTACAACTGCAACTTGGACTCTCCGACTCCTTCGAATTATGACCGAGAAGAAAACAAAACACACATAGATATAATAGATAAAAGGAGATAGCCTAAATTGACGTAATTACCCCTCTCTCAGACGGTTATCTAACAGAAATATAGACGGAGGACCAAAAATGTCCTCGCCACAATAACTCTGTCCATAAAATGACAAATTTTTTTATAAAGGACTAAAATTGTCCAAGCCACTATAAATTTGAGACTAAAAATGTCTTTTATTCTAATAATAAACTCAACCTCTTAATTATAAAGATGATCATATTTAGACACTAAATTATTCTTGTAATAGTCATATTCGTCCAACACCTTAAGTATCAGTTAAAACCTAACGCTGATTTCAGAACAAATATGAAAATTTATTGAGAAAATGATCAAAAAGGCCCCTAAAGATTTCGCGAAAAGTCAATTAGCCCCACGAACTTTTAAAAATGTCAATTGGACACATGGACACACGATTTTTAGTCAGTTGACCCCATTAGTCGATAACTTCTCCAGTAAAAGTCAACAACTGCCCCCATGGCGTGCCACATAAGCGTTGGAGTGGGTACTTGGATGCCACATAAGCATAAATAAAAAAAATTAAATTAAAGAAATAAAAATTAAAATTACGATTCAGCCCCGCGTCTTCTTCCTCTGTGTCTTCTTCACTGCGTTGATGTGTTATTGACTTATTGGATTTATTCCATAATTACAGCTTTGGGGCCTATAAGCTTGATTTTTTCCAATGTATACAATCTTGATTAGTATGGTCGCAGCTCTATACCCACTTCCTCTGCGTCTTCTGCACTACATGATAATATTCACTTAATTAGTATATCGTGCATAAAATAACATTCACATTATTGTGTAGCTGTATAGACAGCAGACTAACACCGAAAGAGGAGTGGGTTATGGTATGTTGGGTGATGGTTGATGTGTATACTCATTGTAGTTATTTTTTGGGAATTGTGTAATTATGGAATAAAATAGAATTTATCAGAACATAGATGGGATGGTGGTCTGGAATTTCACATGATTATGATGACCCATATGGAGTACAAAGAAGAAGAAGAAGAACTGGAATTTCACATGATTATGATGACCCATATGGAGTACAAAGAAGAAGAAGAAGAAGACGCAGAGGAAGAAGATGCAGGGCTGAATCGTAATTTTTATTTTTATTTTTTTAATTAAATTTTTTTTTATTTATGCTTATGTGGCAGCCAAGTACTCACTCCAACGGTTATGTGGCGCGTCATGGTGGCAATTACCAGCTTTTACCGGAGAAGTTACCGACTAATGGGGTCATCTAACTAAATATCGTGTGTTCATGTGTTCAATTGACCTTTTAAAAAATTTATGGGGCTAATTGACTTTTCGTGAAATGTTTAGATGCCTATTTGACCCTTTTCTCAAATTTATTTAAATTAAATTACAAAGAGAAATAATATATATTAATCTGTACATTCATATATGCAAGAAATGATTACCACTTCAATGTGAGAAAAACAATAAATACATATGCAATGAAAGCATCAATCGTTTGTTTCTTTCTTTTTCTTTTTTTTTTTTTCTTTAAAACCAAAGGAATAAGATTTATTAAATCAAGTGTTCAATACATGAAGAAATTGAAAAAAGCCAACAAGAGGGACCAGTTTGAGAACTCATGGCTCGAGCCAAAGCATGAGCCACCTTATTCACTGATAGAGAAATATAGTGATAGGACACCCTTTCAAAGTGTCTTTAAATGTCATGGCACTCTCGTATAACACATCTGGCATACGAATAATCTTGAGAGGTACCATTCAGATACGAACACATAACATGGCAATCCGAGAAGATCTTCACTTTATAATAACCCATATCCTTGAGCCACGAGAGTGCTTCCTTTACAGCTTGAGCCTCCGCTAGATGGATATCATTCATGCACCTCACCACCCCATTTTTCATGAATCAATCGTTTGTTTCTATATTTTACATTTAAAGATGAAGTTTGAATGTTCTTACCCTTGAACAGGGGCGGAGTCAGGATTGAATAGTGCAAGGGACCAATTAGGTTGAAGTACTAAATCAAATACATTGATATCCCGTTAACATATCTTAAAATAATCATTTCATTACAAATTTAATAAAGTTTAGAATAAATCATTTATAATTGAATCTATATTAAATTAATTTACAATATACTTTTCAATGCACATTGCTTTGTACGGTTGAAAGAATGAAAACATTCACTCATGTTTTAAAAGACTATTGATTATTTCTTGAAAAATCATCTTCACAACATAACATAATAACAATTGTTTTCTCAAATACATATACTACACAATTGTTACATTATTATGCATTTTAAATTAAATACAAAATTCTCTACCTAGGGTTTCTAGGTTTCTCACGTCGATCGATCGACTTTTCTCACGGAACTTTCCGGTAATCTGAAGCGAGCAGTTTTATTCACGGCGCTGTGTATGGCGTCGACGTCAGCTGATGCGGGAGTAGCAGGGCTCGCCGAACGGTGGGCGGACATGGTTTTGGAGGAGGAGGCCATGGCTTTCATGCCGTTGGTCGAGTCGGAGGGGAATGAGGCGGCGCCGACAGTTCAAGACGAAAGCTGGGGAGTTGTAGGGCGTTTCTTGACAAGAAAGCTTGTCAAGCTTGAGTTCATGAGTCAGGTCATGGCGTCGGTGTGGCAACCGGTAAGTGGGGTCGAGGCAACGGAGGTGGAACCTGGCCGGTTCTTGTTCGTCTTCCATCACGTCACGGACATGGAACGGGTTCTGAATGAGGGGCCATGGTCCTTTGATAATAGCACCCTTGTGTGTAACCAAGTCCCTGAGGGAGTGATGCCGACGGATGTGGTGCTGGATTCGGTGGATTTATGGGTACAGCTGCATGGATTACCGAAAGGCTACTCGACCGGTCGAATATTGGAGCAGATTGGGAACTACATGGGAAAGTTTGTAAAGAGCGATGACCGTTTTGACAATGCTCCATGGAAAGTGTTTCATCGTATTAGGGTTTCGCTGGCTGTTGATAAACCTTTGAAAAGACGGATGAATTTTATTAAGCGGGATAAGACAAGTTGCTGGGTCACGTTCAAGTACGAAAGGCTACATACGTACTGTTATTTTTGTGGCATGCTAGGGCATTCCTATAAGTTCTGCCGTGGTGCGAGAGATTCGACATTGACGGTGGAAGAGTATCTGTTTGGGTCGGAGTTGCGTGCAGGGGGATCTTGTGGCCCTAGGCCAGTGGGGGGCAGTTGGTTGTTACCGCCAGGGGGCTCGGCAGTGGCACAACGTGCGTCGGTGCAAACAGCGGAGGAGAGACGGGGGGCGGATGGTGGTAATCGTCCCAATAGCGCCGTAGAGGCGGAGTTGGTGGCGGTGGCCAAACGGCGCCGGGAAGAAGTGGGTGATGATGGGAGATTTGTTAATGGGGATGTTGTTATGGCCGAGCTCTCAAAAAACTTGCAACAGGCGGGTTCTGGTTCCCAGACCCGCCCGAATCAATGAGTACCCTAAGTTGGAACTGCCGTGGCTTGGGTAATCCACGGACAGTTCGTGAAGTGGAGGACTGGGTGTCCCGTAAGCAACCCGAATTTGTATTTCTGATGGAAACTAAAGTGGCACGCGATCATGCTGAACGGATTCGTGTCAAGATTGGCTATGAAGGACTGTTTTATGTTGATAACAATGGTTTGAGTGGTGGTTTGGTATTGTTCTGGAGGAAGAATAGCACAACACGTTTACTCAGTTACTCAACGAACTATTTTGATGTTGAGGTAACTATTACTGGCTTACCACGATGGCGTATGACATGTTATTATGGGTTTCCTGAACGTACGAGGCGCACTGAGTCATGGGATCTCTTGAGAACGTTATCTATCAAATCAAATCTCCCGTGGATTGTTGTGGGAGATTTTAATGATCTGTTATATCAGTATGAGAAGAGAGGGGGAAACCCGCACCCGAATAGCCTCCTACGAGGTTTTGGGGAGGCTGTTGAGGATTGTGGGCTTTCTCAGATGCCTATGGATGGCTACCCGTATACATGGGAAAAGGGGAAGGGGACAGTGAATTGGCTTGAGGAAAGACTTGACAAGGTCCTGGTAACTGAGGGGTGGCGCAACATAGTCACGAGGGCCAGGATGACAAATCTGAGAACCCGAAAATCTGATCATTCGGCTATTTTTCTGGGAATCCATGAGTCCTTAGGGAGGAATGAGCCTGGTAAGAGAGGATTTCAGTTTGAGATGGCGTGGTTGTATGATGAGGGATGTAGGGAGGTGGTCCAGCAATCATGGCAGGAAGGACGGGGACGGGGTTTGCAAAGCTGTATTGAATACTGTGGAAATCGGTTAACACGATGGGGTGGAGACCGGTACCACAAGTATGGCAAGCAGATTATTGACTTAAATAAGAAGCAGCAACGGTTAAGGGGATGTAATGATCCGGCCTCACTTGCGGAGTTCCAGCGCTTAGAACAGCTTCTAAGTCGCACTGAAGCCCAAGAGGATGCTTACTGGAGGCAGAGAGCTAAGCAACACTGGCTCAAGGAGGCCGATGCCAATACGAAGTTTTTTCACAGGTATGCTTCTCATCGCAAAAAGAAGAATACTATATCTAGATTAATGATTGATAATGGGGACTGGGTGGAAGGGGAGCCCATGAGAAATATTATTTTTGAGTATTTCAATCATATTTTCTACTCTGAAAGTCCGGGATCTGGAGAGGGTTTTTTTGAAGGCATCACCCCGCGCGTAACTCAGGCACAAAATGAAACATTGCTCAGGCCTTTTGAATTAGAAGAGGTTAAAACTGCTTTATTTGCAATGTTTCCAGACAAGGCACCGGTGCCGGATGGAATGAATCCGGGCTTCTATCAGCATTTTTGGGATGTGGTAGGGGGTGATGTATCAAGTTTTGTGGTAGGTTGCCTAAATTCTCGAAATTTACCTCCTGAATTGAATAGATCAGAACAGATGTTGTTTTGATCCCGAAGAAGAATTCCCCTGAGTTAGTAACTGACCTGCGCCCTATAGCTCTCAGTAATGTGGTTTATAGGATTATGGCAAAAATAATTACTAATAGAATGAAGCTGTTGATGGAATTGATTATATCGGAGTCTCAAAGTGCCTTTATTCCTGATAGACTAATCACAGATAATATCTTGCTAGCTGCGGAAGTGGGACATTTTTTGAATCGAAAGCAATGTGGTGCGGTGGGGTGGAGTGCTCTTAAACTAGATATGGCAAAGGCTTATGACCGAATGGAATGGTCTTTTCTTAAGAATATGATGTTGGCATTGGGCTTTGATGAAAGATGGGTGGAGCTAATAATGAAGTGTGTAACTACTGTCTCATATAACATATTGATAAATGGCACCAGGAGTGATACCATTGTACCCTCGCGGGGGTTAAGGCAAGGAGACCCATTGTCCCCATATCTATTTATTATTTGTGCAGAAGGTCTTTCCCTACTATTGCAGCAGGCTCATAATACAGGTTTGATTCATGGTTGTAGAGTTGCGAGAGGTGCTCCCCCTATCTCTCATTTGTTTTTTGCTGATGATAGTCTCCTATTTTTTAAAACTAATGTGGAGGAGGCTAATGAGATCAAAAAATGCCTATCAGTGTATGAGAGTTTATCTAGGCAGGTGGTTAACTATCACAAGTCAAATGTTTGTTATAGCAGAAATACAAATGATATGGATAAGGAAGCTGTGGCTCAAGTGTTGGGAGTAAGGCAGGCTCCTAATTTTGGCAAGTATTTGGGCCTTCCCTCTTTTGTTGGAAGAAACAAAAAAGCAGCCTTCTCATATATTGAGGATAAAATACGTCAAAGGATAGGGTCGTGGAATAAGAGATTATTATCACAGGCAGGAAAGGAGATTTTGTTGAAAAGTGTGGCACAAGCTATGCCTACTTTCTCAATGAGTGTCTTTCTACTGCCAATATCTGTGTGCACAGCAATTGAAAGGACTATGAATCGTTACTGGTGGGACTCTGGAACTGATAGGAGAATTCATTGGAAAGCTTGGGATAAGTTATGTGTCCCTAAGAAATATGGAGGTCTGGGTTTTAAGGATTTACGCGCCTTTAACCTAGCAATCTTGGGGAAACAGGCATGGCGAATGCTTACTAAACCTGAGTCCCTAGTGGCTCATGTATATAAGGCTCGCTATTATGCTAAGGGATCATTTTTTGAGGCACAGATAGGAAATAACCCCAGTTTCTGTTGGCGAAGCATTATGGCAGCTAAGAGTATAATTTGCAATAGGGTAAGACGCAGAATTGGAAACGGGGAGTCTACGCTCATATGGACTCATCCTTAGTTACAGGGTGACCACGACCCTATGATACAAACTGAGATGCCAATACAGTTAAAGGATGCCAGAGTGGTGGGATTAATAGATCAACAGACAGGTTCATGGGATCACTCAATTCTAACTAATTTATTCCAACCTGATGATGTGGCAAATATTATAAAAATACCTGTCTCCCCAGAATATGATGATACGTGGTATTGGCATGGAGACCCGAGATGAGTTTATTCGGTAAAATGTGGGTACAGGTTGATAGTTGGAAATTATGAAAGTGATACCGGGGCGTTTACGAAATGGTTGACCCTATGGAAACTCAAAATCCCTCCAAAGTGGAGAATGTTTCTGTGGAGAGCCATTAGTGATATTTTGCCAACCACTACTAACTTGCTTATAAAGAGGGTAGATGTGGATCCACATTGTGCCATGTGTGAAATATCTCAAGAGGACACTATGCATGCTTTAGTGTTGTGCGAATTTGCAAAGAACATATGGGAACGATCCAACCTTCCAATCCCAAATATTGTGACAAATATTTTTCATGTTTGGTTTTGTGAGCTCTTAAATGTTCTAGACTCTGATGGGATTGTATATGCAGCATCAATTCTATACAATATTTGGAGAGCACGGAACGGGGCGGTTTGGAATGCATGTATACCACATCCATCATCCTTGATCTCGGCGGCAAGGGTTACCATGCATGCATGGTTACAAACACGGCAACCCACTGCCGTCCGAACCGGAATGGAGCCACCACCTACGGCAGCACAGTACGGCCACCATACTGCGAGCTCCACACCCTCCCGAAAAATATGCCGAGTCGACGCGGGGTTCTTACATGGCACAGGCAAAGCTGCGGTTGGGGCTATTCTCCTAGATGTGGATGGGGGATACGTCTCGGCTCTCACTGCGTCTCTACTGGATTGTTCCTCACCACTAATGGTCGAGGCGCTCGCTTGCAAGGAAGTCCTATCATGGTTAAAGGATCGAGGAACAACACATCGACATATATACGAATTGTTTGACACTACAACGATATCTTACTACGCCATCTACTGCGTTTCGCTCTTACGTCGGCTATGCCATTGACAACTGCAGAGCAGCTATATCTTTTTTTCAGTCTTGTTCAGTTAATTATATTGCTAGATTAGACAATTTTTTAGCTCATGTTTTAGCTACTTCGGCATACCAGCAACCTGCTGTTATGCATTGGGATGTTTACCCACCTGACATTATTTCGGCTTACTTCTAATAAAGTACCATATATTTTTCAAAAAAATAAAAATAAAATTAAATACAAAATTTATCACATAACTACAATTTTACATAATTAACCAAACAGTCACCTTGATATCCATTATTTAGAATCAAATAAAACAACTATTTAAGATAAACAATAGAATATGAAACAAAAATTAACCAAACAAGTAGTTAGAAACAAAAACAAAAATAAAAATAAAAAACAAAAATTAACTTGAAAAATATGCATAGATTTTATTAATGACAAATTATCTTGTTATAAATGCCGCATATATGTATGGTTCTAGAGAAAGAAACAAGTAAGTAGGTTAAATGAGGTTTAATTTGAATGTAAGTCAACAATATAGGGAAGACATAATTTGAAATGGGAGAGAATTGGAAAAGTTGAGAAGATTAAGAAGTTTATAACTTAACCTGTAAAATTAATTAAGTGGAGGGGGTCAAATATTTTGAAGAAACAACAAAATTTTAAAATTCTATATAATATTTTTTTAAAATAATTAAATACATATATAATATTAAAAAAAAATTAGGGTGGGGAGGGGAGCCAAGGCCCCCCTAGGCACGCTCTTGAAGCGTGCTTTGGTAGAATCTACAACTTGAACCATCCAATTATTCGGTCGGACATGCGAGAACTCCCATAGATTTTTACGTGATTTTGTTTTTTGTTTCTCCGACTAAAATCTCTTTCACTTTTCCTTAGATGGTAAAGCTATTTATATAGCATGGTTTGGGCCCCAAAGGTGCTAGCCTTTTAAAAATCCAAAACTATCCAATATTAAATTAATTCATTAATCAGCTATTAATGTATTAATTTTTTTTTGGTAGCCCAAGAGTATCCACAGCCGAAAGTCAAAAGACTAATCACGCGTCCCTACTGTCAGCAAACTAAGTGGTAGGGGACTAGTCAAATGATTTGCTCCATTCACATGAGTTACTATTAATGTATTAATTAATTCAATATCGATAATTCCTTATCAATTTCTTTTAAAGTATTCAGCATTACCATGCACCATTAAGGTGTGACTTTCTAGATTCATAGTCAAACTAGCAACGAGTAATATTTAATTGTTGGAGCCGTTGGTAGAAAAACAAATAATAATCAAATAAAATATGACTATTATTTTCTGGAAAGAAGGGAAGAAAAGGTGGAGAAATTTGGCTAGTGTTTGGTGTTGGGTTTTTGCAAGAGTCAAGTGATCACTCTTTTCTTAAAACCTTATTTGCCACCTCCCAAAGATGCTAGGAGCGTTGTGGCCTAGGCTTCCCAGGATAAAACTTGCTATGATTCAATGTTTGAGCATTCAAACAAAGAATCCGGCGAGCAAGACAAGGCTATGAACACAGTAGGCAAAGAAAGAGTAGAAGCAGAGATTTTTTGAAGCTGGAAATTATACTTTCGTGTTGTGTAATTCTGTGTGTAAAAATTCTGCTGCCTCTACCCTCTCTTATATAGGGTTGAAGGATTAAATAGCTCTTAATAGGACAATTAAAGGCACCCCCCACTACACCTGGTAACAACAGCCATTACCATGGGTTTCAATTCAAAAATAAAGATTGGAATTAATTCAAAGAATTGAACACCCAACGGTCACAGACTGCACAGGTTTGAATTGAACACCCAACGGTCACAGACTGCACAGGTTCGTGTAGGATGAAACTGAAAGCATGGTGCCCACATGGCCGAAACTACCAGTGTTTCGGCCATGATGGCCACAAGGTCGAACTTTCAAGTTCGGCGCAAGGCCAGCCAATTTCCGGACGACATTCGTGCCCCCAGGTGCTGGCGCACACGAGCTCGGGCTTGAATCAAGCCTTTTTCAATCTCGTCTAGTTGGAATTTGATTTGCACCCCCCCCCTCCCCCCCCCCCCCCCCCCCCCGCGCAAGAGAGCCTCTATGCTATACAATCCTACAAGCTTGAAAAGAGCTCTTGTATATAAGGGGGGCAAATCCTCTTTCCAACCCAATGTGGGACAAAAGCTCACTTTTTCCCTTCATTTTCCAACTCAAATGGGTCTACTTTGAGAATCAATATCTCATTCACCCATTATCCGTTTTGAGCGTACAATATATCAATCTCTTCGTCTCACTACGAAGAATCCGAATCCACTTTGACCCGACCGAAATTGGAAGTGGACCCCACTGATAATTGTACCACAAAATAGCCACTTAACATGCCTTTTAATCCATTTTAAGCTATTTTTTTCAACAATCCCCCACATGAATGAAAAATTGATTTTCGGGGTATTTTGAAATCGGAAACAACTGTGTTCAAACGGTCGATCCCTGCATAGGATAGGTAGGGAGTCACTATACCCTTTGAACCTTCCCTTGTAAAGACATGTTTACTCTACAGGTTGTACAGTAGAACACGATGTCTTTGAACCGACTGCCGTTTGTGTAGACGATGACATATCTCACACAGGAATCTTCCAACCATGCTCTTGCTCTCACGAGTGTGCCCGTTTTGGTCGTGGGTCTCCGTTCTTGGTTCTACGAGAGTTTCTAAAGAATTGTGCCCAACAATTCTCCTTTGAAGCGACCCTCACTTCTCTCTAACATAGGTGATTCTTTCTCGAGTATCCCGCATACTCAAGAATCATTAAAGCAATTACATGCTAACCTCGTGCGGGAGTCACTGTTTTAACGAGGAGTGGTAGGGAGTCCGAGACCCCCACAGTGACGCGCTCCGTTCCATAATTTAGTTGTCCCATTGAACCTAGGTGCCAGCTAGGTTGGGTGTCCACTATAGAACTTTTTAGTCCAAGGGCATTAGACCCATTCCTCGTGTCAACTTCTCCACAACTTCTTTGCCTAAACCTTTGGTCAGCGGATCCGCTATATTGTCTTTTGACTTTACGTAGTCAATCGAGACAACACCAGTTGTGAGAAGTTGTCTAATGGTATTATGTCTACGACGCACATGTCTAGACTTACCATTATACATATGACTCTGTACTCTCCCAATTGTGGCTTGACTATCGCAATGCACACATATTGGAGGTACCGGTCTTTTCCAATTAGGAATATCCTCTATAAAATGGCGTAGCCATTTAGCCTCTTCACAACCCTTGTCCAAGGCTATTAGCTCAGATTCCATCGTGGATCTAGCTATCACAGTTTGCTTAGAGGATTTCCATACAATGGCTGCACCGGCTAGTGTAAACACGTAGCCACTCGTGGACTTAGAGTCCTTAATATCAGATATCCGATTCTCGTCGCTATACCCTTCAAGTACAGCGGGATATCTCCTGTAGTGCAGTCCAAGATCACGAGTATACCTCAAGTATCTCATAACCTTTACTATTGCCTTCCAGTGCATAGCACCGGGGTTACTCGTATATCTACTGAGTTTACTAACCGCAAAGGCAATATCCGGCCTAGTACAGCTCATAAGATACATCAAACTACCAATAAACCGAGCATATTCCACTTGTGAAATACCTTCTCCGTGATTCTTGGTTAAATGAATGTTTGTATCAAACGGTGTTCTAGCCATTTGACCATCATCCTTGTTAAATTTCTCAAGGATTTTGTCAATATAATGGGATTGGCTCAACACGAGACCATCAGGTCTTCTAATGATTTTAATCCCGAGGATTAAATCAGCCAAACCCATATCCTTCATGTCAAATCTCGCATTTAACATGTTTTTGGAAGACTTGATCATCCGATCCTTACTGCCAACGATGAGAATATCATCGACATATAAACAAAGAATGACGTAGCCGTCTATTGTTTCCTTAACGTAGACACATTTGTCACTTTCGTTTATTTTAAACCCGTTAGTTAACATCGCATGGCCAAACTTCTCGCGCTACTGCTTAGGCGCTTGTTTTAAACTATAGAGCGATTTAACCAACTTACACACTTTCCTTTCTTGGCCCGTAACCACGAACCCTTCGGGTTGTTCCATATAGATTTCCTCATCTAATTCGCCATTTAGGAAAGCGGTTTTCACATCCATTTGATGAACTTCCAAGTTCCGCAACGCCGCTATGGCAAGAATCATCCTAATGGAGTTTATCCCCACAACGGGAGAATACGTGTCGAAGTAATCGAGGCCCTCGCGTTGCTTGTAACCCTTGATTACAAGCCTAGCCTTATACTTCTTGATGGAACCGTCAGGTTTCATCTTCCTTTTAAAGACCCACTTGGATCCTAAGGGTTTACTACCCGTAGGAAGATCAACAAGTTCCCAAGTGTGATTCTGTAAGATAGAATCCACTTCACTTTTTATAGCCTCTTTCCACATTGGTCCTTCTGTAGAAGTCACGGCTTCTACATACGTTCGAGGCTCGTTTTCTATCAAACAAGATAGAAAGTCGGGTTCGTTTTCTAATAAACAAGTTAGAGTACCCGAATCGTACTCTAACAAGTAAGTTAGAAAATCAGGACCGAATGATTTTCCAACTCTCGCCCGCTTGCTGCGTCTCGGCTCGAGCTCGGGTTCTTTATCAGATTCCCCACTATCATTGTCCATAGTTTCGTCAAACGTTCGTTTTGACGTACTTGGTCCCTCGTTGGACCTACAAGGAAATATATTCTCGAAGAAATATGCATTCCTTGATTCTATTATCTTGTTCTCATGTACGTCCGGATTATGAGACTCGTGTACTAAGAACCGATAAGCACTACTATTATGTGCATAGCCAATAAAGATACAGTCCACCGTCTTAGGACCTATCTTTACTTTCTTAGGTGTTGGCACCAATACTTTGGCAAGACAGCCCCACACTTTCAGGTACTGGTAGGAAGGTTTCCTACCGTTCCACAGCTCATAAGGAGTCTTATCGAGCTTCTTGCGGGGTGCCTTGTTCAAAAGGTAATTACTCGTCAAAATCGCCTCACCCCAAGCATCTTGAGGTAGGCCCGAACTTATAAGCATCGCATTCATCATATCTTTCAATGTACGATTCTTTCGTTCGGCAACACCGTTCGATTGAGGTGAGTAAGGTGCAGTACACTCGTGTATTATACCTACACTCGCACAGAAGTCACCAATAGGTGCTTCGTACTCACCACCTCGATCGCTTCTAACCTTCTTAATTCTTCGATTAAGTTGGTTTTCCACTTCATTCTTATAAAGAACGAATTTATCAATGGCTTCATCTTTGCTCTTAAGCAAATACACATAGCAGTATCGTGTGCTATCGTCGATAAATGTGATAAAATACTTATTACCACCTCTCGTTTGTATCGATCTAAAATCGCACAAATCACTATGGATTAATTCTAGTGGTTCAGTTTCCCTTTCAACCGATTTGAAAGGTACTTTCGTTATTTGTGCTAATTAATCTACGCATAGAATTAAAATTAACATGACCTAGTCTACCATGTCACAAATTGGAAGACTCAAGCAAGTAAACAGAATTAACTTTGCTTTTATTGATAACAGGAATTACACTGAGCTTAAAAGGCCCATCAGTTACATATCCTTTACCAACAAACATCCCTAAATTGGATAAAACTACTTTGTCTGACTCGAACACCATGCAAAAGCCATGCTTGTTCAACAGTGAGCCAGACACAAGATTCTTCCTCAGCTCCGGAACATATAGCACGTTGTTCAACGTCAGTTCCTTCCCGGAAGTCATCTTCAGAACCACCTTGCCCATGCCTTCCACAGCAGACTGAGCAGAGTTTCCCATCCACACCTTTTCACCCTCAACGGTCTCAAAGGTGTTGAACATCTCTCGGTTGCAACACAAGTGCCTGGTTGCACCGGTATCGATGAACCACTCACGAGGGTTTGAGCCCACGAGGTTCACCTCGGTCACCATAGCCGAAAGGCTAATCTCGACCTCCTTCTGACTGCTATCTCCAACAACATTGGCTTCAGAACTCTTGTTCTTCTTCCTTGGAGCCTTGCATTCAGATGCTCTGTGGCCATGCTTGCCACAATTGTAGCATTCACCAGGAAACTTGTTCTTGGTATGTAACGCCACCTTTCGGACCTAGCTTTCGCTTGTCCTTCTGGTTCCTCTTGGAGCTCTTACCGTGCTCCACAACGTTGGCCTTAGCGCCAACAACGATAGGAACTTTCCTATCATTCGTCCTGTTCCCCTCCTCAATCCTGAGTCGCTGGATCAGGTCCTCCAGATTCATTTCCTTTCGCTTATGCTTAAGATAGTTCTTGAAGTCCTTCCAACCTGGAGGCAACAAATGGATCACAGATCCCACTTGGAAGGCTTCACTTAGCACCATGCCCTCGTCACGGATCTCATCGAAGATTAATTGCAAATCTTCTACCTGACTTAGCACGGTCTTTGAATCAACCATTTTGAAGTCGAGGAATCGGCCAACCACAAATTTCTTTGAGTCGGCATCCTCACTTCGGTATTTATGATCCAAAGCTTCCCACAACGCTTTTGATGTGCTTATCTTTCGATATACATCGTATAGCGTGTCACACAATCCATTCAGGATGTAGTTTCGGCAAAGGAAGTCCGAATCCTTCCAATAGCCAACTGCCATCACGGATTGTGCATCTTGTTCCTTCAACTCGGGAACACTCTCGGACAAGAACCTTGGCAAGCCGAGAGTTGCTAGGTAGAACAACATCTTTTGTTGCCACCTCTTGAAGTTCGAACCAACACCGGTGAACTTCTCCGGCTTTTCAGCCAAACCACTCGGTACGGAAGGTACCCGAGACATGGGAATATATCCCTCAGTGCTACCACCATCTTGTGAACCAACGTTCACTGGTGTAGCTTGGGAATTAACAACATTGTTGCCGTTTCCTCCATTGTTGTTCTCAACAACATTTTCTTCCCCATTGTTAACGATAGGCAACTCGGGGTTCTCCATTTCTTCAAGGAAATTAGAGAAAACAACCAACGAGAAAACAAGGAATAAGGTTTTAAGACTGTTGGAGCCGTTGGTAGAAAAACAAATAATAATCAAATAAAATATGACTATTATTTTCTGGAAAGAAGGGAAGAAAAGGTGGAGAAATTTGGCTAGTGTTTGGTGTTGGGTTTTTGCAAGAGTCAAGTGATCATTCTTTCCTTAAAACCTTATTTGCCACCTCCCTAACAACATTGTTGCCGTTTCCTCCATTGTTGTTCTCAACAACATTTTCTTCCCCATTGTTAACGATAGGCAACTCGGGGTTCTCCATTTCTTCAAGGAAATTAGAGAAAACAACCAACGAGAAAACAAGGAATAAGGTTTTAAGACTGTTGGAGCCGTTGGTAGAAAAACAAATAATAATCAAATAAAATATGACTATTATTTTCTGGAAAGAAGGGAAGAAAAGGTGGAGAAATTTGGCTAGTGTTTGGTGTTGGGTTTTTGTAAGAGTCAAGTGATCATTCTTTCCTTAAAACCTTATTTGCCACCTCCCTAACAACATTGTTGCCGTTTCCTCCATTGTTGTTCTCAACAACATTTTCTTCCCCATTGTTAACGATAGGCAACTCGGGGTTCTCCATTTCTTCAAGGAAATTAGAGAAAACAACCAACGAGAAAACAAGGAATAAGGTTTTAAGACTGTTGGAGCCGTTGGTAGAAAAACAAATAATAATCAAATAAAATATGACTATTATTTTCTGGAAAGAAGGGAAGAAAAGGTGGAGAAATTTGGCTAGTGTTTGGTGTTGGGTTTTTGCAAGAGTCAAGTGATCATTCTTTCCTTAAAACCTTATTTGCCACCTCCCAAAGATGCTAGGAGCGTTGTGGCCTAGGCTTCCCAGGATAAAACTTGCTATGATTCAATGTTTGAGCATTCAAACAAAGAATCCGGCGAGCAAGACAAGGCTATGAACACAGTAGGCAAAGAAAGAGTAGAAGCAGAGTTGAAGCTGGAAATTATACTTTCGTGTTGTGTAATTTTGTGTGTAAAAATTCTGCTGCCTCTACCCTCTCTTATATAAGGTTGAAGGATTAAATAGCTCTTAATAAGGCACTTTAAGGCACCCCCCCCCCCACTACACCTGGTAACAGCAGCCATTACCATGGGTTTCAATTCAAAAATAAAGATTGGAATTAATTCAAAGAATTGAACACCCAACGGTCACAACTGCACAGGTTCGTGTAGGACGAAACTGAAAGTTATTTAGTTTCGGCCATGATGGCCACAGGGTCACTTTCAAGTTATTTCCGGACGACATTCGTGCCGCCAGGTGCTGGAATTTAATTTGCACCACCCCCCCGCGCGAGAGAGCCTCTATGCTATACAATTCTACAAGCTTGAAAAGAGCTCTTGTATATAAGGGGGGCAAATCCTCTTTCCAACCCAATGTGGGACAAAAGCTCACTTTTTCCCTTCATTTTCCAACTCAAATGGGTCTACTTTGAGAATCAATATCTCATTCACCCATTATCAGTTTTGAGCGTACAATATATCAATCTCTTCGTCTCACTACGAAGAATCCGAATCCACTTTGACCCGACCCAAATCGGAATTGGACCCCACTGATAATTGTACCACAAAATAGCCATTTAGCATGCCTTTTTATGCCATTTTAAGCTATTTTTTCCAACATTAATAACTCATTATTAAATAACTCGTAAGTCATGAGTGACTCCTAGCCAATGGCGGATCCAGAAAATAATGTGCGGCGGGGCGTGCTTAACTCGAGATCTCACTTCGAAGAAAAAATTGCATCTTCCACAATTTTGTGTGAAGAATTCGCCACGAATTTAGAATTTTCAATGACAAAATATCAAACATCTATAATATGGTTCAAATACATTATAAATTAGCAATAAGGGTCAAATAGGCCACTGAACTGCACACCAAAGTGCAATTAGGCCATCGAACTTAAAAAGAATGCAATTGGATCCTTGAACAACACAAAATCATGCAATTAGGTCCAAAATGGCTTGTTTACCTAAAATGCCGGTTACCAATTTTAAAAATAATTTTTAAATAAAATAATTAAAAAAAAAAAACTAGAACTGCCGGAGACGATTCGTCTCCGGCAGTTCTAGTTTTTTTTTTTAAAAAAAAATTAATTATTTGATTTAAAATTTATTTTTAAAATTGGTAACCGCCACGTCAGCACAATTTTAGATCAACAGATCATTGTAGACCTAATTGCATGATTTTGTGTTGTTCAAACACCCAATTGCATTGTTTTTGAATTCGATGGCCTAATTGCACTTTGGTGTGCAGTTCGGTGGCCTATTTGACTCTTATTCCTATAAATTATAATAATACAATATTTATGATAGACTACAAGATAGTCAAGGGCGGAGCCAAAACTTTACTTGGATAGGGTGAAATTTTAAAACACTTTGATATGTTATAAAAATATTTATGACAAAATATAAAACATAATCGATTAGATAAAATAGTTTGAATAGAAAAGACATTATATTCATAAATACTTTGATTTTAATTTTCTTTTAATTAGATCAACTTTAAATTATTCTAAATTAATTTGAATACGATGAAGTATAATATAAACTTGTTGACTACATTAAGTAAATGATTCACAAAAAAAAAAAAAAAAGTAGACTTAAAATTTTTTTAATGTATTGAATTGTGAGAAGAGCTAAAATAAAGAAAAGAAGCTAAAATATACATGCAATAAAAGTAGAATTAAAAAAAATACATTTAAATTATTGAGGGATGGGAAGAGCTAAAATAAAGATAAAGAAGCTAAAACATATAAAAATACTATAAGTGGGTTTTGAACTTGTGACACTCCATGTCATATTCAAGTTTCAACCCACTGATTTACTAAACACTTTTATGACTTATACATGTACTTATATATTAGTAGAAAGGGTTGAGGAGGGGGGAGGGGGGGGGGGGGGCAGCTGCCCCCACTGTCCTCATTGTGGCTCCGCCACTGCTCCTAGCAATATATCATGACTACCTAGTTGACAATGAAACATAATTATATATATTATAATGAACCTTTCTGTTACAAATATCATGCAACATTCTTTCCACACAACAATTGTTCCAAACCATGTAAAGGTCTTGGTCAAACCCATAAACTTGGTTTAATATGCCTATTCAATATTCTTAACCTAAAGTCAACCTTCATTATACTCTGGTCAGAAATTCTTATTGTAAGATTATTGAATAGACTATAACAACCTTATTACCTCAAGGGGGTGTAGTGGATCCTTTATTGATCGCACACATGTCTCCCTACAATACTGAAAGTACACTTATAGCTCCATAAGCTAAGGGAACAAAAACGTATACTGACAAACACTAGTCCACCATATGTACGAGACAACCATAGCGTCTCAAGTCAAAGGAGTATTGCATACTTGTAACACACAACACATCGATGACACGTTGGTAAAAATCATGGGATTACGTTGTAGTCAGTCATTGTTCAATGACTTATTCTCTAACAATCATCCACATGTCCACTTTCTGTATCTCGTATGAAATGGTATGGGATATCCAATGACTAGGAACTTTTTTACAATACTTCATTTATTAATTCTTTGTCACTCATATTCTTAACTCTTAAAAATGAAGAATTAAGAAGATTGTACAGAATAATATCAAATATTAATTGAATCATTGAGTCAAAATAAAATAAATAAAAACATTTATTTATTATATTTATTTAATCAAAAATAAATGCCCAAAACAATAAATGTTGGCTCCTAGGGCATACATGTCTAACATTCAACTATATCAAATTATATTCAAATACCATGATTCAAATTGGTATGGATGAGAAGTGAACGTTGTGGAGAAAAGGAGTTAACTTTAGCCATTTTCAGCTCTTGTCGAAGAATATTCCAATGTCATATGTTTAGAGGCTCATCATTGTCTACCATAATCTTAGCAACTGATCTTTTGTCTACTTCAACATTTCGATCTGGCTACTCTCTAGTGGCTTTCGTCATCGGTTTCATGACTTATGATTATGATCCCCCTTAAAAAAACATCATAATATTAAAACTCAACACAACAAGGAAGCCAATACGGATTCGGTTCAAGTATTTAAACACGGAAATTCACACAAGAATAAAATACACAATATTTAATAGTAGATGAGAAGTTTCCTTAAACTGTACAAAAATTCTTAACATCTGTTACGCAAGAGATCTAGGATATTTCTACACTATTGTTTCATACAAGAAAATGAGGAGGATGAAAGAATGACCTTTTTGAGTTATCATATTCAGGTTGAGAGTTGTCGTGTTTGCTATAGCTGGATTAATCGAAAAACTTTGAGTTGAAATGCTTAAAGGTAAGAGAATCTGGAAAATGGAGAATGAAGTAGAGGAAGATGATTCCGTGGAAATCATTTGGAGGATGAGAGTAGAATGCCTCGCACAATCACCACCAAAAGTTTTTGAACATAGACATTTTTACCCTTAAAATAATTATTTCATTTATTTTTTATTCTCCAACAAATTATTGTTTATATGTAGGATGACTACGTTTCGATTTGAACCAAACCATATACTATAGCAACTGAATTGAAATAGTAGGGATAATTTTTGTTACGATTCAAAACCGTAAAAAAATAAAACAGACTATTTTAAAATAGAAAATAAAATTTACAAAAACAAATAAATAAAATTTTTAAACTGGAATCAGAATAAATATGAACCGAAACTGATCAAGTTTATCATTTACAAACGGTGTTTATAAATCTGTTCGGTTCCAATTCGCATTTATTCTGATTCCAGTTTCGGTTTGAAGTTTGAACGGTAGGCTCAGATGGCATGTAGTGATCTTTCCCATGTGAGAGGTCATGAGATCAAGTCTCAATAAAGGCGTTGTTAACTCTATGTACTTCATTAGGTTGATAAAATATGTTTGAACATATACTACAATGTAATAGAGTCCAACCCGCATAAGATAAATCGGCTTGTTCAACAGCTGACAAACATTGACACAATCTAATTCCTCAAACCACCATCAAGCATCCAAAAAAAGAGATTCCTTTATGGCAAAGGCCTCTGTTGTATGTTCCTAAATACATTTTGCTACAATATCTTTTTACTATTAAAAAAAAAAACATATGGACTATGTTGTCACATGTCATTTTCCTTCTTTTCTCAATTCAATTAATATGCCAACAATACTCATTTTATCGTTTTTAAAAGAAATAAGCATGAAATGCAAAAGCATTTCAAAAAAGATCCTTATTAATATAGTTACTCAATTGTATTTATTAACCAAGAATGAACGGACAAAAACTCACGCTAATGCAAAATAAACAGATAAAATCACATATAATATAATAATACAGTTGTTTTCCAAAAAAAAAAAAAATAATACAGTATGTATAAGACGGTAATATAAATTCAACAACATACCTTGTGATCTAATAGCACCAAGTTGCTCTTTCATATGAGATATTGTGAGTTTAAGCATTTACCTATAAATAGATACTATATTGTAACAGAGTTAGTAGTATTCCAAAAAAAAGTAATTAATATCATGTCTTTCAATATAAGTATTACATTTTATTTTTATCTTAACAGTTTGACCTAACCCGTTTGAGACAGACTCACAAGAAAGTTACTCTAATAATAATATAATAGAAGGCGATGCATATGAATGAACATAGAGAGGAAAAATAATGGAGGAAAGGAGAGCCAGGGAAGAGGCAGTGCATGGAAAGGACAACAACTTAACCCCGAAAGTTGAAGTGCCCATCTCATGCTCCGCCTCGTCCCCGTCTACCCTCTCCACCACGCCTTTACAACAACTTTTACCTCACTTGCAAAATGGCATCTCATAATCCGATGCAGAAGTCAAACATTTTCTGCTCAGATGGCATGTAGTGACTTCTCTCATGTAGAAATCATGAGATCGATGGAAACGTTGTTGACTCTGTGTGCTTCAATAAGTTAAGAAAGTATGTTTGAACAGATACTACAATGTAATAGAATCGTGAACCAAAACACCCCAGGCCTGCTTGCTTAAACCAGAAGAGCGAGGAAACATAATAAATCTCTTGGAAGTCGACTGTGGGTCAATAAATTGTGTTGCCCACAATTTTAATGGATGGAGAAATGATAATAACAACTTCATTTTATTTCGCATCAATTCTACATGGACATAAAAACTAAGCTGCGAAAATATCCCAAAAAATACAAATGATTGGAGGGTCTGATAGAATAGCAGTACAAATTGAAATGGTAGTACCAAAATTCTCTCCTACTTTGATTCACCAACTACTGTACATCTGTACTGCATATCGCCTATTGCATAGTTGTAGTACAATTGTACGAATTGAGTGTGCCACTGTTCCCACATTCAATGCAAACCACATTGTATTTAATACTACTATAATTATCCAACTAATTTAATACGGAGTAACATATTTTATTGGGCAGAAGCCTTTGAATGGCCAAGTTCAACAATTGATGACTAGGGAATTGTTTGACTAAGATCGGACCTCTCGAAAATATGGCTACATAAAGAAAATAAATCCATGTCTTTGCTACGAGCAATACATTTTGACATATTGATAAATACTTGATCTTAATAAATGATATTAGAGACAAATCTAGGCGGAGAAATTATTGGGCCAAAGTCGGTAAAGGGTCAAGTCCAACAATTGGTGGCTAGAGAATTGTTGGGTAGAGCTTAACAGTTAACACCCTACCTCTCGAAAATGTGGCAGTCTATAAAGAAATAAAATTGTGCTTTCGCAGTGAACTATAACTTTTGACATAGTGATAAACTGATAATCATGTGATCTTAACAAGTGACATCATAGTGCTTTTGACGTAGTGATAGACGCTTGATTCTAACAAATTCGTAGTTAAGGGCATCATTAAAAATCAGGCAATTTTTTTTCTTTAAAGTTGGTCTAGGTGGGAGGGAATGGTATTGAAATTTGAGACCTATACCTCTTTGTACCAAAATATAAATGTCTCCCTTAATTGCTGATTTTCTGTGTACTGAAGAAGTACAGTTCACAGGACAAAGAGGCTTGAAAACCAAATGTACTACTTTCTGCTTAAAGTTAGCATGCATAATGGTCTTATTTGTTGCATAATAAGCAGAGCTAAAGGCATAAATAGGCTGCAGGGGCTAACAAACCATCTGCACACTTGAGGACAGAACTGGAATGCAAAAAAAACTGGTATTTACAACAAAATGTAATGGACCATTAATGGTCGGTTTACAACAAAATGTTGGTATTTACAACCAACGGCCGATGGCGGTTCGGTTAGGTTTCTCGGATTTCTCGGTTTTTGCACAGCCCTAGTAATGGTTGGTCCAGACTATACTTGAGGCAAATGTATATAAGCATCTTATATCACTATTATCAGCACAAAAAAGGGGGAATGTAGATTGGAAGTCGATATATTTGTGTAAAGAATGACAAGAACCTTTGCTCCAAGTGAAGTAGGAAACAAAGCATGTTGATTAGTCCAATGTCCTGGCCAAGAAAAGAGAGCATTAAGAACAGAAATTAGGAAGCTGAACACCATAACATGCAAGTACTCATAGCCTATACACCAAAAAATTTAAGTCATCATCATTGTAAAGTATATTTAGAGACCAAAACACTAAATGATGCAAGCAAAAATACCAAATATATCAAGGTGATGCCTAAACCAACTGCCCAACAGCTAATAATGGCATAGCAAGTTAAAAGCAAATGCAAACGCCTAGCCAAAGCATGATAAGAGAGTGCGAAATGAAGAGTGTGCACTTCATTTTACCTGTTTTTGCATACAGAGCAAATTGATGAGTCTAAAAGCCTACAAGAACTGAATGGCATTTTCCTTTTAAAGTAAGAAACATGTAGGGATGTAGATGCTTGTCAACTCATCATACAAACGCATGATGCATGGAAAAGTTCAAAAAAAAAAATGGAAAACATAATCAGCAAGTATTCAACCAACATTTGGCTGTAGGTCAGCAGCCTGGCTAACAGTCACAGTGCCAAAAAGGCACACAATTTGAAAATAACAAAAGTGCCAAGTGTTAAGCAAGGCAGCCTGTGAATTTCAGTAATCTTTAGAGCCATAATGGCCTCTTGTATAGTTGTATTATTGCTAGAAGGGATATGCAAAAAGATAGATGCAGACAGTTCACACATCTTAAAACAGACTAAGCAACTAAATACCTATACACCTAGCTCACCAGAACTACTTTGCAAGTTCACTTGTTGTGGCCAGTACCTTTGCATCTACAGCATTGAAGTTGTTGCCTCAGGGTCTCATCTAGACCTAACTTTTCAGTTGTAGGCTGACCTGATGGACAAGTGTTGGAGGAGGGGTTAAACATCTCGGCTTCCTCCATCTTGAAATCTTCATAATTCATTTGGTTGTCAATTTCCATAGCATGAGCAATATTGAGCATGCATCTCCACCTTTATACAAGAGTAGAGCATCCTTATCAGTTTTAAACTCACCTCCTGACCGATATATGGCCATCGCTTGCTTCCCTGCAGCCATGACCCAGCACATATTTCACAAGAAAAAGTATACATATTTTGATGCTAGAACTTTCCACACAATATAAGATGCTGGAGCTCAAGCACTGCAGCGTAGGCCTAACATTTTTGGGAAATTCACGTTCTTATGGATTTAAAAGGAAATTGAATGAAGTAGAATAACATTGAAGTAGTGCATGAAGTCATGAACAAATACATTATCAGCAGTCAGTAACAAAGCTATTATCTATCTCATATTATTCAAAGGCAGCAATACAAGCTCCATAACTCCAAGTGCAAGACCCCAATTGCCATCATAGGATAGTCAAAGCTTGTGAATAGGCAGCACTATCCTTTTTTGTCATAAGCAGCTATATTTTGAGGTTCACATTCTGGACTAAACAGGCGAACCAGCAATGCGGTGGTAGAGCTTGTAGAGACTGCTCCACAAGCTCCCCACCTAAAACTTCGAGGATTTGTGATTCTAGGGCCTGCATTACCATGAACACTATGAACTACAATTCAAGGATATAAGTATGCATTATAATGGTGAAATGAATCCCAAGCAAGTACGCAAAAGCAGCAAAGAAGCATAAGGTACCACAAAAACTCGATATATTGGGGAAGTATGAACACTAATGTGTTTTATTTTCTAGGTTTGGGGACTGGGGAGGTGAAGTGCCAAATAAATGCAGCTGGACTATTACTTTATCCAAAGGAAAAAATTACAGCTTGTGAGCTAGGTAATAATGAAGGCCACCGTAGAGAATATATATATATATATATATATATATATATATATATATATATATATATATATATATTACAAGTACAACAGGCTTATTTTATGACACAAGAATGCAAGAATGTTAGAGAATTTCTACTCATTCAGTCCTTTAGACAAAAGTAAAGAAATCATAGAAAAATATATTATTTTAAGGCATGTTTTCTTTCTCTTCCAAATTTTGCATTTAAAGGTCAAACTGATACAATACTCCATATCTTTATGATCCAAAATAAGAAGATGAGACACTGAAAGGAGATTCCAGAAAATAAACATAAATGTTGTAATAATTACATCAGTAACTAAAAATAAAACAGTTGGATTTCATGGGGAAAAAAATGAGTCAAAAACAGACCGTAGTGCAAGCGGCACAGCACCCAAAAGCCTAATGCTCCTCCAACTGAGAATATTGCAGCAGTCTGTCTCGTCAATCTGGAACAAGTCTTACAATCTGATCTCATCACCTCCCCATCAGAAAATCCACACAATTGCCTCAATGCCATGGTGCACCTTAATTCTACAAGACCAATCAGAACTAAATGACCTCATGCATCAAATACTGCATATCCCAAAGTAAAACCTTGAATGAAGATTAATCTAAAAATCCAATACGGTAACAAGAGTATCAGTCCTAACTCCTAAGGGCAATTATACACATTATTGTTTCAGTTGTTATGGGATATTTGAGTTAGCAAATACACAAAGAAACAAGAATGATAGATCAAGATATTAAACAAAAAGAAGAAAAAAAGATGAAGAGAGTTAATGTAAAGATTAAGTTGTGCATACAGAGGACAAAAATGCAGTGATTCAAATTCCTAGCATGACACAAGCATTTCATCAAACAGGTTTGAGGTGAATGACAATTTGAAATAAACCAAAATATCATGCTCCAAAGTTAAGGCCATGAATGCAAGAAAACTAATAAGGCTTTCAACGAGGTGATTAATGGGATTTCTGGATTGGAAGAAAGGTTTGTTGCAGTGCCAGAGCTAGGATTACAATTGAGTGGGGGAAAAAGTAAAACAATTCAAAACATGATAATAAAAAAAATATTTAAGACAAAATATGAAATACCATTAGCTAGATAAAACGATTCGAATACAAAATACAATATTCATATTCATGGCAAACTGTGATAAAAGTCCTCTACATTCTCTCATATTATGAGATTGCTCTAAGATTGTTTCATTAAAAAATGCAATGTTCACAATTCACAATTCTTAATCACAATTAAACAATTAACCTATTATGAATAAATCTCTCACATTATGTCACACCCCGGTTAGTAATACCAGAAGAAAAAGGGATGGTGGAAGTGCATACATCTCAGGAGCTAAAGAGGGAAAGGAACAAAACTGTTTTACTAACCCTCAGCAGGTAAACGACGTCGCATGAAGGGGGAAGGTGAGAGCCGTTGGGCATTAAGTGGAACGACACCGTTTCGAAGGAGGGTAACGGCTGTGCACCAGACGACCGCGTTTTGATCAAGGGCTAGGGAAAGCTGGCAGCAAGGAATCCGGAAGTTTGTTAGAAACTTTTTGTTTTATTAGATTATCTTATCCTATTTATTGGGTTGTTTATTTTTTCAGAAATCTTATGCTTTTTGTGAAATTGAAATCAGAAAACTTAGTTTCCTTTCCTCTTTTCCTAGACCTATTTCTTCTTCTCTTCTCTACCTACTTCTTCTTCTTTTTCTCTATCTCTGCTTCTGTTTTTCTTGTTCAAATCTCAGGGTTGTGACACATTAATTTTAAAAATCTCATAATACAATCCCATACTCCCATAACTGCTCTGAATAAGAATTTCTTGTTAGTGTGCTACGGAATACATTCAACAGAAAAATAAGATCAGACCAAATGGTAATCCTTTCTCCATTCTCTATTTATTTTTTATTTCGTGGCTTATATATAATATATACTACTCCCTCAAAGCATCAAAATAGAATAGTTGCAGCAACAATTCAACAACGCAGACAATGCTTCATAGAAATGATAGAATATTATTAGAGTTAAGGGATTTAAGAATTACGGATTTAGGGCATTATATTATTAGAATTAGGGGATTTAGAAATAGGATTTCGGACCTACTGCCGCTTTCCGGACGAGTAGACGACGGGCACCGGGCACCGGCCACTGACGACGAATCGCTGTCTGCTGAGTGCTGACAACGGGGCAACGGGCAGCAGTCGCTGCTGAGGCGCAAGGCTGCGGGAGTGTTGGCGTTGCCGGCTTGCTGAACGAGTAAAGGAGTCAACGAGAAGTCGAGAAGGTGAAGGTATGGTGTGGAGGGGCAGAAGGCGGAGCGTAGAAGTGCACAACGCCTGAAGGACTGAAGCAGAATGTCTAAAAAAAAAAAAAAAACCATTTTGGTCCCAAATTAGCAAAATGACAATTTTGATACATAGGTTTAATTCCTGCCAATTTTCATTCACAACTATTGTTTTAGTATTAATTTTCATCCACCATTATTCTTTTAACGCTAAAATTCATTACACCGGTCACCCCTTCGTTTAAGACATGCCGAAATATGAAAGAGTAAATACCAGCGGAGGTCCTCTGACTTTGGTGACACTGTCACTTTTAGTCCTCAACTTTTAAATCAATCACTCTTAGTCCTCTTACTTTTTGTTTCTAGCCATCTATGGTCCTTCCGTTAAACTTGACCATCTAATGCCGTTTTCTCAAGGATAATTCAGTCCTTTCATAATTAATTTATTAATTATTATGTTTGTTGAGTCATACCGAGATATCCCGACGTCGTTTTGGCACAACCTTCATACCAGCTTTTGTACGCCATTTTGATTCACGAGCTGGTTTTGTACACGTTCATAGCTGGGGAAACCATTGTTTGACTATTCTGTTGCAGAAATTAAACATAATAATTAATAAATTAATTATGAAATGACTGAATTATCTTTTAGAAAACAGCATTAGATGGTCAAGTTTAACGAAAGGACCATAGATGGCTAGAAACAAAAAGTAAGAGGACTATAAGTGGTTGATTTAAAAGTTGAGGACTAAAATTGGCAGTGCAACCAAAGTCGGAGGACCTCCGTCAGTATTTACTCAAATATGAAATTATTAAAGATATTTTCGTCCTTTTCAAATTAAGGTCCTTTATTTGTATATTATCCACGATCAAACTTAACATTTTACTAAGCAATCTTAACATGCAAAGAAAGTTAAAAAGGGTAAAAAAAAAACTATTTGCTTTCGCAAGCGCATTAAACTCTGAACGTTTTGTTAAGCTTACCCCTCGAGTAGACTTAGCATTTGAGAAGATTTTTTAAAATCCAATGAGTCTATTCCCCCCCCCCCCCCCTAGACTCACTCCCAACCCTTATCGGGACCAACAAGTGATATCAGAGTAGTTACCTTGATCGGTAAACACTCTGTGTATACTGCTTGGAGATCTCAGTTCAAAATCTCAAATCTATTTTCTCTTTGCACGCATTTTTCTCAAAAATATGATCATCATTTGTCTAAGAATTTAATGCTTAATCTTTCAAAATTTGATGATTGGAAAATGCACATGCAGGTGCATCTATCAACCCTACATGATGAGATGTGGGAGGTAATTACACAAGGTCCAGTGAGCATTATTGTGGTCAATGCCAACTGAGCGGCACAAGGGCCAGATGCACTGGAATATGTCCCAAAGCCGAGGCATCAATGGTCACCAGAAGACCGCACCCGAAATAACCTTGACAACATTGCCAAGGACATACTGTTTAAAACTGTGGACGAGATTTTATTTCCTAGGATTCGAAAAATGTAAAACCACGAAGGACATTTTGGAAGTGCAGATGAAAATTAGCGAGGGCGACGAGTAGGAGAAAGAGAACAAGCTCACCATCCCAATGAAGAAGTTCAATGACTTCAAGGTGGGAGCAATCGACGGTTCATGAAGCTGCTTAGTGAGGTAGCTGATCTCGAAAAGGAGCTCAGTCAGAAGGAGATCAACCTCAAGATCCTCTGAGGTCTGCCCAAGTCGTGGGAGTTGAAGGTCGTCGCAATGTGAGACCACCGAGACCTCAAAGCCATCCAGACGTCTAAAATATTCAGCGATTTGAAGGCGTACGAGTTTGAACGAGAACCGAAACAGGACGAAGAGCACGAGACGAGAAGTGTGGCATTGGTTGCTAATCAACAACCATCCACATCATCCAGGTCAAATTCTAACCCTGCTGATCTTTTAACTGACACGCAGTTTGCCATGTTTGTCAGGAAATTTAAAATGTTCATGAGGAAGAACAATCCTCAAGACTCTCTAGCTACTCCAAGTTCATCCAACCAGAGACACACCGAGAGGTCAAATACCTCGAGGACTCGAGATTTCGAGTAGTTTTAAATGTTATGTTAAAACTGCAGGAAACCAGCGCACTTCAAGGCGGAATGCTAGTACCAGGTGGTCCTAAAGAACCAGGATCAATAGTGGAGCTCTAGAAATCAAAGCAACTCAAGGAATGCTCTAGGAGAAATGAGTGGTCGAAGCGCCAACCACTCGGGTAATCACTCGAAGGGTGACAGAAGAAGGAAAGCATTGATAACCAAAGAGATAGCCGAGAATGCGATACCAGAGCAGTGCACCTCCAGTTCGAGCTCAAAAAGCAAGAGCTCAGGCGATGAGAAGGGACACATCTACCTCTACAGCCAGAACAACTCGGATGAAGATCTGTGCTTAATGGCAAAAAACGAGGAGGTAAATTCTCTATCCTCATTTTTCTACTCAATGTGAATCTGATTCGAGTTGCGATGGAGATCCTATGGATTCAGTTCTTAAGCTGATGAAGGACTTCAAGCTAGTCAATAGCACTCATGCCAAGCTTAAAGAAGAGAATTTTGAGCTATTGGCTGAACGTGAAAATCTCAAGAGCATTATGCTCAAGAATATCGAGATGTTGAGCAAAGTTAGCCTGTCTGATAAACAAGTTCTCTTACTAAAGGAAGAGTGCAAAGCAAGGGAAGTGCGAGAGCATAATTCACGTGAGGTCATAGCTACCTTCACCAATTCATCCAAAATAATAGATCAAATGGTGGGTGAGCAATGACCAACTGGAATAAAGCCGGACTTAGCTACAACCCAGCTCTCCCTCACAAGTTCTACTAACCAAACTCACAGACCCTTCAACTAGTGGAGGTCTAAAAATGTGTTTGTTCATGGTCAGACATTGCAGCCTGAACCTGTGAAGGTTGTTTATAAGGGTAAGATACCACAATCAAGTAGCCAACCAAAAGGAAAACTATTCAGCGAGTTGTGGAGCCCTCGAAAGGAAATCCTTCTAATGGTAGCCCAAGGAGTGTCCAGCACATGAATCGGAACAAACCTAGTGACAAAGGACTGGGTGGTCAATCCACGAGGGGTCAGCCAACGAAGGGTAACCACCCGAGGAGTAAACCCAAAAACAACCAGAGGTCGAACCATTCACGAAGGAGACCCCATGGTCATCCGAAGGGTAAACCCAAACATTACCTGAATGGTTAGAATAATAGGTATGTGATTATGCGAAGCCTCAGAGATTTACTAGAAGATTAATGAGAGGTGCCGGAAGATTATTTCCTTCCAATGAGGACTGGCTTATGGTCTATGAACCAATGTCGAAAGCGCAAATCGAACGATTTCATAGATATAGGCAAAAGCTCTATTCTAGGGTGCATAGCAACATGCCTAGACCCCGATTTCAAAAACAATATACACCTAAAAATCCCCAAAAATTTTAAAACACCTCGTACGATTACAATGTTTTTAACGGCTATAGTGGACCGAGAATGGGATTGACGAGCTCTAGGTTCAAGTAGATGCCCAAGCTCACTAACCAAGAAGGACCCAATAAGGTATGGTACCTAAAGTTAACTGATCTTTGATTTCAGGTTAACAAGCCCATATGGTACGTTGATAGCAGTTGCTCGAGACATATGACTGGTATGGTGATAGATCAAATCTAAGCAACTACCGAGAAGTCAATGGTACTAGAGTGGTATTTGGTGGTGAGACAAGTGGATAGACTAAGGGAGTAGGTGATGTCTAAAGTAACAGACTGACAATCAGAGATGTTTCATATGTAGAATGGTTGAAGTTCAACCTTCTCAGCACGAGTCAATTCTGTGATAAGGGCTACAAAGTCGAATTCTCCAATGACTGATGCAGTGTGATTAGTGAGGAGAATGGAGATATAGTTCTTTCAGCGAGGCGAAGGAAGTACATGTATATGAGGAAAGGCCGATCAAAATCTTAGACACTAAGGTAAGGGAAACCTGCAGAAAATCAGTGAAGATGGTGAAAGTGCTGTGGTCCAACTACGGAACCGAAGAAGCAACTTGGGAGTTGGAGGATGCCATGCGGGAGCGCTAACCCGACTTGTTCACACAAGGTACCGAAGTCGTTTATGGTTTTGTTGTTTAGATTTAATTGTAAGTAAGTTGGTTAGTCTTAGTTTGGTTGTTTTAAGTAGTTTTTAGTGGAGACCTTATTACTTCAACCCTTGTTTGAAAACACCTTAGACCCTTGATACACTTGCCAATCAATCGTTGTTTCCTTTTGAACCTCGTTGTAACCAAGCTTCGAGGACAAAACTTCGGGGGGGAGGGGGAGGGGGAGGGGGGGGGGGAGAGAGTGTAACATCCCGAAAATCTATCATTTAATTAAATAGAATTAATTATTTAATTAATTCTATGCTTGCCTTGTAAAACTCTCCTTAATTCCTTATTAAAATAGTCAGAGGACCTAAAATTGACTAAAATCATTAGTCAACAAGTTGTACATAGTGCCTTATGCCTTGTACCTAGTGTTTAATTCCTTCCTAGCCTTAAAGTGATTCAAAGGGGTCCACCTTGCAACTTTTTCAGATTTTAGCCTAAGGATCCTACCCAACCCAAGAGAATCCCCAATCATTCCCACTTTTCCATCTCTCTCTACAATCCTCTCTACCTTCTCTCTAGAGGTTTAGCTTATTCTCCAAGCTAAACCAAAATCTCCCCTCAACCTTGCAAGAAATCCTTCAAGATTCCAACTTTCATCCACCAAGATCCTAGGAGGGGTAAGACTTGAGCTTAGATAGTGTTTTAGTTGGTTTCTTCTTATCTTTATCTAAGTCTGGGTTGTTTGTGTGGTTTTTGGTTTGTGTTGGGAAGACTTTGTAGAGGAAGAGCTTCAAGAGGAGATCTAGGGGTTGAAGAAGGAGTATTTAGGCTACAAGAGGTAACCCATGCTCTACAAAACCTATTTTATACTTGCTATGATGAATCTTGCTATTCTATTGATGTTCTTGATGTTCATGAGTGATTTGATGCATAATCTTGTGTTTATGCATGTTTAGAGCTTGTATCTAGGGTTCATAAATGCCATTCTTTGGGTTTTTCATCTGTTCAAGTCCCTTTCTTGTTGAATGTGAGATTTTGGGTGTTTTTTACTTGAACTTGGATTTGTTGATGTTTTTCCCTGAAGGGAATTTTGGTGGGTACAGGTGGTACCCACGGGCGGAACAACGAGTAGGGCTCCTACTGCCGTTCGGTGCCGGTGGGTGGGATGTTGTGGTGCCGGCAGGTGGAGGCCCACCCGTGGTTCCACCCGCTAGTACGGTGAAAGGGGGTGGCGGGTGGTTGTCCACCCACCGTTTCGCCCACTGGTACGTGATGCTTTGGCTTTCGTTTTGTTGAACCGTTGTGCAATTGCGTATCTCATTTGATGTTTCATATGTCTAGAACGGTGTCCTAAGTATCCATGATAGGATTGATGTATCTTGAATCGTGCCTAAAGTCCAACCTTGTGATTCGTTGGACTAATGTGAATTCGATGAGGTTCGTTTGAGCCGCATTGATTACCCTATCAATGTGCATGCTAGTTTGATGTTGTTGACACTAGTATGTGTTTGTCCATTGGTTCTTAATGAAGATTGGCAACTTGTGTTGGCCAATCATAGTGATCTTTGGATTGGAGTCTATCGTTATTGTATCTTGCCTTGATTATTTGCTTCATGTCTTTCATTGAACTCTTTCCATTGAATCCCTTGTTGTAATCTTGTACTTATGATGTGCACGTTTGTTGATACTTGATTGGGCTATTGATGAGCCTCAATCCTCTATGACAATGACTATGTGTGACTAGGGGTGGGAATAGACCAGACCCCTACACAGGGGCCTATGGCCTGGCCTGTTTAGGGTCTGGCTTGGCCAGGCCTATTTTGTTAAAAGGCCAGGCCTAGACTTATTTAATAGCCTATTTAGTTAAATAGGCCCATGCCTATATGTGAAAGCCTGGTCTACGAGCCTGCAAGCCTGACCTGTTTATATATATAATATATATAAAAAATATATTTAATATTTAATTATTTTATATTATATTTTATATTTTGTAATAATTATAATATAACCCAGTATATATATATATATATATATATATATATATATATATATATATATATATATATATATATATATATATATATATATATATAAAAGGATAAAGTCAATAAGATCTGATAAGTGATAACCCTAACTGCGTTTGTGGCTGTCGACCTTTCGTGTACTCGTTTCATCGTTTGAGTCGTTTTCTTCCCCAAAATTTCAAATCGCCGAAGACTACAATAGACCAGATGCGGCGAATCAGGCGAGGCGGTGCTGCGAGGCTTACAGCGGAGGAACGGCGCGGCGAGGCTTCAAGCGGAGAGACGACGCGACGAGCGGAGAGGACGACTCGCGACTGCAAGTTGGAACCTTCAGGCGACCGGCGAGGTTAGTGAAGTGTCTTAGTATACTGTTTTTTTTTTTTTTTTTTTTTTTTTTTTTTTGCTTTTTATTGTTTAATATGAAGCCAAGAAATCAAAGAAATCAGGAAAAGTACGAAACAATTTTTTTTTTTTGCTTTTTTACTGTTTAATATAGATACTGCCTGAGTGCGTCTTACAATATACATACTGCCTGAGCTTGAGTGTTGTTTATTGTTTAGTTTATGGTCTATTTAGTTTATTTAGTTTATTATTTAATACTTGTTAATAAATTAATCTTTAGTAATAAATCTAAGTGATTCTGCTTTATTTAGTTTATTTAGTACTAATTTTGCCTATTTAGTATAATCTTTACTCTTTATTACTCTTTGCTCTATTTATGAATTATGAGCACTTGAACTTGTAATGGACTTCATTATTTATTCTCAATTTTTTTCATTGTGTAGGGGAATTCTGGACAAGAGGAGATTATGTTGAAGCCATGACTTGTTTAATTTTATGTTTGAATACTATTGTTGTTATTATGTTTAATGTTTCATGTTTGTATTGTGGACTTATGATTTCTATTGTTGTTAAACTTGTGATGGACTTTTGTATTATGGACTTGTAGACTTGAAGTTATCAAACTTGTATGAATTTTGTAATATGAACTCCTACTTATTAAACTTGTGTTGTTGGACATTTTATTATAAAATATGAACTTGGTTTTGTCATTTATGATTATTAGTTGATTGTAATTTAATAATATTATTATTTTTATAGGTGTATATTAAAATTCTTTAAAATGTAGGCTTTAAATAGGCTTTGAGCCTATTTAAATAGTCTCAAAGCCTATTTAGAACATACTTTGAAGCCTTTTTAAAAGCCTATTTAGTAAATAGGCTTTTAAAAAGGCTTCAGGCCAGGCCTGGCCTACTCCAGGCCCAGGCTTGAGCCTAGAAAAAACCTACATACAGGCCTAGGTCCAGGCCTAGGCTTTAGCTTTTCCTAACAGGTCCAGGCCTAATTTTTAAAAGCTTGGCCTGACCTGACCCATTTCCACCCCTATGTGTGACTATGAGATGAGTGGTAATGCGCTGCGGTGCAAATGATTGGTGGTATACTATCACGTAATTAGTACTATATTATTATGACATTGCGTATGTCTATGAGATCGGTGGTAAATGATTGGTGGCAGTTTGGCGGGGAGCTAAGGCTCTAGGAGGGACAAGGTCGGGCTGGTGTACAGGGTGGCACTCGGAGGCACAGGTTGGAACTGAAATAAGGATGGAACGGTGTATGAGGTTGGAATCGGGCATAAGGTTGGAACTATCATTGATTGTGATTCTTGGTTCTCGTTGCTATGAGCATGTACTGATGTTATCTTTCATGTTATGATGTTACCTTGATTGATATTGATGATCATATGTAGTTGATGATTCCCTTGTTCTTATCGTTGCATTGATCTCCTGACTTGTTGTGTGATGTTTGATCCTTTGATTGAGAGTGTTCTATGATGAATCTTATAATGTTTCTATTCCTTGTTTTAAAAGACTATATATTATGTATTCCAAGTCTCAAATGGTTTTCATATATCTATACTATATTGTACTCCACAAGTAGTGGTGAGTTACTTAGCATTATTCGCTAACGGGTGCTACCCCTTATGTTTTACAGGTGCTGAGTAGTTCCTTCGAGTGCGCTAGAAGACGGACTAGTTTAGTGTAGCTCCCTTATGGTTTCTTAGCTAGTTGTTGAGGCCTGTGAGCATGTAGAATTGAACTTGTGAATTTTATGTTATGGTCTCGAATGTTTAAGTTTTGACTTTTAGCCTGTGCATCTAACCTGTAGTTAGGTGTGGTGTGACATTTTCCAATTTATCAGTTTAGCTTCCGCAATCTTTATACCTTAATGTTAGTTTTATCTCTATCTCTAAGCTTTAATTGCCTTGTTTACTATGCTAAAATCGGGGGTGTTATAGTAACATAGACAAGATTTGTGAAGCGCTGTCAAAAGGGGAAACAAATCAAGTACTCGTTTAAGTCAAAATCCTGTGATTCAAACTCTAGACCCTTGAGTCTACTTCACATGGATTTATTTGGTCCAGTCAATCCAGTCAGTTTAAGTGGTCAAAAGTATACGCTTGTGGTAGTAGATGACTACACTCGGTGTACTTGGACTTTGTTCTTAAGGAAGAAGAACGAGACCGAGAAGTTACTGCCTGTGTTGTTGAAGCAGTTGCATAACGAGAAGGGCACAAGTATTGTCAAGATTCGGTCAGATCAAGGTACAGAATTTCTCAACCAGGCCATCAATGATTTCAGTGGACAATTCGGTTTTCTCAACCAACTCTTAGCCGTAAGAACACCACAGCATAATGGTGTAGTCGAGAGGAGAAACCGAACTCTCAAAGAAGACGCAAGGACAATGATAGCATTTTCCGGCTTACCTAAAAGGTTTTGGGCTGAAGCTTTTAACATAACATGTTACACTCAAAACCGATCCATAGCCAACAAGGTTTATGCAAATATTCCCTACGAACTATGGAAAGGTAAGAAGCCAGTTGTGAGCTACTTTCAAACATTCGGTAGTAGGTGTCTCATTCACAACAACGAAAAATCACATTTAAAGACTTTCGACAAGAGAGTTAATGAAGGGCTATTCATGGGTTATTCGGTCGTCAGCAAAGCTTTCAAAGTGCTAACCAAGAGAAGCATGGTGCTAGAAAAATCCATCTATGTTGTGTTTGATGAAGGAAACATCAACCGAGATATAGGAAAGCTGCCCGACGAGATATAACAGTTGAGTATCTGAATGGACCTTCTAACCGAGCCGAGAAGAGATTTAGAAAGGGCAGAACGAGTAGTAGACGAAGCCGACAGGGTCCGAGACATCGAATTCGAGATGGAAGATTTCACTATACCGTTGCCTAGCCAACTCCATCTACCCGAACAGATAGAGTTCGAAGCGACTCCAGATATTCCTGCAGTAGATGAAAACACTCCTCCAACAATTTTTTAGCCTGATTTGAGGTGGTTAAGGGATCATCCTCAAGATCAAGTGATTGGAGACGTAAAGCAAGGTGTTAGGACCAGATCGTCCATTCGTGAATGTATGATGGCGTGTTTTCTTTCACAAATCGAGCCTGGGACTGTGGAAGAATCATTTGGTGATCCAGATTGGTCACAGTCATGCAAGAAGAGCTCCATCAGTTCGAAAGGAATGATGTATGGGAGCTAGTTCTTAGACCTTCGCACCAAAATGTTATTGGGACGGTGAGTATTTAGGAACAAAATGGACGAACGAGGAGTCGTTGTTAGGAACAAGGCTCGTCTCGTAGCGAAGGGTTACTGCCAAGAGGAGGGCATAGATTTTTATGAATCCTTCGCACCCGTAGCAAGATACACTACTAGCAAACTACCCTTATAGCGACAGACAAACATTGCGACGGACAAATACGTCGCAATAGGTGACTTTTTGCGACTGAAATAGCAACAAACTTGCGACAAACATATCGCTCTCGTAAAATATTAGATTTAGAGCTATTGCAACAATATTTATGACGATATTGTGACAAACGTACGATGCGATTCATATGTTGTCGAAAAGTAGAACAAAAATGTCTTAGCGAGAAATCTATTTTTTGCGGGAAAACTTGCGACGTATAATATTTCATCGTAGTTACTTTGGTGGAAAATTATTTTTCATTGGTAGCTTTACTAGTTCCGTCGCAAGAATTATTTAGTTTAGTAAATTGTGTAGATGAGTAATTACGACAAACATTTTTATAACGAACTTGCAACATACATAAAAAATAATTTTAATATATATTAAATTTCTGTTATCATTAAGTAAATCAAAATGTATACATGTATAAAGATAGAAAATAATATATATATATATATATATATATATATATATATATATATATATATATATATATATATATATATATATATATATATATATAGAGAGAGAGAGAGAGAGTTAATACCTTCAATGGTCCTCCGAGTATTAGCGATTTACCAGCGGTGGTCATCCGAGTTTTAAATGACCTCCAATGGTCCTCCATGTCTTAAAAAATAATCAATCGTAGTCCTAATTCTTAATAAAAAACCCGAATTTAAAATGACCACGAGACGTCCTAAAAGGACTACGTGTGGTTATTTTTTAAAACATGGAGGACCATTGGAGGTCATTTAAAACTCGGATGACCACAGCTCGTAAATCGCTAATACTCGGAGGACCATTGGAAGTTATGTATATATATATATATATATATATATATATATATATATATATATATATATATATATATATATATATGTTGAAAAAATAGCTTAAAATGGCATGTTAAGTGGCTATTTTGTGGTATAATTATCAGTGGAGTGCACTTCCGATTTGGCTCGGGTCAAAGTGGATTCGGATTCTTCGTATGTAGTGTGACGAAGAGATTGATATATTGTACGCTCAAAACGGATGATGGGTGAATGAGACATTGATTCTCAAAGTAGACCCATTGAGTTTGAAAAATGAAGGGAAAAAGTGAGCTTTTGTCCCACATTGGTTTGGAAAGTGGATTTGCCCCCCTATTTATACAAGAGCTTTTTTGAAGCTTGTAGAGTTGTCTAGCATAGAGGCTCTCTCGCGCGGGGGGGGGGGGGGGGGGGGGTAGGGGAGGAGGTGCAACTCAAATTCCAACCAAAAACGAGAGCGATAATGCTTGATTCAAGCCCGAGCTCGTGTGCGCTGGCACCTGCGGGCACGAATGTCATCCGGAAATTAGTCCGAGCTCGTGTGCGCCGGCACCTGCGGGCACGAATGTTGTCCGGAAATTAGCCCGAGCTCGTGTGCGCCGGCACCTGCGGGCATGAATGTCGTCCGGAAACCCGCCTTGCGGGCTAATTCCAATTTTGAATTGAAACCCATGTTAATGGTTGCTGTTACAAGAAAGTGGAGGGGTGTCCTGCCTATTAAAAGCTATTTAAATCCTCCACCCCTATATAAAAAGGAGTTGGGCAGTAGAGATTTACATACAACAAGAAAGTATCATTTTTTGCCTCAAAACTCTCTGCTTCTACTCTTTCTTAGCCATACTATGTTCACAACCTTGCTTTGTTCGCCGGATTCCTTGTTTGGGTGCTCAAACATTGAATCACAGCAAGTTTTATCCTGGGAAGCCTAGGTCACAAAGCTCCTAGCACTTTTTGGGAGGTGGCAAATAAGGTTTTAAGGAAAGAGTGATCACTTGACTCTTGCTGAAAACCCAACACCAAACACTAGCCAAATTCTCCATCTTTCTTTCCCTATTTTCCAGAAAAAATAATAATCTTATTTTATTAGATTATTATTTGTTTTTCTACCAACGGATTTCCAACAGTCTTAAAACCTTATATCTTGTTTTCCCGTTGGTGGTCTTCTCCGAATTTCCTTGAAGAAAATGGAGCATCCCGTACTGCCAATCGATGGGGAGGATAATGTTGTTGCGGACAACAATGGAGGAAACGACAACAATGTTGCTAATTCCCAAGCTACACCAGTGAACGTTGGTTCACAAGACGGTGGGAGCACTGAGGGATATATTCCCATGACTCGGGTACCTTCGGTACCGAGTGGATCGACTGAAAAGTCGGAGAAGTTCACTAGTGTTGGTTCGAACTTCAAGAGGTGGCAACAAAAGATGTTGTTCTACCTAGCAACTCTCGGCTTGGCAAGGTTCTTGTCCGAGAGTGTTCCTGAGTTGAAGGAACAAGATGCACAATCTGTGATGGCAGTTGGCTATTGGAAGGATTCAGACTTCCTTTGCCGAAACTACATCCTGAACGGATTGTGTGACACACTATATGATGTATATCGAAAGATAAGCACATCAAAAGCGTTGTGAGAAGCTTTGGATCATAAATACCGAAGTGAGGATGCCGACTCAAAGAAATTTGTGGTTGGCCGATTCCTCGACTTCAAAATGGTTGATTCAAAGACCGTGCTAAGTCAGGTAGAAGATTTGCAATTAATCTTTGACGAGATCCATGACGCGGGCATGATACTGAGCGAAGCCTTCCAAGTGGGATCTGTGATCCACTTGCTGCCTCCAGGTTGGAAGGACTTCAAGAACTACCTTAAGCATAAGCGAAAGGAGATGAACCTGGAGGACCTGATCCAGCGACTCAGGATTGAGGAGGGGAACAGGACGAATGATAGGAAAGTTCCTATTGTTGTTGGCGCTAAGGCCAACGTTGTGGAGCATGGTAAAAGCTCCAAGAGGAACAAGAAGGACAAGCGAAAGCTAGGTCCGAAAGGTGGCGTTACCAAGAACAAGTTTCCTGGTGAATGCTACAATTGTGGCAAGCCTGGCCACAGAGCATCTGAATGCAAAGCTCCAAGGAAGAAGAACAAGAGTTCTGAAGCCAATGTTGTTGGAGATAGCAGTCAGAAGGAGGTCGAGGTGGTAATAAGTATTTTATCACGTTTATCGATGATAGCACACGATACTGCTATGTGTATTTGCTAAAGAGCAAAGATGGAGCCGTTGATAAATTCGTTCTTTATAAGAATGAAGTGGAAAACCAACTTAATCGGAGAATTAAGAAGGTTAGAAGCGATAGAGGTGGTGAGTACGAAACACCGATTGGTGACTTCTGTGCAAGTGTAGGTATCATACACGAGTGTACGGCACCTTACTCACCTCAATCGAACGATGTTGCCGAATGAAAGAATCGTACATTGAAAGATATGATGAATGCGATGCTTATAAGATCGGGCCTGCCTCAAGATGCGTGGGGTGAGGCGATTTTGACAAGTAATTACCTTTTGAATAAGGTACCCCGCAAGAAGCTCGATAAGACTCCTTATGAGCTGTGGAATGGTAGGAAACCTTCCTACTAGTACTTGAAAGTGTGGGGGTGTCTTGCCAAAGTTTTGGTGCCAACACCTAAAAAAGTAAAGGTAGGTCCTAAGACGGTGGACTGTATCTTTATTGGCTATGCACATAATAGTAGTGCTTATCGGTTCTTAGTACACGAGTCCCATAATCCGGACGTACATGAGAACACGATAATAGAATCAAGGAATGCATATTTCTTTGAAAGTATATTTCCTTGTAGGTCCAACGAGGGACCAAGTACGTCAAAACGAACATTTGACGAAACTATGGATAATGATAGTGGGGAATCTGAGAAAGAACCCGAGTTCGAGCCGAGACGCAGTAAGCGGGCGAGAGTTGGAAAATCATTCGGTCCTGATTTTCTAACTTGTGTATTAGAACATGAACCTGATTTTCTAACTTGTTTGATAGAGAACGAGTCTCGAATGTATGTAGAAGTCGTGACTTCTACGGAAGGACCAATGTGGAAAGAGGCTATAAAAAGTGAAGTGGATTCTATCCTACAGAATCACACTTGGGAACTTGTTAATTTTCCTTCGGGTAGTAAACCCTTAGGATCCAAGTGGGTCTTTAAAAGGAAGATGAAACCTGATGGTTCCATCGAGAAGTATAAGGCTAGGCTTGTAATCAAGGGTTACAGGCAATGCGAGGGCCTTGATTACTTCGACACGTATTCTCTTGTGACGAGAATAAACTCCATTAGGATTATACTTGCCATAGCCGCGTGAAAACCGCTGTAACACCCCGTGTTACGATCCCTAAAACCAATTAAATCATTTAATCAATTACCCAAAAGAAAGAATTAAATTACAGAAATTAATTAGGAAAAGGCCCACCATAGTCCGTGGGCCCTCATCCCTAAACCCAACCCCTAGTCCTAGAAGGAATAGACCCTAAGTAAGACTCTTAGATATATAAATAGGGAACTTAGAAGGCACCTAGAACCCCCACCACAATAATCTCTCACCACCCAAAGAGTTCCAAGAATTCCCTTAGGAAAAATCAAGAAAGCAAGAAAGCTTAAAGAAAGACCCTTCATAGCCAAGGAATTAATTAAGGCTAAGAGGTAACCCATGTCTCAACAAAACCTATTTTTATAGCTATGATTCCCTTCTTAGGGCTTCCCCCATGTTATTGTGTATCGATGATTCGTGGTTTTATTATTGATTAATTGATGTGGTGATTCCATAGGTGATCTTGATGATGAGAGGATCTTGATAATTATGGTGTTCTTGATGATTGTGTGGCATTCTTGATGATTATGTGATGTTCTTGATAATTGTATGATATTCTTGATGCTTATGTGTTGTTCTTACCAAACCTCGATATAAGAAGATGAGTTGTGTTCTCGTTGATTAAAAAGTGATTAGAACCCTAGGTTGTATCATTGATATCATTCTTGGTATATTGGGTGGGAATTCGCATGTTTGGGTGTTAATTATGTTTAGAAAAGTATGATAGGATACGTGTCGTATGTTTCTTGATTGTGATCCGTTAATTGTCCACGTGTTGTTACCAATTGCGTTTGAAAGTGTCCAAGCATGGTTTCGGGTTCCACAAGGGTTCCCGGGACGTTTTTGTGTTGAAAGGAGTCAGTGGGGGGTAGGTGGGGGTAGGGGACCCGCCACCTACCCGCGGCCGACTTGGGCAGCTCCGGCAGCGGGCAGCTGCCCGCCGGGCACCCGCTGCCTGGAACAGTAACGCTGGCGGGCAGCCGGCGGGTGAGCCCGCTGGAAAATATCCCAACCAGGGATTCCGGCTTCCCCGTTTGATGTTCCCCCGACCCCCGTGGCGTCCCGACGGACCCCTCCTATCGTGCCTATGTCTAGTTTGATGTTCGGATACCGTTCGTAGGTCGAATGAGTCTTGTATATTGCATACTAGTTGAATTGGTATCCCGTTGACCTAGGTATAAGAAGTATGAACCCCTTAGGAGTATTCTTAGTTGTGGATGACCACGCATAGATTTCGTTATGCGTTTCCCCCCTTCTCAATGTGTTAATGTGGGTTGCATGTGCTTGCTATGTGTTATGTGTGCATGTTACCCCGATTTGGTTGAGATCAATCGGGCTATACGGGCAGTCGGATGGGCTGAGAACCATACCGGCTGTTAACCAGGATGGTTAAGATCGGTCAGGTATATAAATATTATGTTGGACAGAGGTCCACTATACGGGCAGTTGAATGGGTTGAGAACCATCCCAACTGTTAACCAGGCCGGTTAAGATCGGTCAGGTATATAAATATTATATAGGACAGAGGTCCACTATACGGGCAGTTGAATGGGTTGAGAACCATCCCAACCGTTAACCAGGCTAGTAGAGACCGGTCAGGTATATAAATATTATATAGAGCTGCGGTTCATCGGTCGGTTGCGATCGACCCCTCCGTATTGTGAGACGGGGCAGGGTGCTGCGGGGCCGTGTCAGAGCTATATGCGCTGACCCTCATGTATGGCATGCGATTGGTCCTATGGCGCTAACAAAGTGTGCTATGTGACAAGATAAGAAGAATTGATGATATGACTGTTATGGAAACATGACCACAGGATTCTTGCTAGTAATACTTAGTTGTGATTGTTGGTTGTGCTTGCCTATAACTGTGCCCTATGTGAGAACTGTATATGCTTGTTATGACTGTTGCTTGTGCCTAGCTCTGCCTGTCGAGTCTATCCCTTTTTTGAAAGCTAGAGTTCGTAGGATATATCTTCATGCTTCAAAATGACTTTTCGTATATCTATATATATGTCTCTATATGTATTGTATTTCAATGCGTTGGAGAGGGTTACCAGCATCTCTCGCTGAACAGATATATTTGGCTTTCAGGCACAGAAGATTAAGTCACTGGAGCGCGCTAGAACTTGGAGCATAGAAGTAGATAGTTCCCCTTTCGGCTTGCGTGCCACGTTTATGCATTTACGCTTTTGAGGAGTATTAGTTAGTTAGCCTGTGCACCTGAGTTCTGTAGCTCAGGTGTGGCATAGCACCCCGAACTCTTGTATTATGTTTTGGGATTTAATAAGGTTCTATATTTATTATATAAGTTTTAAAAAGTCTTGAAAATCTGGGGTGTTACAACCGCTTTCCTAAATGGCGAATTAGATGAGGAAATCTATATGGAACAACCCGAAGGGTTCGTGGTTCCGGGCCAAGAAAAGAAAGTGTGTAAATTGGTTAAATCGTTCTATGGTTTAAAACAAGCGCCTAAGCAGTGGCACGAGAAGTTTGACCATGTGATGTTAACTAACGAGTTTAAAATAAACGAAAGTGACAAATGTGTCTACGTTAAGGAAATGATAGACGGCTACGTCATTCTTTGTTTATATGTCGATGATATTCTCATCGTTGGTAGTAATGATCGGATGATCAAGTCTACCAAAAACATGTTAAATGCGAGATTTGACATGAAGGATATGGGTTTGGCTGATTTAATCCTTGGAATTAGAATCATTAGAAGACCTAATGGTCTTGTGTTGAGCCAATCACATTATATTGACAAAATCCTTGAAAAGTTTAACAAGGATGATGGTCAAATGGCTAGAACACCGTTTGATACAAACATTCATCTAACCAAGAACCACGGAGAAGGTATTTCACAAGTGGAATATGCTCGGGTTATTAGTAGTTTGATGTATCTTATGAGCTGTACTAGGCCGGATATTGCTTATGCGGTTAGTAAACTCAGTAGATTTACGAGTAACTCCGGTGCTATGCACTGGAAGGCAATAGTAAAGGTTATGAGATACTTGAGGTATACTCGTGATCTTGGACTGCACTACAGGAGATATCCCGCTGTACTTGAAGGGTATAGCGACGCGAACTGGATATCTGATATTAAGGACTCTAAGTCCACGAGTGGCTACGTGTTTACACTAGCCGGTGTAGCCGTTACATGGAAATCCTCTAAGAAAACTGTGATAGCTAGATCCACGATGGAATCTGAGCTGATAGCCTTGGACAAAGGTTGTGAAGAGGCTGAATGGCTACGCCATTTTCTAGAGGATATTCCGAATTGGGAAAGACCGGTACCTCCAATATGTGTGCATTGCGATAGTCAAGTCACAATTGGGAGAGTACAGAGTCATATGTATAATGGTAAGTCTAGACATATGCGTCGGAGACATAATACCATTAGACAACTGCTCACAACTGGTGTTGTCTCGATTGACTACGTAAAGTCAAAAGACAATATAGCGGATCCGCTGACCAAAGGGTTAGGCAAAGAAGTTGTGGAGAAGTTGGCACGAGGAATGGGTCTAATGCCCTTGGACTAAAAGGTTCTATAGTGGATACCCGACCTAGCTGGCACCTAGGTTCAATGGGACAACTAAATTATGGAACGGAGCGCGTCACTGTGGGGGTCTCGGACTCCCTACCACTGCTGGTTAAAACAGTGACTCCCTCACGAGGCTAGCATGTTGATGCTTTAATGATTCTTGAGTATGCGGGATACTCGAGAAAGAATCACCTATGTAAGAGAGAAGTGATGGTCGCTTCAAAGGAGAATTGATGGGCAACAATTCTTTAAAAACTCTCATAGAACCAGGAACGGTGACCCACGACCAAAACGGGCACACTCGTGAGAACAAGAGCATGGTTGGGAGGTTCCTGTGTGAGATATGTCATCGTCTACACAAACGGCAGTCGGTTCAAAGACATCGCGTTCTACCGTACAGTCAGTAGAGTAAACATGTCTTCACAAGGGAAGGTTCAAAGGGTATAGTGACTCCCTACCTATCCTATGCAGGAATCGACCGTTTGAACACAGTTGTTTCCGATTTCAAAATACCCTGAAAATCAATTTTTCATTCATGTGGGGGATTGTTGGAAAAAATAGCATAAAATGGCATGTTAAGTGGCTATTTTGTGGTACAATTATCAGTGGCTCAAATTCCAACCAGAAAAGAGAGCGAAAAGTCTTGATTCAAGCCTGAGCTC
>NW_017617471.1:14287578-14449934 GCF_001879475.1 Ipomoea nil
TCCAAAAAATTTCTATAAGAATAAAAAGATGATGAGAAAATTGGGACTTGGTTATAAAAAAAAATTCATGCATGTCAAAACAATTGTATGTTGTTTTATAAAGAAGCAGAGATATTAACAGAGTGTTCTTTGGGTGGTCATCCTCGGTATAAACCTGTGAAATCAACTAGTACAAAAAGGGGTACCTTTTAAGAATTTGAGGTATTTGCCACTTATACCAAGGTTACAAAGACTTTATATGTCTAAGAAAACAACAAAGCATATGACATGACATGAATTTAACCGAAGTCCAGAATGAGAATTAAGGCATCCTGTTTATGGTGAAGCATGGCAACATTTCAATCGTACTCATCAAGAATTTGCACTTGAAATAAGAAATGTAAGACTTGGTTTATGTGCAGATGGGTTTTGTCCATTTGGACCTAGTGCAAAACCATACTCATGTTGGCCAGTTATTATTACAGTGTATAACTTACCACCATGGATGTGCATGAAGTAGCCATATTTATTTTTGAATATGATCATTCCAGGCCCCAATAGTCCTGGAAAGCATATTGATATATTTTTAAGACCTTTAGTGGATGAGTTGATAGATTTATGGACTATGGGGGTAGAAACTTTTGATGCACATAGGAAATATAATTTTCAAATGCGTGCTGCTTTATTTTGGACAATTAATGACTTTCCAGCTTATGACATGCTATTTGGATGGGGTACCCATGGACGATTGTCTTGCCCATATTGTATGGAGAAAATCAACGCTTTCCACTTGAAGCATGGCGAAATCAAATTTTAATGATCCTTGGCCAACTTGGGCTCAATTTTTTTGATGATACAAAAGCTGCTTTATGGGCAAAATTTCAGGTAATAGTGTTAATTTATTTAACAAACATTTGATGCATTTCATTACATTTTCAACAACAATATTCTCTTTTTATTTAGCATTTAGCATAAGATATATAATCGTATTTTTTTAAATGTTAGGAAAAATATAAAGGGATGAGCTTTGTACGCCAGAAGAGGTAATTCCGTGTCGTCAGTTTGATCGACACGAAATGATGAGCGGATGTGAGATGGTTTGGGGTGGTTGCCGGAGTAGGCACGGTGGCAGTACTCACGGTGTGCTCAGAAGAATGAGTGCCCATCGAGAGAGAAGGAGAGAAATTAGGGGAAATCCTATCACAATATGATACCAAATGTGAGTTTGTTATTGATTAAATGTACAGTCCCAGGTTTACAGTAATACATCAACGTTAACATCGTATACAATAAGCTACTAGAAAGGTAAGACTAACTGTATCCACATACACTCCTAATATATCTAACATGCCAAAGCTAATAAGGGGTTTAGGGATGCTATTAGTAGATGAAGAAAAAATGCATGCACTAATGCTGGCATTAACCCCTATGATCCAAATGCTAACTGGGAAAAAGTAAAAGAACATAGAGAAAGTTGGATACCGCAACCAGTTTGGAATTTTATTTTTGGACAATATTTGGTCCAAACAGGAATGGATGAAGAAATCTGCTAAGGCTACAAAAAATCGCAACACACTAAAGGAAGGAAGTGTCACCAAACATGCTGCTGGTTCATGTTCTTTTGTTAAACATAAGCATAAGATGGTATGGTGTTTTTTCACTATTTTAATTAATTTTTTTTATCCTAATAATAAATTGTTTCAATAATTGCTAGGCTAAATCACTAGGACGAGAACTATCCCAACTAGAAATCTTCAATGCAACTCATACTCGTAAGAAAAATGGTGGCCAATTTGTGGATGGAAAATCAAAATCTATCAGTGTAAGTATTAGAAGTATTATTCTTCTTTTAGTTACTTAAGGTTTTTTTTTTTTTTTCTTAGTTATATGAGGCTTATATTAGTTTCTAATTTTATAAATAAAAAATATGGTTTGGTGTAGGAGAAATATGACACAGCTTTGAAAGAGAAACATGGTTGTGATTCTTCTTCTCAAGTGATATTTGATGTTGCTGCATGGAAATATGCAATTGGTGATATCAATCGCTCCCATTTGTATGATTTTGGAGCTCGTGAGAACCGAAAGTCTATTCTATGTGAAAGTTCAACCCAAAGATCCACAACTACTAATGTACTTAATGTAGCAAATGAGGCATTACAAGAGCTTTTCAAGAAATGGTTGTCAGAACAACTCCTTGGTATGTTATCTTCTTTAGGCTATCATCCTATGGATAGTGCATTTTGAAACAATGTTCTACCATCATCAAGTAGTGATAATCCAAACACTTCACAAAATGATTGTCAAGAAACCGAAAGTAATACGGGTGGTGATAGACATGATGATAGGGATGGTGATGGACATGATGAGTTGGAAGCACCATATATGATAATTTAGTATGTTGCTAATCTGCTGCAGCACATAGTATTTTGTGATTATGCATGTACAAAGCTAACATCAACTACTTTTTTTTGTTACAACTTTGACAAGCTAAACTATCCCAACATACTTTTTGGATTAGCTTGTCCATTGGGATTTATGTTTTGTATATTAGTATGATGTTAGCTAACAACTCTTAACTCCAATTTAGAGGAGGATATCACTAGGGGTGTTCAATCGGTTAACCGTTCGGTTAACCGAACCGAATTAACCGAAAGTTTTTTTCCTTTAAGCTTTAACCAAACCGAAGTTTGCTCTACCGAATTCACCGAACCGAAATTTTTTTCGGTTAATCGGTCGGTTAATCGATTAACCGAACTTTTAAAGCTAAAATTTAAAATTCTAAAAATAACACCTAAAATAATAAATTCAATTAAAATAAAATAAATATCATAATAAATTCATAACAAAATATTAAAAACATGAATTATAAACTCCAAACATCCATAACTTCAAATTAATATTTATATTTATATTATTATTTATATATATATTAAAAACTTCGGTTAACCGTTCGGTTAATTTGGTTAACCGACCTTTCGAACCGAATTAACCGTTAACCGAAGTTTTAAAATTCCTTTAACCATTAACCGAACCGAAAAAGTTCGGTTCGAAAACGGTTAACCGAACTTTGTCGGTTCGGTAGGTTAACCGAAAATTATCCGAAGTTTGCACACCCCTAGATATCACTTAGCAACCCCACAATATTAGTGGTTTTTTTTGTTGTTTTTGAGCGATGAAGCCTATTTGTATTAAACTAATTATATCTATGATGAATTGAATTTACTATTTTATATTGGGTGATACTTATTTTGTATGCATAAGATTTGTGATAGGAAAATTATAAATTATACTAGTTTGAATGATGTGATTTACGACAAACATTGTGACGAACACTACGACGTAAAATACAATTATTATAATATATTATAATATTAACTACGACACAATTGACATTGACATATAATTGCGACAAACAAAATTATATTTAAAAAATTTGCGGCATATTACAACGACAAACATATAACAACAATTGCGACATACGATTTGACGAATAACATTTAAAATTAATAAAATTGTGACATACATTTCGACAAAAATTTGGAAACGACGACGAATATGAACAAGTATTTGCAACGATTGTAAAATCAATTATGACAAAAAATTGATACAAACGACAGACTAATAAGCATAATTGCGACGAATAAAAGTATTATTTGCGACACCTCGCGACAAACTAATGCGACTGATTTCGATTACAAATGACGAAAAAATTAAAATATATTGAGACAAAAATATTGTCATCGGTGATAATAATTAATTGCGACAAACAGTAGCAACTGAGCAGTTGCGATTCAACCTGATGCAACGATCACGTTTTGTCGCAAAGTATGTCGCAATTTCTCTTTTCCGTCGAAACTGTGACTAATTGCGACGGAACCCGTCCGTCATTATAGCCATGTTTTTTAGTAGTGATAGGAAGCAATAAGGATTTTCCTAGCATTTGCCGCGTACAAGGAATTCATGGTCGTCTAAATGGATGTCAAGAGCGCATTCTTAAATGGTTTGTTGGAAGAAGACGTGTATGTAGAGCAACCTCCAGGTTTTCAAACAGATTTGGGTAGGGACAATGTCTACAAGCTAAAAAAAGGCCTTGTATGGATTGAAACAAGCGCAAAAAGCTTGGTATGACACCCTCTCGTGTTTCCTAATCAATTGTGGATTCACGAAAAGACAAGTTGATAAAACCCTCTTCCGAATCAAGGATGGAGATCATATTTTATTGGTGCAAATCTACGTTGATGACATCATCTTTGGAAACACCAGTCAACCCCTTATGAGAAGTTCTGTAAGCTCATGCAGGGCAAGTTTGAGATCAGCATGATGAGAGAACTAAACTACTTCTTGGGTTTGCAAGTTAAACAAGACAATGAAGGAATCTTCATCAACCAAACCAAATACACCAAGGAACTCATCAAGAAGTTTGGAGTTGATGGAAAGTATCGGTTAAGATTCCTATGAACAGCTCATTGCGAATGAACATTGACAACGAAGGGAAAAATGTAGATCAATCCAAATACTGAGGTATAATTAGCTCTCTATTGTACTTAACAACCAGTAGACCTGACATCTCGTTTGCAGTTGGAGTTTGTGCTAGATTTCAGGCCAATCCAAAAGAGAGTTACCTCGTAGCGGCTAAGAAGATCCTAAGATATCTCAAAGGTACGCAAAGCGTTGGCCTTAGTTTTCGAGAGGTGGATCCTTCGAGCTAGTTGGCTTTTCGGATGCAGATTTTGCAGGATGCAAGATAGACCGAAAGAGCACCTCTGGGACTTGTAAATTTCTAGGAGGTAGGCTCGTTTTGTGATTCAACAAAAAATAAAATTCCATAGCTACAAGTACTGCTGAAGCGGAGTACATAGCAATCAGAAGTTGTTGTGCGCAGATTAATTGGATGATACAACAACTCAAGGATTATGGTGTTGAAGCTAAAGAAGTAAGCACAAGTGTGATAACACTAGTGCGATTGTCATCACCCATAATCTAGTGCTACACTCGAGGAATAAACATATTGACATCAAATATCACTTCATCCGAGACCATGTTGAGAAGAATGATATTGTGTTTGAATATGTTAACACAGATAATCAGCTTGCTGACATCCTGACTAAGGCTCTGAGTGATAGTCAATTTTCAGCTCTAAGACACGAGTTAGGAATGATCGAAATGAACTAAGGACAAGTTCATACGAGTCTTAAATATTCGAGAGGTAAAGTAGGACCTTCGAATAAGGTTACTCATGATTTTATAAACCTTATATTATATACTTTATATCAAAATTTTGAACTCAAAAAATCTATCTAAGACGAACATGTGATCCTTATACTATTTATTTTAAACCTAGATTTGAGCCCAAACTCAATATAACCTATTTTATCTAAAAAAATCAGATTTTTGAATTGCCTAAACCTAGCCCAACATTTGATCTAAAATCTCAGCCCAAATATTCAAGCCCAAATCTCCCTTTTGAATTTGTTGTCGCAACATCAAGCATTCCATGGAAGGGAGTGTTCACCCTAAGGGAAGCCGAAGCTATGACCAATGGCCAACAGGGAAGCATTGAGCTGGATAAAAAGACACGACTTCAATCATGTTCAAGTAGAATGTGATGCACTCCAGATTATTCAAAGTTTAAATCATGATGAGGATGCATTTCTTTTGACTTAGTGCTCCTTGATGTTAAAGATTTACTATACTCATTTATGCATGTAGCTATCTCTCATGTTAGTCGTATTGCGAATAGAGTTACCGATAACCTAGCTAGGGAAGCATGTTCTATGTCTGTGCATCAAGGGTGAATTTGTATCTCTCCATAAGTTATTGTCAACAATTTGTAGTTCAATTTGAATTTAAAAAGTTGTTAGTTTAAAAAAAAAAAAAAAAAAAAAGGGAAAATGACACTTTTTCCCCCTGTATTATATGCTTATAGCACTTTTTCCCCTTGAGTTATTCATGCACTCACATTTGCCCCCTCAATAATTATAGAAGTGACGGCCTGATAATATTAAATGGACATTTCTACCCTTAAAACAAATATTTTATTTATTTCTCTTCTTCAACAAATTATTGCTTATACGTAGGGATGACCACGGTTCGGTTCGAACTGAACCAAACGCTATAGCAATCAAATTAAAAAATTTCGATTATGATTCATAACATAACCCAATATTTGGGTTTCCGTTTATTAAAATCGTGAACTGGAAAAAAATGGATCCTGAACCGTGAACCGGAGGTTCAAATCAATCGGAACAACAACTAGCAATAGCTTAAATTAAAATTATAATATTTACAAATAGTGTATGTTTTTTTCCGCATTTATATTGACTCTCACATATAAGTATATATAATCGCGATTTGAGTTTTATTTTGAACCGTCGGTTCACGATTTTGGATCCAATTTGAATGGTTGGTTCAAACTTTCTTTTAAAATTTTATTTTATTTTTTTATTTTTAAAATATTCTAAATTCAACACTTAATATATTTTATTTTTTCAAATCATGGTTATAATTTGTTGGAGAAGAAAAATAAATGAAATATTTATTTTAAGGATAAATATGTCTATTTAATATATCAAGAGGAAAACTGCCACTTAAATCATTTAGGGGAAAAAAGTGCTATAAGTATATAACAAAGCGGGAAAAAATGTCATTTTCCCAAAAAAAAAAAACAAATCGTACATTGACGGCTAAAAGCGGATTGCACAACTGCAGAAGTTAGGCAGGATGTTGCATGCAGCACCATTCTCTTTATCTCCACCTACCAACCTGCCCTTACATTCAACACTACGTACACGCGCCGAATGGCATGTGGTCCCCAGCTTCTCCATATCCTACCATGCCATCTTCACACTTGTATAGTGTGCCCTGACACTTACCTCTACTCTACTCTCCCTCTCTCTCTCTATATATATCTTCACACTTCTCAAGACTCTGTTATTTGTGCTCCTCTTTTCTCTCTGTTGACCCTTCTGCGCCATCTTCATCATCTGTGCAAGGTCAAGGTTTGTCCTCAACCCTCTAGTCTTGACGATCTTGATAATTTATCTGCTAAATCCATGCCGATGAATGGATAATCATATGGGTTTCATAACTTGTTAATGATCATAGGTTCTTAACAAGTTTGCGCTGCTATTTCGTCGTTGACTGTCTTCTTGTACTGAGAAAAAGAAAAAAGATTATTTGAACTGAGTAGTTTGTTCTAGATTACTCTGTGCCCATGTTAATGACACTATTTCGGTACCTTGAGAGTTGAAAATTTGAAACTTTGATTCTTGACACTAATTTTCTGGGTAGATAAACTGATGGGTTTTACTTTGTCTTCTACCAATTTCTCCATACAAACGAGAAGTAGTTATGTACGATGTTGCACACGGACTTAACTCAATAGTTCATAGTTTAGTAAGCACTATTTGTCTATTTGGAAGAAGAGTCCGAGGTTCCAACTTTGAAGGAGAGTGTGGGAATTATGTCCACCTCAGACATTTGGCCCTGTTTGCTAAGTCATCATGATTTACATCCTTCCAAATGTTCTTTCAGGCCGGGGTGTGGGGCCCTTGAGGTTGGAGATTCTCCCTTTTGGGAGAAGATATAACTGATCGAGTAAAAAAATGGTGTTTCTTTAAGGCTACATGCTCTTTTAGGCTAGGGTGTGGGGCCCTTGAGGTTGGAGATTCTCCCTTTTGGGAGAAGATATAGCTGATCGAGTTAAAAAATGGTGTTTCATTAAGGCTATATGAGTATATTTGTTAATATTTAAGGGGTTCTCAAGCGGTTCATATAGATGGGAACAATAATTCTAGAATTTTATTATTGAACAATCCAATTTGCAGCTAATAGGAAGAGCCATGGATGGTTAAGTATTCTAATACCAGATGAGAACAATAATTCTAAGAAGAATTTTATTATTGAATAACTTAATTAATAAAGTACAGGAAGAGATGTATTTATAAGAATACAAAGAGTCTTAAGATGAGGATGATAAAAGGTAGATTCACAATAACACCGGGAGAGGGAGAAGAAATTCTAGTATGACTAGAATACAGAGCCCTAATAATATAGTTACACGTTATCCTGTCCAAGAAAATTATATCCCGGTAGCAAGTGGTAGTGAAATGAGAAGTGTCTCTTCTTAGAGCCAATTATCCATTCAATGTATGCCTAATGCTAAAATGCTAATCAACATCAAACGAACATTTCCAGAATTATCGAAATTAGTTGGTTTTGTTTGATCCTTCGTTTTGTTGTTTACAGGAAACTGTGGAAAATGGGAAGGAAGTATCTGTGTGCCGCTTTCCTTTTGTGGGCTGTTGTGTGTACTGCTCTTCCGGCTGCTTACTCTGATACCAATTTACTTCGAGTTGGTTTGAAGAAGAGACCTTTGGATCTTGAAAGCATAAAAGCGGCAAAAGGAGCTAGATTGGGAGGCAAATATGGGAAGGGTGTGAACAAGAAGCTAGGTGACTCAGATGAAGGCATCGTCTCTCTGAATAACTATTTGGATGCCCAGTATTATGGCGAGATTAGTATCGGTTCGCCCCCTCAGAACTTCACCGTTGTATTTGACACTGGCAGTTCTAATCTCTGGGTTCCATCGTCGAAATGCTACTTATCTGTAAGCCCTGCTCGCGTGTAGTTCTAATTCCCGTTTTATAGCCCCACAACTCTTTTTTGATGATCTTAAGTTACTTTGCAGATTGCTTGCTATTTCCATTCAAAGTACAAGTCAAGCAAGTCCAGTACATATACCCAGATAGGTAACAATTTATTTGTGGAGAAATGTTCCTTTTTATGCTTATATATATGGGTTTATAAGGCCATGGATTAGACTAGCTAATTGATTGGATTCAGTCTTTTAGTCTGGTTTGTATTATAACATGGTATCAGAGCCAGATGACTGAATTATAACCGTGATCAGGACTTCCTTTTAATTTTACCTTTTGTTTCAGGAAAGTCTTGTTCAATCACGTATGGATCTGGATCCATTTCTGGCTTTCTTAGTCAAGATGATGTTCAACTTGGTGACCTTCTTGTCAAAGATCAGGTGGATTTTTGTTTACTTTGGTTTATGCATTGGATGGCTCAGCTCTTCTCTTCTCTTCCCATAGACCCCTAATGGTTCCCTCCCTCCCTTTCCAGGTCTTTATCGAGACTACAAGTGAACCCAGTCTTACGTTTATAATTGCCAAGTTTGATGGGATACTTGGGCTGGGCTTCCAGGAAATTTCTGTTGAAAATGTCGTGCCTGTCTGGTAATCGGAGCCTGGAATTACATGAAACTTTCTTTTCTTCTTAACTTCACAAATCTTCACGTCTGAACCAATTATGAGTATGTAGGTACAACATGGTCGAACAAGGCCTTGTAGATGAGCCGGTGTTCTCTTTCTGGCTTAACCGTGATCCAAACGCTGAAGTGGGAGGCGAACTTGTTTTTGGCGGTGTTGATCCAAACCACTTCAAGGGAGAACATACCTATGTCCCCGTCACACAGAAGGGTTATTGGCAGGTACACGATGAATGTTTTTGTTTTCTTCTTTTCCTTTTTCGTTTTGCTATTTTCCATTTGTGTTCTTTCTAATTGGGGACAGGTAGAATACGATCTGTTCATATTGCGTTATTCTTCATCTATTCTCCTTTATCTTCTGCTTCCAGATTGACTTGGGAGATTTTCTAATTGGAAACAGCTCAACTGGTGAGAGGCAGCATTCTCCATTTCTTCGTTTCTTGAATTTCATAAATACTTGCAGCTTTTCCTCATTGCTCATGTTAACATAGTCCCTACATTTTTTTTATATTGTTTGTGTAATCTATGTTCTACTTCTACACAATCCAGCTTATGATTAAATAAATTCTAAAATTTAGGGAATTACTGGTTATGGTTATTATTCCCCCTGTCTCATTTTATCTGTCCTATTTACTATTCATTAGTCAAATCAACTATTTTTTCTTTATATAATTTTTTTAGTATTTTTCACTTATTTTTAAATTTGATTTGTTGTATTTGATAGTATTTTAGTCTAGTTTTTAAATATATAAATGTTGTATAGGGGAAATCAACATTTTGATCCCTCAACTGTTTCCCAACTGTCAATGTAGTCCATAGTTTACAATTTCAACCAGTTTGATCCTCGAATTGTTTAAAATTTTGTCAATTATACCCTTCCAGGGATCAAATTGACAAAATTTTAAAAAGTTGGAAATCACCATCTTGGTCCCTAAAAGGGTTTAATTGACGAAATTGTAAACAATTCGAGGATCAAATTGATTGAATTTGAAAATTGTGGATTACATTGACAGTTGAGAAATAATTGTGGGACCAAAATGTTGATTAACTCTTATAAAAAAATTGAATTATAACTGACTTTAGTCAAGTTTCGTTAACCCAACCAGACACATAAAATGGGACGGATAGAGTATTATTTTGGGGAGTTGAAGGGTGAGGGTTAACCATGTCCCTCTCAAGAATATCCAAATTGTTTCTTGTGTTTTTACATTGGCAATTATCTTTTCTATTTCAGGTTATTGCGAAGGTGGTTGTGCTGCCATTGTGGATTCCGGAACATCTTTGCTTACCGGTCCAACTGTATGTTCAATGTTCTTCATTTCTCGTTGACATATGGGGAAACACAAAAATGTCAAATACTATGTTTGTGTCTAGCTAATATCGAAACTGCTTAAATGGCATCATATTTCAGGCTGTTGTGACTGAAATCAACTACGCCATTGGGGCAGAAGGGGTATTCAGTGCCGAGTGTAAAGAAGTAGTCTCCGGGTATGGAGAGATGATATGGGATCTGCTAGTATCAGGGGTACTTTTCCTTCTTGGAACAGTTTCTTTTTCACGATGATTTACCTGTTTCTAACTTCGTGCTCGTAACTGAAATCGAAATTTTTTATATGGTCTGCAGCTGAAAGCAGACCAAGTTTGTTCAGAACTAGGTTTATGCTTCCTTAATGGAGCTTGGCATGAAAGGTTAGGATGTCTCACTCCTTGCAGAATTCTTAAAGTGTGTGGTACTAATTTGATGATGTGTGTGTATAAAATATAGAATATTGAAAATTTTAGATGATTGTCAATCACTGGTGTTAAAACAGTAGTTGTAACACAGAGACTTTTAACGCAGTTTAGAAATTCCCTATTCTACGGGGTAGTTCTCCTTAGGAGAAAAGCCTAATTCACTATGAGCACAATTCAAAGTACAACGGTTGGAGTCACTTTTACACAATAGACTCGACCTTTCTATCTTTCTATTGAAACCTATCTATTGCACTACTCCTATGTGCACTAGAACAGTATAAGGTTCTATACTTTTCCCTAATACACCGAGTCCCCAATACAATGTGAGGAATTTGAGCAAATACCAATTTTGGTCCCACGAATATTAACAAAACGATAGTTTTGGTCCACATGTTTAATTCCTACCAATTTTCGTTAGTACCAATTTTCATCCACAACTATTGTTTTAGTGTCAAAATTCATCACTCCGGTCATCCTTCCATTTAATACATGCCAAAATCTAAAATTTTTAAGGGTATTTTCGTCATTTTTTACTTAAGATTTCAATTTGAGCATGACTAAAGAGATTTAAGTCCTAAGATTGATCCCAATTCGCAATTCTCCTCCTCATCCTACCTTAATTTGAGGAGAAGAACTGTGAATTGGGATCGATCTTAGGACTTAAATTCCTTTATTCATGCTCAAATTGGGATCATAATTTGAAAAAGACGAAAATACCCTTCAGAATTTCATATTTCAGCATGTCATAAACGAAAGTGGTGTTCGGCGTGATGAATTTTTGCACCTAACCAATAGCCGTGGATGAAAATTGGTAGGAATTAAACATGTGGACCAAAACTGTCATTTTACTAATACTCGTGAGACCAAAATTGGTATTTGGTTTGAGGAATTGTGTGCGTGGTGCTCTTCCTATGCTTTGGGGAAAGGATGCTAAGTCTTGATCCTTGGAGTATTGGGAGCATGAGACTCACTTTGTTTGGGATTCATTCTTCTTTCCTTTGAATTTTTGTATTCTTTGTGTCCAGACGGCGCTTGTGATAACGTTTTTGCCAATAATTTTTAGACAACAATATATTTTGGGCCTAATGGATTTAATTAACCCGGGGTGGACCCGAATCAATAAATCCGGATAAGAACGTAATATAAATAATAAATAAATAACAAGAAGCGATGTCGTAAAGGCCGTGAGACCGTATATTATATTAAATGCTGTAGAATTGGCTATTACAATAGTATTTGAGGACAAAGTGTGTAGAATAAATGTAGAATGTAGATAGAATGCATTTTGTTAGGACAAGGAGGGGGGTTTTTATACAAGCTAAACCCCCCAACCGCCTCCCCCTAAATCGGGGGGTGGTTAGATCACTACTTTGACCGGGCCCGGGTGAACCGGGTCGGGTTGGGTCCCGAGCTCGGGTAGGGTCGTGCCATCCGACCCGAGCCCCACGTGGCTCGGGTCGGGTCGGTGCACCTCCGTGGCGCTCCGGGTCCGTGTTGCTCTTGGGCTCCAATGTGGTGCCCCAGGTCCGCGTTGCTCCTGGGCTCCACTGTGGTGCTCCGGGTCCGCGTTGCTACCCCGGATTGGGTCGTGGGTATAATATATCCATCAGGGCCAACAAATACAAATGACAAATTCTTAAGTTCTATTTCCTTGCAGTATCATCAAAACGGTGGTCGAGAAGGAAGCCGAGGGAAATCTCACTTCAAACCCATTGTGCACTGCTTGTGAGATGGCTGTTATTTGGTTGCAGAACCAGCTAAAACAGAAGGGAATAAAGGAGAAAGTTTTCGAATATGTGGATCAGGTGAATATATATGTATGAAATTTTCTGCCACCAAGAGCAGCAGCACATGTAAAAATCTAATGTTTCGAGTTTGACAGCTCTGTGAGAAACTACCGAGCCCGATGGGGGAATCTGTGATTGATTGCAATAGCATTTCGAGCATGCCTAATGTCACATTCGTCATTGGAGATAAAGACTTTGTCCTCACCCCGGAACAGGTATGCATGCATGTTTTTTTTTAACCTAATTCGTTCGTTTAATTTTGCATTCTCGAACGCTTCACACGCAAGCTCCAATTCATGGAGAAACAACAATTACTATGCCTCAGTTAGGATATCAGTAGTCTTGGATGTGATATCAGCAAGCAGAGGCTATGGGCCATTGCATAAAAGGCATCTCTATATCATGGCTATGTATTTGGCAGAATAAAAAAGGCATTACTAAGAAAATAAAGTAAATGCATCATTTCAAATAAATATCATTAGCTATTACCCTATCAAACTTATAAATTGTTAGGATCAAGCGCTTACTATTATGCCAAAAGGTATAGCGCACCTGCTAGCCCCTTCAAGCCTCCGCCCAATAGGCTCTGATACTACTTGTTAGATCAAGTGTTTACTATTACGCTTAAAGCTATAGCTAGTAACGAAGATGTAACTTTATTTCTTTATACAACCACATTTTCGAGAAGCAGGATGTTGGACTTAGCCTTTCAGACCTTCGCCCAATGATAATCCCCTAGGCACATGGTGCTGGACTTGGTCCTTCACTGGCCTCCGCCCAACAATCCCGACTTGGCCTTTCAGGCCTCCGCCCAATAATGCCCTAGCCACCTGGTGCCTGCTCAACAATCCCCTAGCCGCTTGGTGTTGGACTTAGGCCCTGTTTGGTAAAATAATTAGCCTATCAACCAATTTTGGCTTATTTGACCACTATTAGCTGTTTGACTTGGTTAAACAATCAATATGAATGTTTGATTAATTAGCTTTTTTAATAACTTATTGCTCTAAAATGTTAAAATTCAAAAAACTGCTCAAAATAGCTTTTTCGATAACCTTTGTGAGAAAGTCATTTTGCATGTAATCAGCTAACAGTTAATTTACCAAACACTTTTTTACAATTAGCTAATGTTATACTAGTCAAATCCACTAACTCAATCAGCTACCAGCCATTTACCAAACACCCCCTTAGCCTTTCACGGGCCTCCGCCCAACATAAATCCAAAATGATAATAAATCGAGAAATATGCTGCTGGTTTACTCTATTCCTCGGTCTCCCCGCATCAAATCTGTGACTTAGAATATTTCCTCGTGTATGCAGTATATTCTCAAGACTGGAGAAGGGAAAGCTGCGGTCTGTGTTAGCGGTTTTCTTGCTTTGGATGTGCCGCCTCCTCAAGGCCCTCTCTGGTAAGCTTTCTTTGCTTTTACCAACAGAAAAGCTTATGATGTGGAACACTGGGGAAGAAGCATAATGTATACACACAATTATAGTGTATCAATATATAAATTTTGGCATTCTGTGGTTGCAGGATTCTTGGAGATGCGTTCATGGGGGCATATCACACCGTATTTGACTATGGTAATCTCCAGGTGGGCTTTGCTGAAGCAGCATGATACCTTTTTATATGTATCTGCTTTCTGTAGTTTATCTGTTGTTTATAATGTATTAAGACACGAGTCTACAAGACTTGGGGATGTATTGCACTGTGAATGTGAACTTAATTAAGGTTGTGTTACATAGCCCTCTATGTAATGCATTTTCTATATTATATCTCTGCATATTTAGGTTGAATTTGGTCTAAATCGCTAATGTGGACCATGGTCCAAAAATGACGTTTTTTTAAAATAAAGAAACGGTAGCTTAACTACTCTTGTATTTATAATGTGCTTATAACAAAATAAAATTACAGTGTATTTAAAATGAAACTGAATAACATGTTTCACATATTGAGTGTATTATCAAATGAAAATGTAATTGAATTATAATGATATTTTAGTTGTGCTGTAATGAAATTATAGTGTATCTAAAATGAAATTGAATAACTGGTCTCATATATTTAGTGTATATTTTTAAATGAAACTGTAATTGAATTTAAATGATACTTTAGTTGTGCTGTAACGTAATTGCCGTATGTATAAAATGAAATTCACTAACAAATTTCATATATTGAGTGTATGTTGTCAAATGGAATTGTAGTTATATTAAAATGATATTTTAGTTGTGCTATAATAAAATTAGTATCTATAAAATGAAACTGAATAACAATTTCACATATTTGAATGTATATTTTCTAAATGAAATCGTAGCTAAATTAGAATTATACTTTAGTGGTGTTGTAATAAAACTACATTGTATATAAAATGAAATTTAATAATAGGTCTCACGTATTGACTGTATAAATGAAAATCTAATTGAATCAAAATGATATTTTAGTTATGCTGTAATAAAACTACAATGTATATAAAATGTAACGGAGTACTTTATAAAAAAGAATTAGTTGGACGAAATGACCACACGGGTGCTGTTTCTTTTCATTAAAAGAAACGGCACCATTTTGAATCATAATCCATAGTGATGGACTTATTCTATCCTCTCCATCAAGCGCGTGGAGTGATTAAAAGCTTGAGACAAATATGACCAAATATAAAGAAATGACAAGATAAAAAATGCAGATGATAAAAACAGTGACAAAATAAAACTATTACATGACAATAAAATAGTATAGCTAAGACAATAATGAAGTAACCTATATTTATTCTAAAAACTGAGAAATTTATGGTTCAAGTTCGACTATCCTCTATATAAGGACGGTTTTTCATGAATCATGATGTGTGTTTAAGTGTACATGATTGAAATTACATGCAAATTGATTTATCATCGGTACTCGGTATGTACGAACTTAGATTTAGATTTTATGAAGTGTTTGATAAGGAGAATTCTGTAGTTTAGATGGATGGAATTATTTGTTCATGACATCGTAATTCCTCCATTTTAAAGAATAATAACTCTCAAAAAACTCCCGAGAATTTACAATTCCATGGAACGTGAAAAGAAAAGTTAGATTGTGATTACTAAATTGCCTTTCTTCATTTTAATTAATACTCTGTAATTATTATTATAACAATACATTATTATTATTATCATCATTATTATTATTATTAAGCAATTTATATAATTTATTATTTATTATTTATTATATTATTCAGCTCGAAAAGCATTTTTCCGTGAATTAAAATGGAAAACATTAGAAATGCAGTTTTGTAAGTACAATAATTTCATATTTTGAGTACAACTACAAACATTTTCACTCACTTTCAAAAAAAAAAAAAAAAAAAAAAAAAAAACAAACATTTTCACTCGATTGAAATGGTTAACATATCTACTAGAGTCACTCAAACTAGATTGATATGGTCGGATTACAAATGACAGTGCCTTGCCACTCCATGGTACAGCAAAATTCATTGACTGCTAAATTTCATGCTTCACTTTCATGGAGGCACAACCAACATCCCCCTATTCCTCATCACTTTCATTGCTGAAGGCTGATGCAACAGTTACTTTCGGTTTCTTCGCTGTGCTGCCAAATATGTTCTGCTTCAAATCAAAAGCAAAAGATTATGGAATCAGGGATTTTTAATCAATGAATCATCAAAAACGGAGGGACTAATTTCTCCAATCATTCTTTGAAATACTCATAAAATAAGAGGGAATATATGGGTTTATAAGGACATGGGTTAGATTAGCTAATTGATTGGATTCAGTCATGTGGTTTGACCCATGTGCATTATAGCCTAGTTGAGTGATCTTGGCCTAATCTTAGATTATAAGATAGTATCAGAACATGTTGGGTCTACTTTGTGTTCATCCGGTTGTCTACCTTTCAGCGGGAGGGTCCAATCCAATTTCAAAAGTTAGTTTGACCCATGTGCATTATAGCCCAGTTGAGTGGCATTGACCCAATCTTAGATTATAACACTTCACAAGCCAAAATTTATTACTTGTAACACTTGTTCGGTTGTTCCTCTCCCACACCTCTTCACTGTCACTACTTCCCTTTATCATGTTTACGTGTTTTCTACTTATCCCAGAGGAAGATTTTTACTATAACTCCATCCAAGAGAGAATATAAGTAAACTCAAAAGGAAATAGTAAAACAATAACTTGATTCCAAATACTGAATTCCAGAAACTAAATACCTTTGATTGCCCGCCTTTTGCTGAAAATCCAAACTTCAATGTCTTCCTCTGATCTTGATCAGCAAGTGCGGTTGCAGTTCTCACCACAGGGGAGGCCTGAACGGTTCCAGACTCTTCTTGCTTCTGCTGCACCTGCTGCTTCTTATGGGCGTCAGCACTAGTTAAAGACACACAGAAATGAGCATCACTGGACAAATAACTAAAGGTACTTACTATCCAAAAAGGTTATGAGAGAAATTTTAAAACCACTGCAAATTTATTTAAAAATAGAAGTGGGAAAGTGAGTACATTTGTGCAAACTTTGCCATCTCTCTCTCCTGACGTTGTTGCTCTCTTTTTTGTCTATCATCACGACTGCTACTTCCATGCATTTCTCTCATTTCCTTGAAGCGCTGTATATAAAACGTGAATTATATTTAGGTTTTAGACAGGAGGAAGGCACACAAGAAGCTGATCGAGTAAACCAGATCTGCATGATTCATGAATAAGATGAAAAAACTACCTTTCTGTGGTTATGATCATATGAGCTTAGGTGAGCTTCAAATTCCATTGCCAATTTATATTGCTTGTTGCATAGGTCACAAAAGAAAACCTTCCGTATTTCCTTCACCTCAGTTTGAATTTTCTGCTCTCGTTCAGCTAAAACCTGGATTTTCATAATGTGCACGAAGCAGGCAGTAGAAGCCACCAGGTAATAAAAACTGCACGAAATTCTCAAGACCTCCCAAACTTGTTGTTCGATATTGATATACCATTCCCGTCAAAAGACACACATATATGCTATGTGCTGCCTTCTGTTATTAGATGTATGTTTCAGAAAAAGTAAAGTATCAAACTCAGATTTTCTACCATGCAACATAGTTACCCTTAAAGATGTAAAGCCATACCTCCCGTTTCTTTGCAAGTTCTTCAGTCTCCTCAAACTCAATATCAAGCTTTTTTCGCTGGATGTTTTCTTCTGATGTAAAATAATCATCTTCCTCTTGCTTTCCAAGCCCTAATTTTGCATCTCGTATCCCGGACTTTATTGGCTCGATGATGCCTTGAAACAAACAGATTGTAAAGAATTAAGAAAGAGACAAAAGCAATTACCAAATATGGTTCTCCTCATCCATAAGAGTTAGATGCAAAGTGGACAAGAAATCAAGAAAATCATGCACAAATGGCATTTTGAAATTTGAAACTAATGCTAAGTTGTAAACAAATATTATCCTCTGGTATAAGTTTGTTCAACTATTAGGTTGTTAACAATAGCATCCAAATACAGAGCTTTGAGTTTTAACATTGTTGGCAAAACTTCCTTTTCTAGACATTTGGCCCAGGTCTAATCTCATGCCCCCTGATATACCAAAATGAGACCACACACACACACACACACACACACACACACACACACACACACACACACACAAAACACAAAACAAAACAAAAAACAAAAAACAAAACAAAACAAACAAAAAAAAAAAAACAAAAACAAAAACAAAAAAAAAAAAAAAAGCAAAAAAGGATCAATGCACACAAGTTTTGTGTGCAATTTAGTAGGAATTATAGTGGGCAATGGAATTTCTGCATCTCACTCCAAAATCTCAAGTTGGAACCATATTTCAGTGCATGGTTAGCCTTCCAGAATTGATAGACTTCAGTGCAAACAGTTAATTCTTGCAGAAACAAAGTCAGGTTGGGAGGGAGTATGCATTTGTGAGTTCTTGTATGCAGTGTTTTCATGTACTAAAAACACTCAACAGAAAATGAAAATAAGAAATACTCAAAAACAGATCAGGCCAAGCCATCTAATAAAGGAAACACTTGAATAGTGCACAGAAGGTACACCAAGATAAAGGAGGGAATCAAATATGTGCATAAACATATCAATGCTTTCCAGATCATCCTGTGAACAATTATACCTTGCTCATTTTTTCCAAGGCCCTTTCCTTTCCACCCCATTTTCTGGAGAAGCCTGAATCCGACATTGGATGATGTTAACTGTTTGTCTAATGATGCTTGCTCAACATTTTCTAGATCGACATTTTCTGTTGGTCTGTGACCAATTGGTAGGCGAAAGTCCTCTGTGAGATCCTCAAGGATAGAAGCCTCATCTGCCTATGAGAAGACAAGTAAAGTTTGATGTCATGAAAAAAAATGGCAATATTTGAGGAAATTGCCAAAGAGTAATGCAATGTAAAGTCAAAACTAGAACAGATCTCTGTATAGGCAACGTAAACATACACAGATCACTGCAAAGGTTTAATATATGAGGTTGCCTAACCATAATATATCTGTTGAGTTCAAGCATGACACATTTTAGAGTGCAGACAGTATCACCAGCACCAAAAACATACAGGCAATAATTCTATACTCCGTATTTATCTAGTATTTTGTTAAGTACAGAAAAACAAACAGAAATACAGTGTTATCTCTCAAAATAAGAAGCCAAATAAATAAAAAAAACGTTTGAGAAACCAAGAGAAGTGTGTACACATACCTCATTGTCATGCTGCTGGTTGTCAGGATTCATCCCTAGTTGACCATTAAACCATCTATTTTCCATTTGCTTATTGACCTAAAAAACACCTAAACTAGTAACCAACAGCAAAACAAACAATTAAGGAACCTGCAGATAGAAGGAATGAAAAAGGAAGTAAAGCAAAGCCCAGATCAAAATTTAATTTTCTCCAAACATTTTTCTTTGAACAGTCAAATACACAAGCATCAAGCCAAATCTCTTTTATCATTTCGCAGTGATTTTTTTTTTTTTTTTTTTTTTGTGAAATTCCATAAATCTTCACTTAATTTCTGAATGTCCACCTAGGTGCAGGTTACTATATCAAATCCAGGTATAAATTAGACAAATTAGACAATATCGAAGCAGTTGACATGTATTCGGTGGATTCTGTAGAATCCAAATATACATCGAGACACAGAAGTTACAATGAACAACGCTATTTCGAGCAAACTAACTGTTGAAAATCCGATTCCAATTAGGGTTTCTGTTTAAACAATTACGGATTGATTTTTGTTTTTAAAGCCAACAACAAAAGAGAATGTTTAAATAAAAAAATATATGCTAATTATAAGCAAAGAAATGGCGATGAAATTACCAGGATGAAGAAAGTATGGAGCTTTGAGGAAAATTAGCAGGCAACAATAGTCTCCGAAGCTCGAAGCCACAGCGTTGGTCTGATTCAAGAATACGGAGGTTATGATAATATTACCTGGGTGTACAAAAGTTTATTTCACCTAAAAGTAGTGGGTTTGGACTTTGGAAGCAATTTTGGTTCGGGTCAAATTTTTCTGGGCTCAAGAGCTGAATTTGCACCCATCATTTTCCTTTTTGGAAATATTCCGTAGTTTGTTTCTTTCCTTAAAATTTTGAGTTTAATTTGGCCTCACATTCACCTTTGCTTCAATCGTTATACCGTGGTGGTGGCAAAGATTTGGAGGGCCAAATTTAGTATTCTATCATTGAAATGTGATATTGATTGCTATGTAAGTATGTATAAAAAAAATAAAGGAGTTAATACCCAAAATCGTCCTTGACTATAGTGGTTTTTCTCAATTTCGTCCTAAACGACTTTGGTGACCTAATATCGTCCCAGACTTTTGTGTTTCGCTCAATTTAGTCCCAGATTTTTGTGTTTTTGCTCAATTTAGTCCCTCATTTGTTATTCTGTCCATTTGGTGTTAAATAAATAAACAATTCAGTAATTTTAATATTGGCATCTCTTTACTCATAGACATGTGAACTGCGAAATCCCTTTTTGTTTTACGAATTACTCCAGAATTACTCCTAAAACTGCGAATATAAAATTTGATTTGCAGGTCCGGGAGTAAATCTGGGTCTAATTCGTACAAGAAAGAGGAATTTCGCACTTCACAAGTTGAAAGTAAAGAGAGATCAATATTGACATTACTGAATTGTCCCTTAATTTAACACCAATTTGACGGAATAACAAATGGAGGACTAAATTGAGCGAAACACAAAAGTCTGGGACGATATTAGGTCACCAAAGTTGTTTAGGACGAAATTGAGAAAAACCACTATAGTCGAGGACGATTTTGGGTATTAACTCAAAAATAAAGTTACATTGTTGCTACTAGCTATACCTTTTAGTCTAGTGGTAAGCGTTTGATTTTGACAATTGGTATCAGAGTAGTAGTTCGCATGATCAAATGATAGATCTCGTTACTTTCACAATTTTGTTATTCACTTGTAGTGGATTTTTATAGCATTTTTTAAAAAATGTCAAACTTGAGTTCAATTCCAAAGTATTCACAAGCAGAATTTGATAAAAATGTAGATTCACTTAACTGTACGACACAATCAAATGTGATTTGTAATACTGCATGCACCCTTTAGAACTTGCAAGGTGAACATTACTCCACTATTACTAACAGATCTAGATGTTTCTCACCTTGATTACTTAGATAAACTTATAAAGAAATGGACGAAGGAGGATCACATTTTGAACAACTTTGACAACCAAGCCTAGCTTAGACCATATATAATGCAAACATTGAGCAAGTTAACTTATGGAAAAGTCAAAAAGTACACCAATTCAACAAAGGAGTTGTTAGACACATTTTTTTAAGAACTCTTGACTTCAAGATATGTTTAGAAAGGTTACAAAGCTTCTATTAGAGACAATTTGGTACTTTTCACCTTAAAGACATTAGGTGAAGTCCAAAGATCAATAACATGTTGCGAAAAAAAGACGAAATGGCAAATTTTGAATGTCTACCATCTTAAATGCCACAAACGAAGAAATTAGAAAAAGAGAATGTTGATGAGTTGCTAAGTGAAAGTTATAGCTTATGAGCTAAAGTCATTCTAAGCAATCTAAACTTCAAAGAATCATCTAGATTATGTCTAGTAAGCATTGCAGGTGAACAAATATTTCTCTCTTTCTCTCTTTCTCATATCCTTTCATCAAGGGGGCAAACATTCTAAACATAATTAAAATTTGGTTTACATTGGCTGTAGAGTGTCAACTCAATCTTTCCTTCACGGGCTAACCTCATGACTTTGTCTTTGAAAATAAAACATTTCTCAATTGGATGTCCCAATAAACGATGATACTTGCAATAATTGAGGCTATTTACCACCATTGCCTCATTAGGTCGTTTCATTTCTGGCAATTCAATAAGCTTCAACTTCAACAACTCTTCAAACATTAGTGAAACATCTGAATCCAAGAATGGATGTGTCTTCTCCTTCATATCTTCTAGAGTGAAAAACTTCTTTTTTTTTTCCTTGTTTGCCTAAAGGTTCCAGAAGGCATTTCTACAACTCTCTTCTCGGTAGAATTTCCTTGAACCCTCACCGGCACTGTTACATTATAGATTCTTTAATTTCTGACTTAGAAAAGGGTTTGCCCCCTTTCTTGATTTCTTGTCTTTCATTTTCCTTTTAGGAATTTTGAAAATGACTTCCAGTAACGGGTTATTTCATCCTGTTGATGTCAAATGTCCTCCGTTTGCAACTATGCCTAATTGTATATCATGAGCACGAAAAGTCAATTCTTCAAATGTCTTGGGTTGAATACCCTAAAGGATATAACATAATTCCCAACACATGCCTTGGATACATATATTAATGGCATAACTTTCACTTATCTTATCTTTGCAGTTGATAGCTAATAAGTTTTTCCACCGCTCGATATAGGCGAGCACATGTTCATTTTTCCACTGACGAGTGTTTGTTAACTCCATCGAGCTAACTTCTATTCTAATGTTGTAGAAGCGGTTTAAAAACTCGCATTTCCTTTGTTCCTAACTATCAATGGAACCTAGATTAAAATCCGTGTACCAATCAAATGTGTTTCCTTTTAAGAAAGGGAAAAATTGTTTCACCAATAGGTCCCCATAAGTTTTTACATCATTGCATGTTTAAACGAAGTTTACCACGTGCTGCTTTGGGCTTCATTTCCTATCAAATTGTTTAAAGCGAGGTGGTTGATAACCTATGGGCATCTTCAAGTTCTCAATTCTTTGAGAGTAGGGCTTCGCATAAGTATAAAAAGAACTTCCCTCATCAAACCTCCCCTTCACTATTTCGACAATGAAATCCCTCATCTGATCAATTGGGATCGTACCATTAGAGACTTGTATATTTGTTCTAGGGATCTGTGTCAGTGAAACAACTTCTTCGTGTTCTTCATGTTGCTTTGCTAGGGCATAGCTTGTCTCTCCCTCAAGTGCATTTCCAAACTTGTTATGCATTTCAACTATCTTTTTCTCTTGGTTAAGCACAAGGGTTGTCAAATCCCATAAAGTTTTCATTAGGTTTGCCAACTGTTCCTCTATCGGACAAGCATTTGTTGTCATTGTGGTCATTACAGTGTAACCATGAGGCCAATTTGGAATAGCCTTCTCCATAGAAGGTGAAATGAATTCAGAATAAAAATCTTCAACTTCATCACTAGTCAATTTATCTTGAGCAGGAATGGTCTCATCAGCCTTGACGAAATCATGTAACACCTGGTGAAAAATATTCATAGCATCAATAGTTCTTCCACGAGTTTGTGAACTTGGGTTGTCCCTTAAAAGAGTTTGAAGAGTTTGGGTTCTCATGTCCCTAACTTTACTCCTTGCCAGTGGACTTGGAGCAGCTTGGCGAGAATATTGCCAACAACCAATGTGGACTTGGAGCCAACAATTTTAACTTGCTTAACTTGTTTATTTGGAGCCATTTTGGAGCCATTTGAACAAACTCAGTTGCAACTGACTTAGCAAAGAGATGAGAGGCAAAGCGGTCCCACTAGGCGTGCCAATTTGTTAACATAGAAAAATTCCATTGTATTGTATTAGCATTGAAAATCCGGTATAAGGAAAATAATGTGTAATTGTATAATGTGGGTACATGAAGAAATCCTCCAATTCTTTGCTTGATTTAAAGTAGACTTAACCATTTGCTTGAAATTCACTTGAAGATCAAACACTTCGCCACAAACAAATTTGGCTCGATTGCAACGAACTTAGTACTTGAAATGCTTGGGTTTTGAACACTGTACTCGAGCTTGAAATACCCGAGATTTGATACTTGAAATGCTTGAATCGAAATACTTAGACTCGAAATACTTGAACCAAGTATTTAGACTCAAAATAGTTGAAATACTTTAATCGAGTACTTAGACTCAAAGTACGTGAAATACTTGAATCGAGTGCTTAGACTCAAAATACTTGAAATACTTAAATCGAGTACTTAGACTCACAATATTTGAAATACTTGAATCGAGTGCTTAGATTCAAAATACTTGAAATACTTGAATCGAGTACTTAGACTCAAAATACTTGAAACTTGATCCTTGAAATCCTTGAATTGAGTACTTAGGCTCGAAATACCTGAAACTTGATACTTGAATGCCTTAAAGCTTGAATACTTCAATCACTTCTTCTCTGTTGCCCCTTTCACTTGAAATGAGACCTCTATTTATAGCATGGGAAACACTCTTCACACCACACATTTGAAATTTGAATTCAAACATTTTCAAACTTTTAAATTCAAAGTATTTGAATTTTATAACTTAACCAAATTATCTAAATATTTAAATATATTTAATTTGATTTTTATAAAATCAATTGAATCATGGGCCAAACATATGATATATGGGCTATTCCAAGAATAATGTAATTGACATGCCTAATAACCTTTTGTAAGTCATTAGCCCAATCATTCAAGGCCCGACTAATTTTAATGCAATCATTATGCTGTGGAATCGTGTCCACCTTGCAAGGAGGACATGGTTCTATGTTCATAATTACTGAACTATATGTTCATAATTATAAAGCTATACATTCATAATTTTTAAACTTCATATTCATAATTGTTGAACTCTATATTCACAATTACAGAACTCTATGTTCATAATTACTGAACTATATGTTCATAATTATAAAGCTATATATTCATAATTTTGAATTTCATATTCACAATTATTGAATCTCTATATTCATAATTACAGAAGTATATGTTCATAATTATGTTCACAACTCTATGTTCATAATTATAGAACTATATGTTCATAATTTTTGAACTATATAATATATATTCATAATAATTATGAACAGTTTTGGAACTGTGTCCACCTTGCATGGTGGACACAGTTCCGCAACATAATTTGCCATTTTAATGGGCTGCAAATTTCAATGATCACAATGTAATATTTAAGTATTCTGATTTCTATAATAAGTAACAAGCAACTATTCTAGATTTGACCCGTCTCACAGACTAAGATACGTAAAACGGTCTCATACAAGTGTGACTCATTTTATTAAAGTGCCGGTATTAAAAGTCAAGTTTTCCGTTAATAGCTATTGCGGAGCACTAAATTACTTTATACTTGAATATTAAGAATTCTCTCTCATTTGCAATCTGTTCAACATAAAAAATAAGTAGGCAATTATAGTTAAACTACTACGAGTGAGAAAACATATATTATTAGATGTTAGAAGGAATCTTTGAATTTGAACAACTTTTGCATTCACGCATCTTGCTAATATGAATGGATTATTATATTTTAGAATGAGACTAACTGCATTCATCAGATGAAGAACAAATCCAATCCTTGAAAATTAGGTTTAAACTTCAAAGAATCAAGTAAAGTGTATGGCAATCAATTTATTATTAAAATTAAAATATTAGTTAATCAATCCAAACTGATCCGAAGCTGGTAGGATCGGATATGATGCCTTTCAATCCCAGGCCACCAAACACGCCACTTACCAGTCATTGCCATTTGCCAAACCCTCGAATCAGCTTTGTGGAATTTTTAAATTGATTTAAAAAGAAAAAATTAAGAAAATTTTACAATGTTGTAAATTGATGATTTTATTATGCCTAGATCTACACACCTTAAAATCGATTCGCTAAGTGGCCTCGCGATGATGCTAGGAGCGTTATAGCGTTAATCTCTCAAAATAAAATGGATTACAATAATATAGTTTGAGCACTCAAGCTATATTACTCTTGATGAACTAGAACATTAGGAGAGAACTTCGAAATTTTTCAAAAGTGTTGGCAGACCTTTCGAAGAAATGATTTTCGAGAGAGAAATAGAGGAAAATCAAAAGTTTTGAAATTATTAAAAATAAATTGAAATGGTATACAATTCAATCTCATTTTAAAAGGGAATCGTATATATACTAGTGCAAACTCACTTCCCATTCCAATGTGGGACAAGGGCTTCTTCCCAGCCTTCCCATCCCCATTTTCACATTCAAATGGATACTTTGATAATCAATTTAATATTACCATTATTCTTTTTGAGTGTACAATATATCAATTTTTTTCGTCTCACTTCGAAAAACCTGAATCCACTTTGACCCGACCCAAATAAAATTAAAAGTACGTGTAACTCACATATATTTGTATCACAAAATAGTCACTTAAATTGTCATTTTTGTTTAAAAAAAAAATTCAACATATTATTCCACATACATAAAATGTCATATTTTCAAAAATGAAAAGTGCTAGGAGGTTAGTAATTTTTAATATTTTTTTTAAATAAGATATTTTTACCTACATTATTATATATATCATTCTCATAAAATAATATCAACGCCATGTTTTGTCGTGACTCAACATTGGCAATTAATTAATTAAAATGTATCTTTTTGGCATATAGGTTCCTTTTGCATACAACTAATAATGTTTAATTTCCTTTCCTTGGAGGATGATCATGTTGATTTGTTGTACTAATTTAATGTACAAAATCTCACTTTATCATATGATTGTTCTTGTTGTACTGTTATTATTATGTAATGATAATTCATGCATGCTAGTAATATAATATGCATTATTTATTTATGAAATATGAGTTTGAGATGTGATATAAAAGGTTTCGGAATCGATTCACAAATGTTTTATTATTAAAGTTATTTTTTTTTTAAATTATACATTTATTAATAATTTTTTTTTATCTAAAATTATTAAAGTTCTGTCAATAATTGACCCGCCAAAGAAATTAATATCTGCTTCAATTAGATATATTTTTTGGCGCAGTGATAAGCACTTGATCCTGATTATTGGTATTAGAGCAGGTAACGAGTTTTAAAGCATGTTGTGCAATTGCGACTGTCAAGTAGCTATGAGAGTGAAAGGCTTCTTGTCACTTGTATTAGTATTGATACATAGTGAAATCCATCATTGGGGTTATAAGGAGAAAGTGGAGGTAGGAATTCATTCCGAACCACTATAAAAATCTCTGCCCGTCTTTCTTTTTTGCATTTTTTACTCGTGACTAACCATCCATATATACTCTTTACACACTTTCACTCACATCCAAAATAAAGCTACAACTTAAAGCTTGGCAAGTTCAAGACTTCCTCTGTGAAAATAAATTTTGTTTTCAAAATATGCGTTAAAATTTATAAAAAATCTATTCAACTCCTCATTCTAAACTTTTACTTGCTTGGGACCAACACTTATGTACAAAAAAGTAGCAGGGATGGTTAAATTAGTACGTTAATTGTGAGAGCTTTTTAATATAACACACCATTTAATTTACAAGAGTCAAATCTTTTACCGTTGCATTAGCAATATATATATGCTTACCAACTGCATATCCTGAACTATTGGGTTTATTTTTCCAAAAGGCTGAACCCCAACTCTAAGGGCCCCTCACACTCTGACCCGAACTATTGAGTTTATTTTAAATTCTCATGTTACCCTTGTTTTCATTTTTGACATTAGTTACTGAATTATATGCAAAATTTAAGAAGAAAATAACAACTACCGTGACAAGAGCAACAAAATTAAGGGTGTGTTTGGTTCGTACATGGAATTGAAATTGGAATGAGAATCAAATATTTGGTAATGAGAATGAGTTTTGGTGAAAGTATTTTGCATATTTGGTAGTATAGGGTGGAATTGGAATGATTACTAATTTTGATGTTTGGTTATATATGACCCTATAATGGGAACAAATGTTTTAAAAATATATATATAAAAAAAAAACAAAAAATCAAGGCAATTAATCCTGATATAATGACATCCAAAACACCAATATGAACAAACAAAATCAAAACAAAAATCTAAAAGCATTAATCAAAACTTAAAAATTAGATTATCAATAAGATAGAATGATACTTATTTTTAATTAGAGAATTGAGTTTTTAATTGAAGGGGTAATCAAATTTTAAAAGGTTGCCAACCAAACACTAACTGTAATTTTGATTCCCATTCTTAGTGTGTAAACCCATGAACCAAACACACCCTAATTACCTTGTACTTTTTTTTTTTTTGTGTCAACCACACATTGTGGTCCGAGTCTTTCTCTGTCCGTTTAACGGTCCAGGTCCACCCGGTTCGCTTCGAGAGGCACAGAAGCTGGCCCAAAGGGGATCATCACTTGTGGGAACTGAACCCGGGTTATCCCGGAATTCTCCCCCACAAAGAGAGCTCATTTGCCACTTATATAATTGATGGACTATTTTAATAATTCTTTCATATTTTAGAGACCAAAAGTATAATTAACCTCAAATTATATATGTAGCTTTGTATTAAGAAAACTAACATGAGGCAAGATGGTCAATTTTCACTTGGAGCAATCCATGCAAAGTATATATAAATGATTTGTAGTTAACTATTTTAACTACATACGTACCATCGTGTCAAGAAGAAAAAAAATATGCCCGCACGGGCTTAACTTATTGATTCAGTAGGTAATATTTTGGAGAAGAGACCAAGGTTTGAACTTTGGCCGCGACAGTGTGGGGATTATGTTTAAAGTGGACATATCCCTTGTGCGTACCGACATTTGACCATATCTGCTAAGTCATTGAGTCATCGTGATTTACATCCTCCCAAGTACTCCGTTGGGCCGGAGAGTAGGGGTTCTTGGAGTTGAGGATTCAACAAGAAAACAAAATAGTACGTGAAAATACTAACATGAAACATCTTTCAATATAGTTAAGCCCAAGGTCGATTTTTAGATTTTTGTAATTCCGTTCTTGTAAATAAATGAGATCCTACCAAAAGCGCAATCTTTAAAACCAATAGCGTAATTTAAGAAAAAATTGAAGATGGAGCAGCGGGCAGGATTTTTTTGAACCTACAACCTCCAAGATGAAACACTATAGAAACACGTTTCTATCATTCCTTTATGTAGTCTTTTAATATTAATTGCAATTTTATTTTGTTTTAATGTCTTAACTAGCCTAGGTAAAAATTAAATATTAATCAAACTCTCTAAAATTTGAGGCCCTGTGCTGTTGCAGCTCAAAATCGACCCTGGTTGAGCCTAATGTTACAGTCCACACCCATTCGACATATATTATTTTTTATTATCGTGCATTGATGCTCATTAAAGAAACAAGATTTTGTTACATTAAATTATCACGAAAACAGCAGGAAACACACAAACTTTTCTGATTAATTTAGTATTAGTAACAATATTCTAAAAGTATGTGAAGTTTCGTAGCCACTTTCCGTAGTCCGAGAAGTACAATAGTTGTATGCCAATGTCCTTGGCTGTGGTTAGGGTTTTAGAAGAATCCTTAAAGCAGGACAGCTTGCAAGCATTGTTGGCAACATCTTCAAGCCCTAAAATTATAAAATTAAAAAGAAAAAAAAAATTATATAATTAGTCAAGAATATATTTTCTTACAGTAAAAAGGGGATTTTGTATTGAGCCAGTACAATGCATGTATGTATAATTAACGTATTCAAACATTCCAAAAGTAAAAGGTTTAATTTATTTTTCTTTTAATTTGGTTGTTTTTCTCTGCAACATCCTTATCCGTCCAGTTCGATTGCTTAACTTTCCCATTTTGTAGTTGCCCTTGCCTAGTTTCCTGTTCTTACTTTCATCCTTTCTTCCTCAACTGGAATGCTATTTATATTCTTTGCTCTTTACATCTCACATTATGTGTTGTCATTGATTTGATTAATTGGCACATGAAAAAAATATTTTGGAACAAACTAAAAAACATGCATAATAAGTAAATTCAGACACGACATGTCACTGCTGAAAATTATGGAATTTCCGACCATTTAAAAGTTATCTTAAATCAAGTCGAAAGCAAAAAGTGGTCGAAAATAGCAACAAAGGTTTTTCCGGATACCAAAAATGGTCGGAACAAGACTTTCGACTTGATTTAAGATCACTTTCAGGTGGTTGGAAATTCCATAATTTCTAGCCGTGTGTATTGTCAGTAATTTTTGCGTGGATGGGATGACTTTGTTCATCCAGAAGCTTCCAAATGGTGTTTGTTTTTCCTCTGTTGTATATATCCAAAAAAAAAAAAAAAAATTGGGTTAGCCTGATACGAACATATATGATTAGTTTGAGTAAGCTACGGGGTTAAAGGTGTCTCTTGTACGTCGTTAGGGTCTATTCAGGACACCTTATGGTCTAAAAAAAAAATATTTGATCTTAGTAGTTCATGGACCATATAATATAGCTGTGTTGGTGATGGAGAGTGGTTGATGCAAGTAATTTATACTTTTACTGATTTGTTTGGTGAATATTATAAATATAAAAGAATTTATTTGGTCTTGCCTGATAGCTTATAATTAATTTTAATTATAAAAAAATATTTGTATCAAAGCATTCAAATGTTTGAGATCCCTAGATGGGGATTTACCCTTGCTTCTTATAGGGTTGTTTGGTCTAAATTTGTATAATCTCATTTATTTTTGTTAATTTCCTATTACCTAAAATGTTTTTAAAAATGTTAATTGTATGTAATCTTTGTATCAAATGGTATGAGTACTTGTGAATTAATTAACTTAATTTCGAGTTAATTAAAGTAAACCACATTAGATGCATGGTACAAACTAGTTAGCATCTATGTAAAAAATTGATACTAATTACAATTTTCATTAACTTAGAGTCCATTATTTGAAGACCTAGAAAATATTTTTCAAAAAATAATTTTTTAAAAATGACTCATTTTTGAAAAATAATTTAATTTTTTAATGTTTGGCGATCAAAAAACTATCTTTTTTTCTGTTTAACTGAAAGTTAAGAATTGCATTTTTTTCTGTTTGGTTCATTTTTCTAAAAATGAGCAATTATTTGTATAATAATAATAATAATAATAATAATAATAATAATAATAATAATAATAATAATAATAATAATAATAATAATATTTTTTTTTTGACTTTGTTTTCTTTGATTACCCAAACACAAGAAAATTCGAAAAATTACGGAAAGTCATTTGATGGGTTTCAATAGGGACCCTTAGATTGGAATCAATTATGTTTTAATTTCATATATTATTGATTGGGACCGAGTCTCACCAGTGGCAGTGTGGGAGCAACCTCTCAAAGTGAGGGGGCTCTTTGTGCGCAGTGAACACCGGTCTAGTCTCTATGGTTCATGTTCAGTTGAGTCACCATGATTTACATCCTCCCAAAATGCTCTGTCGGGCCGGGGTGTGGGGAGCCCTTAGGGTTGGGGTTCAGTCTTTTGGAATAATAAGTATAATAACTTTTCATATAATATACCCACTAGCCACTGGATTTTTACTACTATACGTATAATAGTAATATAATACACATTCCTTATACAATATGCCAAGTTGCCAACTAAATGTTGATAAACTCAGTAGCTAACAATTTAAAATTTGTAAATATTTGTCAGAACGGCATAATGGTATATATGCGCAGTTCGGTACACTCCGTAGCGAGTAAGGAAAGTTTGGGCAAATACATATTTGAAAAATTTCGTTCACATAGGCAGTTAGGTGACTAAATAAATTAAACAACCATTACAGGCATTCAACTTGCCTAACAAAATCAGTAAATAAATGCCCGGCCGGGGCTTAGCGTAATTAGTTCGTCGATCGCCTGATTTAAAGGTCATGACTGGAGACGGTAGTGTGAAGGTCATTCCTTGTACATACATAAACATTAAGATCTGACCGGCGGGTTGATTGCGTGACCAGTGGTCTATCTCCACAGTGGCTCAAGTTTTCTCATACCAAAACTTTACGAGTTTGATTCTTGCAAATACTCTTTTGATTAAACTCGCTGCACAAAGATTTACCTGATGCACACTGTTGGGTCTGGATGAAATTGTGTTCTTCACTGCTGGCTTAAAAAAAGAGTGTTTCATATAGGCCGACCTCCTGAATGCTTTGTCGAGCTGAGGTGCGGCCATCATATAGTTAGACCGAGTTAGGCTCAACAACCCCTGATTATCTCTCACTTGATGAGATAGTCAAAATTAACGCCCCTACCAGTTTTCGAACTCGTAACCCGACTCTAATACAAATTTGTTAAGATCAAGCACTTATCACAACACCAAAAGCTATACCTCGTAGCAAATGCGCAACTTTATTTTCTTATAAACCGCCATTACATTTTAAAAAGGTAGAGTGCTAAATTTGATCTTTCACCCGTTTTTGTTCAACAATTTTCTAATCACCAATTGATGAATTTAACCTTTTGCCGACCTCTGCCCAACAGTTTTCATTAATAATTCTTGGTATACCATAAGTGCCTATGCCCTTATTCCTTTCCTAATTCTTATATTCTTTTAGTGATGTAGCTCTACAAGCACGAACATGTACTCCTTTGATAGCTACTCGTCGTTTAAGGTATAAAAGTGAAGTCCGATAGTGCCGGACTTGGATCGTACTTACTATACTATTCTAGCTGCCCTAAAGCTTTTTCTATATATTTTTATCCAAACATATCTTAGTTGTGTTCCAATTATTTGTGGTTAAATCAAAAGAATCGATGTGCCTCAAAAGTAGCTTTTACAATAATATCTAACTACGGAATACAATTTTTGTTGTCCTAATTTTTTTTTTTTTTTTGGTAAAGTACGAGGTGATTTGGATCTTTCTCTATTCATTTTAGAGTCCAGGTCCACACGACTAATCTCCGTTCACTTTGGTCCGAGTTTTTCTCTGTTCGTTTAAGGGTCCAGGTCCACCCGACTAATCCCCGTTCGCTCTGAGGCATGGGAACTGGCTCAAAAGGGATCGTTACTTGTGTGGATCGAAGTCCGGGAGAAACTCTCTCACAAAGAGAGCTCATTTGCCACTTGAGCTATACCTGTTGGTGTTTTAATTTTTTGTTTTTTGTTTTTTGTTTTTTTTTTGTTTTATTTTTTATTTTTTTTGTCATATTACTTCATCTTCTGTTCTACAACTTGGTATTTAAAAAAACATAGGACACTAATGTAGTAGCTAGTGTTGCACATAGAAATTAATTTTAGAATAACTAAAATTTTTGTTTAATTTTTAAGTTAAAAGGATATTGGCATCATTTGATACCTTTTTACTCTTTTAAATGTGGATGTAAATATGCAACGGTTTAAATTACTTAGACATTAAATATTTAAATGTGTCACAATCTTATTTCTTTGATTTATGAAAAAACCAACAACTATTATTTGAAAATGCACTGGTTGAAGAAAATCTTATTCTTATTTCTATCGTCTAACGCATAACCTATTATATGTTTACTTAAATTCTTATTTTCCATTCTCTAGCTTTTCATTTTTCTATTTCTCATTTTTTTTTCTATTATTCTGTAGTTTAGAAATTATGTTTATTAGAACTCATTTTTCAAATTCTATACTTTTAAAATAATTTGTTTTCAGTTTGTAAACGCTCTGAACCATTCATTTCAACGAACAATTATATTAACATTTTTTTAGTTATTGCTAGAGCCTAACTTTATTGATCCTTATTTGATTTGTAAATACACAAATTGTGCTTCAAACAAGAAATTTCGAAACAAAACAAGAAAAAAAAAATGGCATTTCCTTTTTTTTTTTTTCATTTTCTCTTTCCTTATTGGCCTTGCAAAAAGCTATACAAAAACCATACTGCTGCTGTTGCCCTAAAGTTTTAAAACCAAACGAGACTGAAGATTTTCCATGATAGTGAAGGGTGCTTGTTTGTCCTTTTGCTTGGAAATGTGAAATTAAAGTGAAGTTGGTGGGTTTGCACTTTATCTACAGAACTTGAAAGGAATTTTCTCGTGTTGCCGCCGAAGGTAAAACATCACTATTATATTACAAAAAATATATATAATTCTTAAAATAACTTGGTTAAAAGAAATTTTTACTCTTTTTTTTTTTTTTTAATATTCACTCTGTTACAATGTAGTATCTGTTTATAACTACTTTTTAAACCTATTGAAATACGAAGAGTTAATACTACTGTCGGGGGATAAAAGAATATTTATAAAATTAACATGTCGATTCTTAACTTTTCTGTATAAAAATAATTAGAGTAAATACTCAAAATGGTCCCTCGACTATAGCTAAATTCACAAATTGGTTCTCGACTTTCAATTTCAACCAATTAAGTCTATAACTTTGTAATTTTAACACAATTTGGTTCTCTGTCTATTTGACCGTTTGTTGACTGTGATTTTTGAGGATATATATGTACTTTCATGATCCATAGTCGGTTTTTTAAGGTTTCGGTTGCATTTTCAGACCGCACTGTTACATTCGAATCCACTGTCGAAAGCAATCTACCAAATCCGGTCACCTTTCTTCATCCTCCCTTTGGATTCAATGTAGTTGAGTTCGTACCAGAACGAAGAAGACGACATGTTTTCGAACCGGTGCAACGTCATCCTGGAGGTCTCCACGTGCTCTGACAAGAGCTAAAGATTCTTCTGGAGATCGTCGATACGGTCAATAAACGATCAAATAGATGGAGGACCAAATCGTGTCAAAATTACAAAATTAAGGACTTAATTGGTTGAAATTGAAAATCAAGGACCAATTTGTGAATTTAGCTATAGTCGAGGGACCATTTTGGGTATTTACTCAAATAATTATTATAACTAGAGAGAGTTTTGTTTGAAGATAAAATCAGTATTCTTTGTCTATGAAAAGTTCTATGTGATATTTCATTTTCCTTCTTCTTTCTTCCGGTGTCTTCAATTCGTACAAATGATTCCAAAAAAAGAAGAAGAAGAAGAAGAAAGGAAGTATAGTTTAGAAAAAAGAAATGAAAAAAAGGCATACCGCGTGTTTCATAGGAGAATTCCAAGGGAGGGGTTCTCAATCATTTCCTTTGTTCGATCTCCCACTGCACATTGCAAAGTAAGTGCATAAAACCCTTTTTTGGTACTCTCTTTTTAGCTCTACTATTCAACTCAACCCATTTAAATATTATTTTCACTCATCTAAGCTTTATTTATGCGTTAGCTGTAAAATTTTTTATCTGTCACTCTTTCAATCAAGGGTGCATCCTTTTATATATATATATATATATATATATATATATATATATACTGATTCAAATACGCGCCTTGTTTCTGTGTGGCCGTGTGGATTGCATTTTTAAATTGGCATAAATGCACAAAATGCACGATACTCTGATTTGAACACGTTGTGGTGCACCTATATATGTGTGTGTGTGTTCAAATGAGAAGCACCCATTACTCTGGTAGGTGAAAACTTGCGAACTGCTGCATGAATGCACAAAATTTACTGTATTAATGAATACACACAATATAATACTCCAAGTGCACAATGCACACAATCTACCCCGTAGATTATGTGCATTCGTGTAATAGATTTTGTACATTCATGCATATTTGCATGTTCTCACCTAAGACATGTATGGTTCTTATTTTATCCTCTATATATATATATATATATATATATATATATATATATATATATATATATATTTGTTTATTTATTTATTTGTGTGTGCGCGTGCATGCTCCACACCGAATACTAATGCACCGCAAAAGTCCTCTAGACATGCCTGAGAGTCGTTGTTGTATAATACTTCAGTAGTTTGCAAGTTAGCATGTTACGGCTAATTCGCACATGATTATGATTATATATGTGAAAGAAATGATTATAGTTTCTACTACTAATCTGTTGTAATAAAATGCCAATAACACATCATCAAAGTTAAGGTTTATATAGAAGTTACAATTCTAATTGTGGTAGTCATATGCCTATACCAATCACTAAACCATTAACAACTCACCACTCAACCATTCAGCAGTAGACCATTGAGAGATTGATATCCTTAAGAAAAAAAAAAAAAAAACACTCGCACTAACGTGAGATGACTAAGTAGAATGTTTGAATTTATCCGCACGGGCTTAACTCAAGGGCAGTATTTGGGGTAAGAGACTAAGGTTCGAACTTTGATGGTGGCAGTGTGGGAACTATGTCCAAAGTGAGTAGATTCTTTGTGCGCATCGGCATTTGGCCCTGCCTACTAATCCATTGAGTCACCGTGATTTACATCCTCCCACATGCTCTGTCGGGCCGGAGTGTGGGGGGCCCTTAGGGTTAGGGATTTAGCCTTTTGGGTAACAAGGTTTGAATTTGAAACATGTGACTTCAAAAACTTATATAATTGAATTAGCCTCATAAGTTTCGTGTCTCTCGATTGAGTCCATGGGTATTGATATGTTCACTATTATATTATAATTATAAAATGAAATATTCATAATCATAATATATCAAAACCATGCACTAACAAAAAGAAAACCAAAAAACAAAAAAATTATCGCATTAGTTATGTGAAAATACATTAAACATTGATTTTTGACATTAAAAATGTTTGAAAACGCATCAAACTTTGTTTATAGCCGATTCTAATTACTAAATTAACTGATGCTAGGCAGTAACCGTTTTTTTTTTTTTTTTTTTTTTTTTTTTTTTTTTTTTTTTTTTAACTACATTTAACTTGTAAAATCTAATTAATATGAATATTTTTAATTTCTTACTCACGGATAATATTGTAAATAAGATTTTTTTTTAAAACACTTATGACTCTTTAGGTAATATTTTCTCCCAAAAGGTTGAATCCCCAACCCTAAGGGCCCCCACACTCCGACCCGGCAGAGCATGTGAGATGATGTAAATCACGGTGATTTAATGGTTCAGTAGACAGGGCCAATTAAATGTCGGTGTGCACAAGGAATCTGTCCACTTTGGACATAATTCCCACACTGCCGCCGCCGAGGTTCGAACCTTGATCTCTTCCCCCAAAAGGTAATATCTATTCTATAAAAGGTATAATCACACTACATAGTAGTTTACTCTGAATAAGATTTATAACAATCTTATTTATATTTCTCAAAAATCTTTTCACTGAAGAATAACTAAAATCAGTAACCTATTTTTAGCTGTTGGGCAGTACAGTACACCTGATGAAATAGAGAAGTGTTTTACTACATGGACTCCCAAATCTGACTCCCTAAATTTTATTCTTTGATGTAGTAGGCACGAAAAATACTACATGTATTCTCATTTTCTACTCCTAACTTGTACTCCCACAGTGTCCCACATACAAAATCTTGATATAGACACTTGTATTGAGACTCACATGAAAAAGTAGCCTATCAGTGCCCGCCACATCATGGAGTAAAATATAGGGAGTAAGATTTGGGAGTCCATTTAGTAAAACTCGGCACTAATAAACTACTTTTTATTTTTTATTGTTTTTTTATGTGAGTCCCAATATAAGTGTCTACATTATGATTTTGTATATGAGAGGAAAAGTTGAAAGTAAGAAATGAAAGTACATATAGTATTTTCCAACACAAAATTGCAACGGTTAAAAAAAAAAAAAAAAAAAAAAAAAAAAAAAGAGAAACAAGAACATTTAAGCATGATTGGTCAACTTTTCGGAAGCAGCGGTCCACATTACTTATTCTCTGTGCCTTAATTTGCCTGAGATTTTAAGAGCATTATATTGTTGGTACTTTCACTTCAATTCATTAATATTCAATCCCCACCATCAATCATAATCAACGGCGTTCAGTGATCCCATCCAGATTCTCCCCTCTCTCTCTCCCCCTATAAGTAGTATACGTACAGAGCCTCTCAACTCTCAACTCTCAACTCTCAACTCTCAACTCAACCAAACCATTCCAGCTCCAATCCCAATTAACCAATTATATATACAAATTAGAAGATTAGCTTGAAGCTAAGAAGAAGTAGCAGGTATATTATAATTATATTGAAGATCAGAATGGGGAAGAAGTCTGGGTTTTCTTTCTTGGGACTATTCAAATCCAAGAAGGCAAAGAAGGTGTGGAATGGAGAAGATTACCCGAGGGACGACGTGTTCGTGAACAAGGCGTACAAAGTTTGGCCCAGCGATGAAGATCGCGGCATTAGATGGGTGGCGGAGCCGGGGATTAACTGGAAGGCAAGAGCTTTCATCGACGGCAAGACCAAAGACTGGAAGAACCCAGATGCCGCCAACTAATACTGCTTAAAAACATACATACATATCTTCATCTCTTTCTTTATTTGTTATATATCTCATCTTATGTGTTCCATCTGAATATGAAGAATAAAATTATACATACATAATGTTAAGTTCGTTACGTTACGGTGCGTGTATCATTTATTTTCAACTCGATCGTCTGGTATGATGCTAGCTAGCTATATATTATGGGTGTTGGCTTGCCGCTTCTGTATGTTTGCAGAAACCAAATAATTCATCATGAAAGCTTTTATTTTCCTTATTTTCTTTTTATTCTTATCATCAACACAAGTTCTATTATTACCATATTAGACCGGCGTTCTGCAATCTTAACATGCACTAATACTTAGTGAATATATATATATATATATATATATATATATATATATATATATATATAGAGTAGAGTTCTGGCTGCGTCTTAACATGCGGTCACGGCTTAACGTGCGGTCAGTGCATCTGCACCAATAGTTATATGCAAATATGCACAACACTGTTAGGAAATGTATAAAAAAAAATGAACAAATTAAATATGGATAACCAAAAACACATCATTAGGTATGCATTAAAGCCACCATGTTCAGGTGGGGAGTTATGGTGCATTTTTTTTTGGGTGTGTTGTGCGTTTTTTTTTTTGGGCATATTTTTGTATTTCATTGTTGTGCATTTTCCTAACATTATTGGTGCCTTTTATTAACACTATTGGTGCCTTCTACACACACACACTAGTCATGATCATTGGACGATGTTTCATCGAGTTGACTAGTTCGAGTTATACTTGTGTAGCAATTTTAACTAGCCACCACAATCTATCAAACAACTTGAGGTCAACATCTTTCGGACTCTGTCTCTCAACGTAAGGTGGGAAATGTAAGTGGAAGAAGCTAGAGTGTAGTCCCAATCTCTTGGCAACTATACTCGTCCCAAGTCTCTCAGCTCGTATGATGTGGCCACTACTCATGCAAGAGAATTAGTCCATACAAATTCCAATTCCAACAACAATCAAGACAACATATCAAGTCACTTCCTAATTTGCAATTCAATATATTCTAACTTCCATCACAAGTTGTTCTAATCCTAATCCCTAACCAAGTCTAGCTAATCATGATATCAAATGAACACACAAAATAGCAATTGAGCAAAGATAGGAAATGGAGAATGGATAGGAATTAGAGATGAAAGAATGTAATGTTGCTCAGTTACACTTTGTAGTCCACAATCCAAGCTCCAATCCTTGCTTCAAGAGATCTCCAATCTTCACAAGTTGTCAAGTTGCTAGACTAGGGTTTCTCTTTCTACAAGGTTGAAGTTGGAGTTCTAAGCTCTCTAAGTGTAGGAATTAAAACTAACTAACAATGGCAAAAGGCTCCTAAACAATCTATGCAACAAGCTATTTATACTCTACTTAAACTGATGCTGGTACGACGAACATACAATTGTACGCGCGCTCATATGTGGACGCTTTACGCAAATTGCTCACGTACTCTGGGTAATACTTCTTTTTGGACGCCACCATACGTTTGCTTGTATGCTCATACCAGGGTGGATCTTCATGCTTTTGCCATTTCTACCCCTTTTTGGCCTCAAAATACCCTTGCAACCACCTAAACTCCTTGGAAATACACAATTGCCCCAAAGTTAGTCCTCATATGTATCTTTATTATTCGTCTTTACAATAAACACAAAATAGAGTTTCATCCTGCCCTCTGCCTTTCTCGGGTACCCAGATTCATTTAGAGGATATCGTTGTTTGAATCCCAATACTCAACAAATTCTTATTGTTCACCATGTCTGATTTGATGAGAATGTTTTTCCTTTTGTAGCTACAAAGCCTCCACAGGTACCTACTCATTCTTGGGATGTAATGCCATGAGCTGTCGTCAATACACCAAGCGGAACAGCTTGCTAGAAAATTGACACGGGTATGTTACCAACATTTCGTGACCGTGTCAACATTCTAGAAGGGGACATGGATACAGCCGTGTCGCCAATCTATCCCCCCACCCTAGCAGTTTTTCCTCCCGATCACCCTCCAGTTGCTCCTTCTCGATCACCACCCCCGGCTCAACGTACACGTCCTATGGTTCCCAAACACATGACTTGTGACTCCACAGGTAACAATGCTCTAATTGCATGTTTAAATGACTCCGAACCCACATGCCACTCCTATGCTGTAATGAGCCCTGAATGGAGAACATCAATGGACGAAGAATTTAATGCTCTCCTACACAACAACATTTGGAAGCTAGTTCCACATGAACGAGATATGAAATTAGATGCAAATGGGTTTTTTGAATCAAGAGAAAAACTTATGGGACAATTGAACGATACAAAGCCACACTTGTTGCAAAAGGATTCAATCAAGTTGAAGGAGAATATTATTTTGACATTCTCAGTAGGGTGGTCAAACCAGCTATAGTAAGACTTTTCTTATCCCATGCTATAACAAAATTGATTTATCAGACAACTTGATTTTCACAATGCCTTCCTCAATGGTTGTTTAAATGAGAATATCTATATGAAGCAACCTCCACGATATATTGACAAAAATTTATTACTCATGTTTGCAAACTACAAAAGTCTCTAAATGGTTTGAAGCAAGCACCACGTGTTTGGTTAAAACGTCTTCATGATTGTTTACTCTCAATTGGTTTCAAGGCTTCAAAAACTGATGTATCATTGTTTATCTATTTTACTACTAATGGTCAAATTTATTTACTTGTCTATGTTGATGACATACTAATAATGAGCAACAACAAAAACCTCTTAGCTTCCATAACAAGTATATTAGTTGAAAATTTCAAGATTCAAGATATGGGACCTCTAAGATTCTTCTTGGGAATCCAGACAGTTCGCAACAAGGGGCAATAATCATATCACAACGAAGGTACATGTTTGAAATACTTAAAAGATTCGGAATATAACACATCAAGCCAATCTCCACTCTGATTCCAATCAACATCAAGCTATGTGTAACAAACTCATCTCAACCATATAACAATCCCACACAGTATTGTAGCTTAGTTGGGGCACTTCAATATCTAAACATCACTTGTCTAGATCTCTCCTGTTAGTGTTTAATATTGTAAACTCCAACTTTTATTTGGTAGAAATATTATGGCTAAAATAGAGAGGTTAGGTCTATTGCTAGTTTGTATGATGATTAAAGATCTGGAAGAACATATGCTACACTAGAGCCTTTGGAACTACACCAAATTATCTTTTACAACTGGCAGAGCAGTTTCGCATCCTGAGGTTATTTTAGAAGAATATCCACCTCTGACTGAAAGGCCTCAAGGGTCAGATAATAATTCTTGCTACATGGAATATCTTAGGGAATTATTTTTCTTCCAAGAATCAGAGTATTATATATATATATATATATATATATATATATATATATATATATATATATATATATATATATATATATATATATATATATATATATATATATATATATATATATATATATATATATATATATATATACTATTTAGAGAGGGACGTTAATAAGACAAGAACTCAAACAGTTAAGTTTGAAGGATAACCAAGAATCTTTAATATTGCGAATACAGAAAATCACATTTGGTATCAGAGCTTTTAAGTCTACATAGTGACTTGATCCATAAGGGAAGTTTAGTTTCTGTATTTCGTGATATCCTTGGTTAAATTTAGGGTATTGCATCAATTTCTTGAAAATATGGAAATCTAGGTTGCTACTGTATACTGCTGGCCGTTGGATTATAACTTTGGCAGGATGGAAAGCAACATGAAGCCTCTAGAGATAGATGGTACAAATTACTCATTCTGGAAAACTAAGATGCGCATCTATCTTCAAGCTTAGGAAGCTAGGATTTGGCATGTTGTTGTTCCTGGTTGGACACATCCCACAAAACCTAGTCCAAATGATACCACAGTCCTTAAACCAGAAAAAGAGTGGACAGAAGTTGAGATAACTCTCTCTGATTACAACAATCGTAGGTTCACTCTATAAGTCCGTCTTTACCTTGGTTACTAATATTGGAGAAATCAAGAGATCTTGGGAGATCTTACAAACAAGATTTGAAGGAACTGGCGATGTCAAAGAGTCTAAACTTCAAATGGTTTTGTTTGAGTTTAAAGGATTTTGAAGATTATGTGTCAAATGATGATTTTGAGGAAAGACATACTCAACTAGAAGAACAATATGCTAAACTTGGTGCAAGCTGGGAGCAACTGGTCAAAGTTAATAGGAATTTGAATGATGAATTCATGTCCTATGAGGATACTGTGAGGAAATTAAACGCTGATCTAGTAATAATGATGATCTGATTGGCCAGATACGCACAAGAGAAGGGAAGCTGATGAAAGAACTAGAAGATTTAAAACAAAACATCAAGATGATGGATACCACATCAAAACTGGTTTAGGCTATGAGGAAGGTCAATCACCAGTTACCAAGACAATATTTGTTAAAGGAAATACTTCTGGTTTTGCTATACCAGTCCAACAACTAGTTAATGCGAGGTTCAGAAGAACATACAGACCCTACATTCTTACATGTTATTACTGTCGGACAAAAATTCATACACGCATAGAATGCTATCACTTTTACAAGGATCAAAGGAAGGAAAAGTACAAGAAGAAAAAAACCACCCCTTTTAAAAGGAAAATCTGGATTATGAAGTTAGAAGTGATATGCTATCCATCAATTTTCCTATCTGCTGCTTTGATTGAGTCTAGATTGTACTTTGACAGTGGCTGTTCAAAGCACAGGATGGAGGGACAGTAGGAATCTTAAATCTATTCAACATAGTAGTGGATCCGTTATCTTTAAAGATGGTAAAAAAAGCAAGATTATTGGTAATGGTACTTTAAATGTTCTTGGACTACTTCACATGGATGATGTGGTACTTGTTACAGGCTTACGTGCTAATTTGATTACCATAAGTCAACTGTGTGACCAGAACTAGAAAGTCTGTTTTAACAAAGATCAATGCAATGTGCTAGAAAACTCTAATCAAACTGTGATTGGAAGGTACACGCTAAACTAACAATTGTTATATTTTGACTAATGAAGTGACTTGTCACAGGACCAAGCTAGATGAAGTAAAACTTTGGCATCAAAAGTTAGGTCATATAAACATCCGTGACATAGACAAATTGGTCAAGTTGGAAGCTGTTCGAGAAGTGCCAAAATTGAAAGTTGATCATGAAGGCTTTTGTGGAGCCTATGCTGTTGGTAAACAAACAAGGGCACCTCACAAATCAGTAAAAGCCATCACCACATAATGATGCCTAGAATTGGTTCACATTGATTTAATGGGGCCAACACACACTAAAAGTATTGGAGAAAATGGGATTGCACATGAGTTTTTTGTTGTTAGGATTGTTCAACAAAATGGTATTGTGGAAAGGAAGAACTGTACTTTATAGGAAATGACAGGGTTATGCTCAATGATTGTCATCTTCCACAATGTTTTTAGGTAGAAACTGTTCACACATCGCGTTATACAGTGAATAAAGTCTATCTTCATCCTAGGACAATGATAAGTGCATAATTGTTCATATTTATACCCCATGTCTGCCCTATATTTAGCCTTGTTTTTCTTATGAAGTGTCACAATGTTGTTCAAAATGATCTTTATTTTGCTCATTTGATCCATTATGCACAATTCATTATCTTTGAGTAGAAATGAAGGATTTTAGATCATGTTGGATGCATTTGGAGTCAAGGGGAGCCAAGGTGAAGCTAAGGAGATGGATACAACACTTCTAAAGGAGCCAAAGAGTGATGTTTTCAATGGTGTTGATCATATGGACAAATTAAACCAAGGCAAAAGTGGAACAAGTGTCAACAAGCTGAAATTCTTGCATGGATTGGCCACTGTTCTGTTTTCGGGCCATATCTCGGTCTAGAAATATCCAAATTTAGTGATTCTTGTTCCATTGGAAAGAAGACTCAAAGGGATACAATTCCTATAAATACATTGAAGTCTAAAAAGGAAGCCATAGTGGTCAAAATTATCCTTGAAGTTGAAGTTCCAAACTTACAATCCAAAACTGACCACTGTTTGGTTTTTGGATCATATCTCTGTTTAGGAATGTCCAAATAACGTGATTCTTGCGCCATTGGAAAGAAGACTCGAAGGGCTACAACTTTTATAAGTTCCATAGTTCCAAAGTCTGAATTTTTGAAGGCCAAAAGACACGGCCAAGTGCACGGCCGTGTTTGTCGCCATGTATTTTCTGTGCATTCCAGTAGCTACTGCCGTTTTGGACACGGCCAGGGACATGACCTTGTCTCTGGCCGTGTCACTGTGCTCTGCAATTTTATAAACTCCGATTTTTTGTCATTTCTACTCGGTTTTGACTCTTGTTAGAACCCTAGACATTCTCTTTCATTCTCCTTCATATTTTTAGGTTAGAATAGGCTTAGATTTATGTTTCTTAACAATTTTGAAGCTTGTAATCTTGGATTTGATGCTTCGATTCCAACATTTCAAGACTCCACCATCCATTTTCAATATAGAAGCTTCTTCTCCCTTTTATCTCTTTCTTTTGCAATGTTTATGCTTTACACTTATGTTTTTGTGTTCTTTATGTTGTTTAATCATGAGTAGTTAGTTTATGGACTTGAGTTAGGGTTGTATTTTCTATCTTGATGCTTGATTTGTGATTATTGCAAAAAAAAAAAGGGGAAGAACTCCAACCTAGGGTTCATGTGTTTGTGAAGGTTTTGTATTTATATCTTGTTAATGTTTGATGTACACATTCATTAGCTTGTTTTTGGAGGATTCATTGCCTCAACGAGAATTGGGTGATGAATCCAAGCCACCCCTTGCATAGACCCAATTTCTTCCTACGAAAATAGGGGAAATTGGGGGCTTTAGATGCTTTGTGTGCTTGATGAACTTGGAATTGATTCACCACGAAAGTGGGGCAATTTCTTGTTCTAATCCTTGTTTATTAATCACGAGAATGGTTTGTAGACTAGGATACCTACGTGCATTCCCACTTGATTCCTTGGTTAATTGTTCTCCCTAATCCCTTAGGTTGTTAAAGCATTTAGATGATAATGCTCACTAGCTTGAGTCCTATTTCTTTATTTTGTGTTTATCTTTAATTTGTTATATGTGTTAGTCTTATCATTTCCTTAAACTTGTAGTTTGCTTAGCTTCTTGTTGATTTCCTTATGCTAGTGCCTAGTTTATTGTGATTGCATATTGCGTGCCATATTCCCCAATCCCCTGAGGACGATATAACACACCCGTACACTCACCATCACTCATTTTTGCTACACATCAGACAACTATGACTCCATACGAGATATGGAAGGATAAGAAACCTGTAATTTTGCATTTCCCCAGTTTAAGATGATTATTGGAGATAAGCAACTGGTGTATAGGACCGACTGATACGGAGACGTGAATTGTCAGTCAGACAGATAGATTGCAGATTAGTTTTTTGAGGAAAAACTAAAGCAGATAATAAAACAACACATACGATGTTTACCCAGTTCGATACAGTGTGTATCTACATCTAGGGGACGATCACCAAGGCGTCCAATCCACTAACTCATAATCCAATGTACAAAGGTAGAGAAACAAGAATCTCACCCAAGTGCCCCACACAAGGTACGTACACAGTCTACAAAGGTTTAGTGGATTGTTGAAGACGGAGAGCCACGCATGCAGAAGTCCAACGAAATCCCTTCGATTGGAGAGCTAACTCTAATGCAGTCCGCTTCAATGACGCCGTCCCACGTTGTTCCACAACTGAGTGATCTTCGCGTCCTTTCGTTTAAGCAACGATAGCTCTTCTCAAGTTCTTCATCATAATCACCAAGAACATATATTCTTGAGAAGAGGCATGATAATCAAAGATATGATCCTCTATATAGCAAGGAGTGTTTCTGTCTTCTTAAAATCGTAACCCTAATTCATGACCAAATGAGGGTACTTATACTTCCTTAGTAAGAACACTCTCCAAAAATATCTTTGATTGTAGATGGTAGGACAATTTGTGAAGAATGCAATCTTAAAGATTCGGTCCATACCTTCCAAAACAGATCCGCTGATTTTCTTTCCAAAACTATCTTCTCAAACCGCGTTCAGCATTTTGGAAACATCTTCCTTTATCAGATCTTCAGTGTCAGTGCGTCTGTTGATGAACCTGATCAATCAGTCTTCTGTAAAACAAACAGACACCAAGCTAAACCCTATCTTAGTTTGCCATAATAATATTACCAATTATATGTTGGGGTTTTTTGGAGAAAATACAAACACTAACAAAACCAAATCTAAAATACTTCAATATATTTGGTACTAAATGTATTATCTTAATTGATCATGAGCAAAGAGAAAAGTTTTAACCTAAAAAAATGAATGAGTGTTCCTTGGTTATTCACCAAATAGCCGAGGCTATAGTGTGTATAAGAAAATGACAAAGATGATCATGGAGTTTGCGAATGTAGTTGTGGATGATCGACGGATTGTGTATAGTGATGGTGAATGGAAAGTAGAGTGCGAAAGAGTAAACTTCCCCAAGATATTGTTCTCAAAGGGATGGCAACTTGGAGTGGTTCATCAAGTGTGGTGTATTCATAAGTGGTGCAATGACAAGTAGAGACTAGGTGGAGTAAAGAGCACAAGAAACATTGAGTGTGAGTAACCAATGCAAGTGGTAGCAATTGAAGGAAGTAAGCAAGTAAAGAATGGGGAAATGGACTAGACCTCCTTGCTTTTATGCATTCGGTATGTTTAACGGGGAGAGTTGAGAGGGAGCACATTTTTGACAATCTTTGGGAGACATTTTTACTAGTACTAACCCTTCATTTGTTATCCTCAAGAATAGAATGTAAGGCTTCCTTACCCAAATTTAATTCTTGGAATTCTAACTACTCAAATCCTTTCACTATATCCCCATGAGATCACATTTAAGAACACTACTTAGTATCGTGTTGATGACCGACTGTTTGTAGGAAAGTATGTTAAGGATGTTAACCCAATTGCTCCATCCCTTGTACCAGCATCTTCAAATGCTAATGAAAAAAATCTTACCCCTATGTTCGTGATCTACGCATGCCTGCCAAACATAAAAGAGCTGTAAATGATCTTGAAGTAGCCCACATGTTGATTGCTCAACAGCTGGATGTTGCTCGCACTGAGTTGGCAACTATTCTACTTCATCAAAGTCAAGTTGATGATGAGCCAAAAGCTATTACTAAACAAGTCCACGGCGAGGAACTCCTTGAATCTTAGTACTTTAGCTACCATTTTGCCAAAAAGGAGAAGTACATAATTTAGGGGGAGTAACTTCGTTTGAGAGACAATCTTATGATTGGTGTTTTATTTGGGTTTGTAACTTCAAAACAATCATCCTTACCACTCTACTATATTTGCTTACTACTGTTGAGGTTTTATTTTGGTTATTTAAAAAAAAATACATAGTTGTATAACTTTAAATGTTTTGCCAAATAATAGTCAAATGGGGAGTTTGTTAGTGTTTAGTATTTTAAACCTCAACTTGTAGTTGGAAGAATTATTATAGGTTAGGTACAGTGGCAGAGCCACCACAATGGGGACAGTGGGGTCAGCTGCCTCCACTCACCTCTTCCCATTAATATATATTAATATGTAAAGATAACTAAGTAATTCAGTAGCTTAGTTGGTTAAACTTTGGTTATGATATATGAAATGGTATGGGTTTAAATCCCATGTACAACACTTTAGTATATTTCAACTTTTTTTCTTTATTTTAGTTCTACCCACCTTTTTTTTTTTTTTGAATCATTTAGTTAATGTAGTCCACAATATTTTGCTATAAATATTTTTATAATATTTCAAAGTGTTTTAAAATTTCATACTACCCAAGTACAGTTTTGGCTTCATTCCTAACTATCATATAATCTATCATAAACATTTTATTATAATTTATTAATGTATTTGAACTGTATTATAGGTGTTTGGTATTTTGGCATTAACAATTCTAAAATCATTTTAAGTAAGCCCCCACTCATATAATTTTCTGGATCCGCGACTGGTTAGGTATAATGCTAGTTAGTATGATGATTGAAGATCTGGTAGAACAGAAGCTACACTAGAGCCTTTGGAAACTAGCTGTTGGAACTACACTAACTTATCTTTTACAGCTGGCAGAGAAGTTACTCATCCTTAGGTTATTTTACAAGAATATCCACCCTTGACTGAAAGACCTCAAGGGTAAGACAATAATTCATGCTACATGGAATATCTTAGGAATTACTTTTCTTCCAAGAATTAGAGTATTATATATATATATACTATTTATAGAGAGACTTTAACAAGACAATAACTCAAACAGTTAAGTTTGAAAGATAACCAAGAATATTTAATATTGGTAAAAATCTAATTTCTTGGGTATGTCGCAAACAAAAGATAGTGGCTAGATCCTCAATAGAAGTAGAATACTATTGGTCCCAAAGGGTTGGGGTTACAAGTCTAGAGAGAGAGAGAGAGGGAGGTAGAGAGAGAGAGAGAGAGAGAGAGAGAGAAGGGGGGGGGGGGGGGGGGGGGGGAATATACTTGTTTTCTTTGGAAATTTTTACGATTCGATTAATTGCTCTAAAGGGTTACTTCTTTGAAATTCAAAGATTCATAGAGTATGCATAGCAGAATGACTTATTAACCCTTTTAAATGGTTTTTCACGTATGTTTGTTCTTTTTAAAATGTTAATAGTTCTAGCATGAATAAATGAATGTAGTAAAGTAAATAAAGAGAGAGATTTTTATAGTGGTTCTACCAACTCAGCTTACTCCATTATTCTCCTTGAACTCCTAAAGAGGTTTGCACTAATTCCCTTTAGTAAAACTGAGCACTGAGCCTTGAACACCAAGCTGGCCTTGATCTTCATAGGTTTTTCAACTCAACACGAGTTTACTCCGATTCTTTATAGTTCTACCGAGTAGAGACACAAATTTTCAAAGAAGATGTTTCTTTGATTCTCCAAGCAGAAGTCTTGGCTCTTAAGGTTGATCTTGATCTTCACGTTTGAGCAGCATAAGCTTCTAAATATGGATTTTGCTTTGTAGCGTTTTTTCTCTCTCTAACTGGTCGCATAATATGGAACTTGAAAGTTTTGAGCAATAGAATATTTTTCACTTAATGGACCAACACCTTCTTCAGTCTTAAATGAAGGTATTTATAGGCGTTTTAAAATGAATTCGTTGGAAGGAAACTGAAAGTTGGTTTTAGTGGTGATGTTTAGTGAGTATCGTCCTCAAGGAATGACTAGACAGGACTTGAGTAACAAGGGATTAAACACAATATCGTTAAGTGTTTGAAAGCTAACCAAAATGGAATACTTGTTTGCATAGAGACAATTATAAAACAAATAAATGATTAAGTAATAGACAAGGATAAAAGAGATGACTTAGATCAAATAGCAATATACAAATGCTTCTTAGTGTCCTAAGATTCTAGCTAAACAATGTTCAACAACGAACATAAGGGAGTTAAATCAATGCCAATGCCACTCTCGTGGACATTGGACTCTCACCAAGGTTCTAATCCCATTCTCATAGCAATTAGACTAGGTGAGGCAATTGATCAAACATCTTATGTGCATAATCTCTTCTAACTCCCCTTTCTCAAGGGTAGTTAGAAATGTGAAAGGCTTAGCTGGTGAATCCCTATTCTCATAGGTGAAACACCAATTCCATTAGTCTCTTGCAAAGTTGGGCCATAACCAAACAAGAGTCAAACAATTCCCCAATTTCACAATCACATTCATTCTAGAGGCATTGCAAAACCTAGATTTGGCAATTCAATTCATGTTGGCATTCATACAAAGCAATTCAATCTAAATCCCTAAAGGATTTAACTACTTATAGTGGAATTGAAAAACTAAAAACAATTGAAATAATGTGCAATGAATTTACGTACAAAAGTAGTTTGTTAAATACAAGAATAAGAAATAGACTCTTACTTGATTGAATTTGTAAAAGGTAAATATGAAATTGAAGTAGAAATTGTAGTTACAAGTGATAATTCTTCCCTAAATCTTCCAAAAATTGATGGATTTACAATGGGTAAATGTTCTAGAATGGATTTGTGGAGAGAAAACCTAAAAGAAAATTTGGATAATTACCAGATAACTTAAAAATAATGCCTATTTCTATTTATACTACAACAATCGCGCCAAATAAACTGCCTCCAGAATACATGGTCACGATGGAGGTCACGACGTGAAATTCATCGTGACCAGGCCTAAGCCTCGCAGGTTCCAGGATGTCACGCAGCTGGTCACGGAGTGACCAGCAGCGTGACACCTGGGATCCGTAAGGTAGCCTAGTAGGTCACGGTGAAGGTCACGCCGTGACCTTCATCGTGACACGCTAGGCTACTTTCATATGGTTAGACTGTCACGCTGCAGCGTGATGCCTGACCATCTGAAAGCTGGCCAGAGTGTCACGCTGATGGTTACGACATGACCTTCAGCGTGACACCCTTCCGGTGGCACTTTTTGGCTTCTCCTTCGCTCCGATCCTCCATTGATCCTTGCTATGATTTTGCACTTCCATTTTTGAACCAATTTGCCTTAATATCATCCCGATTTGTCCTCATTTTAAGCTCCTAAATGCATAAGTTCTAGTTTTCATTCCTCAAGCCATAAACACCTGAAATAAGTTTTTCTCTTGCACAATCACCTCGCATTCACTTAGAAATTAGTACAAAGGAAGCATAGTTATGGGCTAATTCAAGGCTCATCAGAAACCCATTTCAAATGTCTATTAACCACTTGGTAATGACCAGCGTGTAATCAGAAAAGTAGCTTTATGTGTCAGGTTTTCTAGCCGTTAGATCACCGAATTTTTGGCTTAACTTTACTTTATGTTCTGCTCCAAATGTCTAGGATTTTTATGGAAAATCTCCCTTGAGATGTGTACCTAGGACTCTCTTTTCCTTGGTCACATTTCCTCATAATGCATCAGTGTTTTTAGGTTTCGAACTGTTTGCTCAGAGAATATCACGAGCTGTCCTTTCGAGTAGTTAACTGTTACTATTCGAGTTAATGTTTCGAACCTTAACACTTACAACCTTTCGGTCTCGAATAGTTGTCCTTACTATTCGAGCTTATCCTTAAATCCCCTACTACTCTTCGAAAGGTAGGCCTTCCACTATTCCGCCTTTACAACCTTTCGATCTTGAACTTTTATATTGTTCGACTGTTCATCTCAAACTCTTCTGGTTTTCAATCTTTTGAATCTTTGTCTTCTAGCTTTTTGAAACTTAACCATTCGAGTTACAATTCAGACTATTCGAAACGAGTAATAGAGTTCTTAAATCTACGAAATAAAGTAAATGTGGGACTAACATTTCCTATCATTTGGTATCATCAAAATTTAAAAACACTTGTTCCTAACAAATACAAAGTTATAGCCAACGTCTCAGTAGAGGTAACATGGTTATAAGTTGCTTTAGTTTGAAAACTGACTTACTATGCAAAAACTACCAAAGTTTTGGTGTGACAACCTTGATGCTACCTATTTGTGTGCAAATTTTGCATTTAATGCTCTAACGAACATGTTGAAATTGATTATTATTTTGTTCGTGACAGAGTAGCATTAAAGGAACTACATATAAGTAAACTACATCTCTTCAAAAGACTAACTGGTGGACATCAAGATTCAATGATCTAAGGGACAAGCTCAATGCTCTCTAGCTTGGGGGGAAGGGGGACGGGGCATATTAGGACTCTATATTCTAGTTAGACTAGAACTCCTCCCTCTCTGTATTGTTGTAAATCTACATTTTATCAATCCTGGCCTAATTAGGACTTTTTGTATTTATATAAATACAACTTTTTCTATATTTTGTAAATCGGATTGATCAATAATGCAGCAGAAACTCTAAAAACATTGAGAATATATATTTTTCCTTTGAGATTTGGAATCTTCTGAAACAATTCCCCCAGGACGAAGGGTGTTCATCTGTTTTGTTAGAATTATTGTGGAGTAGAAGAATTATTGTGGAGTAGAAGAATTATTGTGGAGTAGATGTTTTCTTGTTCTCAGGAATAATTTTTCTACTTTTTGTGTATATCAAATAGCCTTTCTAATCATGTCTTTTGCTCATCAAATAATTTAATATTTTTTGCATCTAATCTCACTCTTCTTTTACTATAATTTCCACATTTAATTTAATTTAATTTAATTTGTAGTTATTTTAATTTAGTCACATCTAACATCCTTATTATCACATCAGATCAATATGTAGGCATTTGGATAAATTGAATTATGAAACGAGGTTACGTACTGGATAAGCTTAACATCTAGCAGCCTAACTTTTCCTTTGTGAAGGCTAATTATAAATAATACTGTTTACAGAAGCGATTTAATTTTTGAATTAAATTGTTATAAAAAAAAATAGTGTGGTGCTTGACACAAACTCTTTATATTTACTAGTTATATGTGAATTAAATGACTTTAATTTACTAAATGTTTGTCAAATAAATTCATATCAGATACGGATATATATATATATATATATATATATATATATATATATATATATATATATATATATATATATATTGATAAATTAAAAGTGAGGAAAGTAGCACGCAAATGAGATAGACAATGTGAACCATGAACCAGGGTCCACCTTGCATTGTAGACCTTGGTCTAAAATGATATTCAGATTATGTACTTGTAGTTAACATATTATGTAGCTACAGATTAAATTGAAGGTACATAATATTAACTGAAGACATAATTTATTAATTAAAACTACATAATTAATTAGCCTTTCAGTCAATTTTGGCTTATTTGATCACTATTAGCTGTTTGACTTGGTTAAACAATTAATATGAGTGTTTGAATAATTAACTTTTTGTAACAACTTATTGCTCCAAAATGCTAAAATTCAAAAAGCTACTCAAAGTAGCCTTTTCGATTAGATTTTTGAGAAAACCATATTGTATGTAATCAGCTAACAGCTAACAACTAATTTACAAACACTTTTCTGCAATCAGCTAATGCTATCAACTAGTCAAACCCACTAACCCAATCAACTAACAACCATTTAATTACCAAACACCCCTAATATGTTAATTGCAGTAATTGGAATAGGTACATAATTATTAACTATAGGTACATAATAGATTAACTGCATGTACGTAAAACGTAATAGGTAATAGGTTAACTACAGATACATAATATATTAATTATACTAGATACATAATTTATTAACTAAATATACATAATATATTCACTGCAAGTACATAATATGAACTTTGTTTTGAATCAAGATCCACAATGCAAGTTCTGCCTTTGTCCATATTATAACATATGTTATTTTCCATATTTTAGGGAATGAAAGTGATATTGATTCCAACTTTGCAACTTGAATATATAAAATGATTAGAGACATAAGTAGCTGAATACAAGCGAACATGCTTTTTTGAAGCTATGTTCCCTAACGAAGTGACATTTGAGGCTCATTGTTATTGGCTTCAGCAGAATATTTTTGGACATAAATCTTAAGCTTCCATTTTTTATTTTTATTTTTTTGAAAATGAATTTTCTTCTCTATGTTGTTTTCTTAGGCTTACCTTTAAAAAATAAAGATTCTTTAATAAGGTCATTGGTTTTTTGACAAAATAAAACTTGCTATCTTTCCCTCTTAATCACATATTATACCTATAATAATATTTTACTATATATTTATTAAATTTAAGAAAACAATTGCTCTTTATACTCGTTAACTATATGTGAATTACCTTCTTCTTTTTATTTTTTTTTATTTTTTTTAGGTGAGAGTATGTGAATTACTTGACTGTTGGGTTACATTACTAAATAATGAATTAAAAAGATTGAATCTCTAACAGAGCATTTGGGCTGAAATCATGACCAATGCCAGTGCGCATAAGAAATTTACTCACTTTGGGCATAATCCCAACACTGCCACCACTAAGGTTCAAACCTTAGTCTCTTATCCCAAATACGACATACTAAACCATTGAGCTAAGTTCATGCAAGTTTAATCAATTCAAACTTATTTTGAGACTTAATTGCCAAAAAAAAAAAAAAAAAAGAAGAAGCAATCAAATACAGATTTAAAATAAATTATGGTCAAATAGAAGGAATTATTTTATTTTGGAGAAACTTCACAATTAGAAATTTTCTGAGAAAGACATATGTCAGGACACTGAAAATGGGTAAAACAAACTAACAAAATTAAATCAATTAAATTAAAGCTAGAGAATAAAAGATACTTTACTGTTCTACTACATGTACAGTGGCATATATATAGGTATTCAAATTCTAAGTATAGAGCTACACTTTTTCTTTTGCACACAGCTGTAAGCAGAATTGAAGGATAGCCATCTAATTTCTTTTGGGTTCCCCTTTGGAAGTGTTCTCTCATTCATATATGTGCTGTCTTTGGTCAAGTTTCACAGCCCACCAAAATTTCCCCTTTTCCATTCCACTATGTATGTACTTTCATGGGGTCTTTCCTTTTCATTCTTTAAAGATTCAAAGATTATCATTAATTTGCAAATCCCTTTTGGATTTTCTTTTCCTATTACTTGTTCATGTTATGTAGTGCACTTTATTTTAACTCTTAACTTTAATTCAATAAGATAATTAATATAGAGACAATGTGGGATTTATCCAGTGCACACTCTCTGGTAGTAGCTATGGTAATTGTTATACCATGGATTAGGATTCATATTGCATTGTGAGCCCTGATCCTATGAACCCTATTCTAAAAATTGTGTCTGCAGTTAACACTTTCTGTACCGGCAGATAACAATTTTTGTACATGTAAACAAATTAATGCACATAACATGGTAATTACAAACACTTAATATAATAACTATAGACACATAAATTGTTAACTACAGGTACATAATATGTTAATTGCAGACATATAAGATGTTGGTTAACATGTTATGTGTTTGCCGTTAACATATTCTATACTTACAGTTAACAACTTATGTGTATGTAGTTATCATTAGGGGTGGAAATATGCCGACCCGAGCCGAGCTTTAGAAAATTAAGCTTGGACCTGTTACGAAAATCTAAAGCCTAGGCCTGGGCCAGAGCCTGTATGTAGGCTTTTTGTTAGGCTCAATCCTGAGCCTACAATTGACCTGGCCAGGCCTGAAGCCTTTTTAAAAGTCTGTTTAATATTTAGGCCATTAAACATGCTTCAAAGTAAGTCCTACATTGAGCATATTTAAAGCCTACATATTAAGACTTTTTAAAAACTTTAATAAGTATATCTAAATAATTTAAGAAATATATTTAATACAAAACTAATACATAATTACATAAGTATATCACCGCAATACAAACATAATAACATTAAAATATAAAATAAAATAAAACAAGTCGTAAAACAAGTCACGGCTTCAGCATGCTCGTTAACTTGTTTAGAAATAAATTCAATTCTATTATTATTTGTTATCCTATGTAATCTCATAAATAATTAAAAATCAACTCACATAATTAAGTTGCGACATTTCATTAAATATTGTGACAGTAATAACAGTTAATAAAAAAACTTAAACAATAAGAACACTTATAACATGATTAGCAACAATGTTTATAGTTGAATAATAATTTAGAATGAGATTTTGAAGGTGGAGGGTTAGGGTTTGGTAATTATATATACTTGGGGTTATATTATTGTAAATATAAAAATATATTAGGTATAAAATAGAATATATATATATATACACACACACACACACACACACACACACACACACACACACACACACATATATATATATATATATATATATATATATATATATGTATGTATATATATATTTATATATATGTGTGTGTGTGTGTGTGTGTGTGTATGTATATAGAATTACACTATGGTGCGAATGGAGCGTCCAGGTGCGAATATGCGAATGCCTGATATCCGTCCACGTGTCCAGATCTAATGGATGAGAAACACTGATTTTTTAAAAGAATGCGGTGGCATTTTCATAAATAATTGAACATCGAAGTGCAAGTAAAATGTATTACAAGTGCATGTAAAATGTATTATAGGTGCAAGTAAAATTTACACTGAGCATCAATACTAAGCGCTCCTATAGTTATAAATAGTTGCACCTATAGTTATAAGTAGTTGCACCTAGGTGCATGAATGTTTGTAGGTGGTTTTCACGAGTACTACTACCCGCAAGAACAAAAACGATGCCAAACAGAACGAACTCAGATCAATGAATGTTAACAAGACAAAAGTACATGCACTTACAGGCGAAAGTAAGTGCACTTATAGGTGAAACTAGGTGCACCCGATCAATGAATGCAGGCAAAAACTACATGCACCACTCCAACACTCCATTCTATTGTGGTGTCTTTGGTGCGGAAGATTCGTGCATGATTCCAAGGCTCTTGCAGAATTCTTCGAACAGACTATTGTCAAATTCACGTCCATGATTACTTCGGATTTTGATAATTGGCTTGTTTTTCTCTTTTTGAATTTTGAGACTTAGGGTCTGTTTGGAAACCCGGAAAATGATTTCTGGAAATCATTTTCCGAGTTTCTTTTGGGGGGGAAGTCATTTTCCATCTTCTAAATACTCAAACTGCTTTACTTCCTCCGCCTCCTCCTTCAACATTCAACAAAGAAAACTCCACCAACAATCCAACACCTCCTCTTCCAACAATTCTATAACCATAAAACCAAAGCCCAACACCTCCTCTTCCGGAACTGGTTTCCGATGCGGAAACCATTTTTCTGATTTTCGCATCGGAAACCAGTGTTCAACAAAGAAAACTCCACCAACAATCCAACACCTCCTCTTCCAACAATTCTATAACCATAAAACCAAAGCCCAACACCTCCTCTTCCGGAACTGGTTTCCGATGCGGAAACCATTTTTCTGATTTCCGCATCGGAAACCAGTGGGAACTGGTCTCTGGTAAACTAGTCCGATGCGGAAACCATTTCTCTGATTTCCGCATCGTCACTAGTTCATGCGGAAACCAGAAACCAAACTGGTTTCCGACTGCGAACGGAAACCCAACCGGAAATCAGTGATGAAGTGGGAATAAGAACACAGTAGAGTTCTTGTGCTTATTTGTTTTGACTGAATTATTTCTCTATTTTTCTGAATTGTAAGTCATGAAAGATGAACACAGTAGAGTAAAAATAAAAATAATTGAAGTATACAAAATAACTTATTGTTGGGTTAAATTTGTTATTCTAGAAAATGAACTTATCAAATAAAGTAAAAAAAATTAAAATTGAAGTATACAATTTTGTTTATTTTCTAGAAAATGAACCAAACAAGCAAAGACTGTTTTCCGTTGTGCATCCAAACACAAGAAAGGAAAATATTTTCTGGAAAATGACTCATTTTCCAAAAGTCATTTTCCTGCTTTCCAAACGGACCCTCAGTGCTATGAAGGCTCTAAGAGTTTCATATTTTTCCTTGAGAAATACCACCCAAGAAAAACGAGAAAAGTCTTCAACGCAAACTAAAATATATCTATTACCTCCAATGCTTTCTGTTTGGGTTGGTCCGATAAGGTCCATGTGTATCAGCTCCAGACAGTGCATTTGTATTGATGATCTTTTGAGCTTTATGTGGTGTTATAGACAAGCACTACATACTCCAACAGTCTCCATTTTTAACTTTGGCAGTCCAAGAACACCTTCAATTTTCACAAGTTTGTCCAAGGCTCTGTAGTTTAGATGTCTTAATTTTTTATGCCATAGTTCAGATTCGTTGATATTGGACCTGCAACAAGAAATATCATTAGTTAGAATGTAGCAGTTATTAGAATAACACTTACCTTCCATAACACATTGCTTCTGATTATCCATAACGATGCAACTGTCCTTTGTGAAGCAAACATTCCAATTTTGGTTACAAAGTTGACTGATGCTTATGTGGTTGGCGTGTAAACCTTTCTCGAGCAATACTTTCTTTAGATTGGGTAGCCCTACAACATTTAATGTACCAACACCAGTAATTTTTCCTTTCACGCCATCTCCAAAAGTGACTTCTCCTTTGCTGTCTTTGACATCATTGAGATAATTTGCATTGCCTGTCATGTGGTGTGAACAAGTCATTTTTTCTGACCCATATTTGTTTAATAAATTGGGCAATGTGTTTGTGTGTGAATTTTTCGGCCCTTTGATAGTTATAAGAATAAATAAAAGCATTCTAGTCTAGTATGGCCACGAACCCTGCAATAGTGACAAATTGGCTTATAATGATTAAGGTAAGTTTATTTTTCCATACTTTACCAAACGCATTACAAGCTCTACTTGATTCAGGAATATCTGTATCAAGTCCAGACGCCCTAACAAACATAGTGTTGTCTTTGTTTTTACCTCCAGTGAATCTTAGACCAAACATGGTGGTGGATTTCCGTCCCGAATCAAGGATTTCATCCAAGGAAGATGTATTGTCCATCATCTTGATCCACTTCTTGAGCATTTCCAACTCGTGCTTCAGTTTTTCTTCACGTTCAAGCCCTGCCTTTAGGAGTATATCTCTGTTAGAATCTTGATTTTTGTACACTTTTTGCGCATTCTCTAATACCCTAACTTGGCTAGACAAAGAAAAATTAACTTTAAGCAAGATCTCACATTTGGAGTACAATTTTTTATATTCTAATTCGAATGAAGGAGCATGTAACTCTAAGCCTTCGGCTAAAGTGTACTCGCCACCTTCTGAATCAGCAACATCTTCAGTTTTTGGATTAGCGACAGTCACAGCAGTAAAAGCTACGAAATTCCCTAAAATTTTCTCTATATTAGATTCAGGAACATTTGATCCAGTTTCGTCATCACTCCAAGTTAATGTAGTCATAGATTTTCTCTTCATAGGTAAGTGGATGATAAAGCATTTTTGTTGTGTTTTGTTTTAGGCTTTTAGCACACTTAGAGTGGGTGGATTGTGGTGAGATAGGAAAGGAATAAAGATTCCCCCAAATGTCGTTCTCTATGGATGACAACTTGGAAGCTTTGATATGTGTTGAGTTAGAGAAGATATCTAGGCTTGTCACATACAAGATTCACAAAAACCATGTTGTACATTTGTGCAAGAGAGCAAGGCAACAAAAGTATACACATGTAAAGAATCAAAGGTAAAAACGGAAATAGAATTGTTCTTCTATTGCATTATGCTTCTAGTGTCTAAGGTAGGATTTGTAGATTGCAATTGAAGGATTCCAAGAGAGATTTGTATTAGTGCCACTGCCCTTTCGATCTTAACGGCCTATCATAGGTCTAGGAAGCACCCAAGTGACTTCATATTCCTATGAGACAAATTATAAAACAATTTATCTTCACCTCATTCTAGACCATGTCCTCTCGGAACTAAGGTGGAAAAAGCAAGTAGAAAGGAGGCTACAATCAACCTAGCAATCTCTTGTCTTGGTCAAATGATCCTAGATCATCCATAGAGTTGGGCCCTAACTCACAAGATTCAATACAAGCATCCACTTCCAACAAGAAATCAAATAACAATTGCAATTCACAAATCCAAATCAAACATTCAATTCCACACTAGCATCATGCAATGGATTCACAATTCAATCCCTAAGAAAAACCTAGCCACTCATTGTTTTAACATCCCGTATTTTCTAAATATTATTATAGTAAAAATGTCTTTAAAATCGAGATGCTTTACAATGGGCTTTAGATAAATTATTTTTATAACATAGTATTTTCTTCTACCCAAATAATCTAAGCCCAAGATGACTTTTAATCCAAAGTTTATCAAATACCCAAACCCAAGTATTGAGTCCAAACTCTATGTCTAGCCTAGCCCAATTGACAAATTATACCGTGCACCAGGGCGCACAATGCATTGTGCGCCCTGACCAAAACGACGTTGTTTTGATCATTTTTTTTTTTAGAAATTCTGTTTTCCGTTTGTATTGTTAAATTAATACGCATAAACTCATAACAGAATATACATAATCTAACATAATACATAATACACATAAACTCATAACAGAATACACATAATCTAACATAATACATAATATACATAAACTCATAACACAATACACATAAACTCTTAACATAATACACATAAAATCTGAACAATTAAAACGACGTCGTTTTGGTCAGGGCGCACAATGCATTGTGCGCCCTGGTGCACGCTATAACGATTGAGCCCAATTGTTTAGCCCTTTTTCCATAAATCAACCCTAAGTCCAATATATATGTAGATTTTATACCTAAATAATTATTTTGAGCCCAAAATTACCTAACTCAATACTCTAGCCCAAGCATTGACCCAACTACTAAAAATAGAACCACATTTTGATATTTTTAATACAAAGTGCATTGATCCGTTATATATTTTATGTTTATTTTTTGAAAAAATTCATAATTGAAGAGCGAAATGCACTTGTATATTACGCAATATCTATCAATAATTTTTTTTTTTTGATAGGGGACCAAAATTGGTCGTGTCACATTAATACTATGACCAAAAAGGGATATTCTAACAAAAAAATGACTAAAAGTGGACTGCCACTTATAAATATAGGACAAAAACGGTAAATTATGAACATTTAGTATGTAAATTTTCGAATTGTGAGCATCTAGAATTTAATTGTGTTTCTAAGTTTTGAGAATTTGTGAATATAATATAGGGTCATCACAAATTGTAAATTTTTAAAAGGTAAATTGTGAACATTTAGTATGTAAATTGTGTATCTTTACACTCGATCCATAGAATAATTTGCCACACTTTCTAGTGCAAGTTACCTTAAATTATTAAGTTTCAAAATATGGGCCGGGAATGAAGACCAATAACAGTGTTTTGTGTTTACATTATTCACCTTTCTTGGTGGCTATTGTCTCAGTCGTTATATTATAGACCACGGTGCATGTGCACCGCGGTGAAAAACGACGCCGTTTCTTTAAGTAAAGAAACGGCCTGCTGTTAGAGTTAACGGAGTCCGTTTATTTGGTGTATTAAACACCAACTGACACTACAGTATATCCAAACCGACACTGCAGTTATATCAAAATGATATTATAGTTATAGTGAAATGAAACTGCAGTGTATATAAACTAAAACTGAATAACATTTCACATATTTGAGTGTATATTGTACAATGAAGCTGTAATTATATCAAAATAATCATGTAGTTGTGTTTTAATGAAACTATAGTGTATATAAAATAAAATTAAATAACATTTTCACATATTTGAGTCTATAAATATCGAATGAAACTATAGTTATATCGAAATGAAACTGTAGTTGTGTTCAACTAAAACTGCAGTGTATACAAAATGACACTGAATAACAGAGTTACTTTTTGCAAAAGGGTGCGAAACGGCGGAAATAAACACTGTTAATTTTCATTTAAAAAAAAACGTGCGGTGCATAATCGATTATGCACCGCGGTGCATAATATAATTTGCCCTATTGTCTACCCTACTCCAAAGGGCAAATTATATCATGCACCACGTGTCTTTTTTTTTTAAATGAAAATAAACAATGTTTATTTTCCGCCGTTTCGCACCCTTTTACAAAAAGTAACCCTGTTCTTCAGTATCATTTTGTATACACTGCAGTGTCAGTTCAACACAACTACAGTTTCATTTCGATATAACTATAGTTTCATTCGATATTTATAGATTCAAATATGTGAAAATGTTATTTAATTTTATTTTATATACACTATAGTTTCATTAAAACACAACTACATGATCATTTTGATATAATTACAGCTTCATTGTACAATATACACTCAAATATGTGAAATGTTATTCAGTTTCATTTTATATACACTGCAGTTTCATTTCACTATAACTACAGTATCATTTTGATATAACTGCAGTGTCGGTTTAGATATACTTTAGTGTCAGTTGATGTTTAATACACCAAACAAGCGGACTCCGTTAACTATAACGCCGGGCCGTTTCTTTACTTAAAGAAATGGCGCCGTTTTTTACCGCGCCGCGGTCTATGATATAACGACTGACTCCAAAGTTCTCCACTGTAACTGATTCTCTTTTTGAAGCACAATATTGAGCCGTCTAGAGAGAATGCATTTTGAATTCAATCTAATAATACATTAGTTTAATTATTGGAATGGACAATTAAGAATAAAGCCAAGCAGTCAATGGAACCACAACTTTCATTTCTACCCATCAAAATTCCGTTGTTTATAATTAGTTATTAATATTAATTATAGCAATTAAGCAGACCATACATTGATATTATAAACAGGTCAGCTCCTATCATTTTATAGGCTTGGGACATAACAACAAAAATGGACTGTACATTAAATTAATATATATTTTCATAACTAAAATTAAATTAAATAATAGAAAAAATACTAATGTCAAATAACTTGAAATAAGATTTACAAGTTTTTAACAATTTTAAATAAAGAATAATAGCCAAGTAGCTTGTAACTCAATGACACCCTTGTGACTCTCCCAAATGGGAGGTCACTGGTTTGAACCTCAGTGTGGACGGGGCACGGGAGTGCATTGACTCTTTGTACAGATACTACATTGTAACAGACTCAATAGTACGCAAAAAAAAAAATTGCATAAATAAAGAATTATAGTTTAATCAAAACACTTTAAAACGTGATAAAATATATTTATAAAAAAATATGAAACATAATTAATTTGATAAAATAGTTTGAATAGAAAACACATTTTACATCACACATATTGTGTCATATCTATTTATCAATATTTTTTCTTTTAGTTAGATTAATTTCATGTTTTTTCAAGATTAATTTAAATACGGTGACACACAATAGTACTTCTAAAATATATTGACTAGATAATTCATAAAAAAAGTAAACTATCTTTTAAAACATTTTTCAAAACTAAATCATCACTATATATATATATATATATATATATATATATATATATATATATATATATATATATATATATTGGGTAGGGTTCTAGTGAGAACATGTGTTTAGGTGATAACGTGAGAACACATCATGTGCATCCATCTAATATTTTTTAGGGATAAGGGTCAAATAGGCCCTTCAACTATAAGCCAAAGTGCAATTAACCCCCTAAACTAACAAAAGCTCCAATTAGGCCCTTCATCTTTTCATTTGTATCCAATTAAGCCCATAATTTCTTTAATTTGTGCAATTAGCTTAATTTGTTGGTAAATAAAAGGTTAAGAACCGGTGACTTCACAAGGTTGGGAGAGCTGGTATTTGATAGCGTTACCGACGACGATGCTATTGTACATGGGCGTAACCCCGAACGGTATGTAAGCTAGACAAGTGACATGAAGGTGGTAACGCCCGGTAATCAGCTCTCTCAGCTTGTAAAAGAACTGAATGTGCAGCACTTAGTTTGAAGCCGAGGAAAGCTCCCTACACCAGAGAAATCCATTACAGATAACCCACCATATCCGTCTATCACCTTGAGGAACTTCATCTTTGGTAGCCTCTTCAGAATCTTCATTGGGTCATCATCCATCTTGGTGTAAAACAGACACAGCTTGACGATGTTTGGTGAGAAGGCATCCACATTTGGTCCCAACTTTCCACCTGACACGATTGGTAAGTTTGACGGTGAGCCAGACGGCACCGGCAGCCTGGTCATCTCTGAGCTGTGGTCCGTTAAAGGGTGCAATGTGGACGTTATTGCCGTAAAGAAACGGCGACCAAAGGTTGACGTCCTTGTGGCCTTAATACACGGTGGGAATGACAGTGTAGTAGGTGATTTGTTATTCGCGATAGGTTTCGTTGACGTCGAGGTTGTCGTAGTAAATTCCGATCGGGGAGGAGATGGAGATCTTGAGGGTGGTGGAGAATTAAGATGCTGGGGGCGGAGACGTTGAAGTTGAAGATGGTGGCGTTTTGAAGGGTGAAGCACTGAAGGCGTGGCTTCTTTGGGTTGGAGAATGACCCAGATGATGAGGATTGTAAGGAGGATTATATTATGAAGAGGATGATGAGGAGGCAGCCGCATAATCGTTGCACTAACTTCTTCCTCCGCTCCTTGTGGTGGCTGCACTCCTTCACTGGCATATTTTCCCGGCGGCACGCGGCGGAGGGAACTAGTTTGTAGGGGCGGAGTGAGGCAGGAGAAATGGAGACCGGAAAAATTAATTTTTAATTTTTTTTAAGAAGAAATTTACCTGTAACTTTGGTGTAACCTACTAATTAACTTAATTGCATAAAAGTAAAAAGATTAAGGGTCTAATTGAAGCTTTTGTTAATTTAAGGGGCTAATTGCACTTTGACCTATAGTTAAAGGGTCTATTTGACCCTTAACCCTATTTTTTAATGGTCTAGATTAGATTAAGTGTGTGCGAACGCGCATTAAATGTGTGCAAACACACTAAATCGCGTTTGTACACATTTAATGTGCGTTCTAACACACTTAATATAATCTAGACCATTAATAAATATTAGATGGATGCACATGATGTGTTCTCACGTTCTCACCTAAGCACATGTTCTCATATGATATTATATATATATATATATATATATATATATATATATATATATATATATATATATATATATATATATATATATTGACGGTAAATATGTTACCGGAAATATAATATAAAGTAACGAATAAGAAAGTGACAATAGTTGTATTGCCTTAGTTTCAGTATAGAAAGTACAGTGTGTCTTTTGCTAGCTGAGGAGAGTCCCATTTATACTTAGAGTCCTAACGGTAACAACATGGGACATAAATGGGGAGCCTAGCCTTTAATTCTCTCTCATCAACGGGGGCTGCCTAGCCTTTAATTCTCTCTCATCAATGGGGGCTTCAATGGGGGCTTCAATGCTGGCTTCAATGACAGTAAGGTGGCACCCGTTGGAATTCCTAACCGTTGGAATTCTGTCCGTTGGGTTCCCAAGCGATGCTGAGTCAGATGCCCATTTATGATCCGGGTCGGGTGCCAGCCCTATTATCCTGTCATATATATATATATATATATATATATATATATATATATATATATATATATATATATATATATATATAGGTTCAGGTTCAGGTGCATTTAAGTATTGCCCTTGCGGTTGTGTGGGTGATTAATGTGCGCGAGTTTTGTACTTAATGCATGTGTGTGAGATTTGTGCTTAATGTGCGTGAGTGTGTAATGTTTAATGTGCGTGAGGTTTGTACTTAATGTGCGTGAGTTTTGTGCGTAATGTGCGTGAGTTTTGTACTTAATGTGCGTGAGTGTGTAATTAATGTGAGTTGTTGTGTGAGTTGTTGTTGAAACTTTAAAGTGCATGAGTTTTATGCTTAATGTGCGTGAGTTTTGTGCTTAATGTGCGTGAGTCGTGTGCTTAATGTGCGTGAGTCGTGTGCTTAATGTGCGTGAGTTTTGTACTTAATGTGCGTGAGTGTGTACTTAATGTGAGTTGTTTTTAAAACTTAAGGTGCGTGTGTTTTTGTGCTTAACATGCGTGGGGCTTGTGCTTAACATGCGTGAGACTTGTACTTAATTAACATGCGTGAGGTTGTGTTCTGAAGGTGTTTTGTTTGTGTGCTTAATGTGCGTGTGTTGTATACTTTAAGTGCGTCAGATTAATGCTTAACGTGCGTCCACTCGCACAACCGCACGAGAAGCCTCAAATGCACCTGATCCCTATATATATATATATATATATATATATATATATATATATATATATATATATATATATATATATATATATATATATATATAGGCTTAAGGTCTATGAGAACACAACTCGAAGATAAAACCAGAAAATCAATCTCAGCCTTACATATGTGAAAATTGCATTGATCATATCAATTTAAAAAAAAAATCATTGACATTTTTTAATTATTGTCAACTTTACCTTGCAATTTGTAACACTAAACACTGCACTTTGTATGTAGTAACATAATGTGCATTTATGGATAATTTTTGAAAAATCAATGAAAAAATTAAATTGTAAAAATCTAAATTATAAATGCTAAATACTAAGTAATAAAAGTGAACTCCGAAACCAAAGAAAACCCAAAAACTTAGTTTCATATCTCTAAAATCCAAATCCAAAGTGCAATAATGTATTTTCACATTTTGTGAACTGTAATTTTTAATACTAAACGTTTACTTTGTAACAATATAATGTACATTTTAAAAAAATCCCGAGAAGTTCAGATTATAGTGATTTAAGTTGTACAGTAAAGTTGGTGATAATTACAAAAATCACTGTATTTTTGTTTTAAAATTTGATATGATCCATTCAATTTTTTCTAGATATAAGGTTGAAATTGATTCTTAGATTGTGCTAAGGCCGGTTAAAGCTCATTTGAACTTATAGCACAAGTTTCTCAATAAACTCCTTTTGACTCAAACTAGCGTTGAGTCTCCAACGTACTAGAAGCAGTGTATTAATTTTTATCAGCTAAGGAATTAATTAAGATTAAGATTAATTCCAATTTTAATATGGGAATTAACATTGTAACATTAGGGGGGCGTTTGGTTCAGGTTATATAACATAACCAAGGGAATGTGACATTCCAAAGCTCACATTCCGGTGTTTGGTTCATATTATCTTAGGGAATCTAACATTCCCAAGGAATGTCACATTCCCTCCACATAGAATTTTGAAGGGAATGTGATTCCCTTCAAAATCTTTGGTAATGTAAGATAACCTCACCAAGTGGCTTGTGGTCCACTGGTATTGGCTTACTCCCCTATGTGGGAGGTCTAGGTTTTAATCCTAGTTGTAGGCGTAGTTTGTATGGGTATCCCCTTTCCTTTGTAATAAAAAAAAAATGTAAGATAACCTTGGTTATGTTAGTTTATTATATATATATATATATATATATATATATATATTGTAATTTTGCATTTCCTCATTTTACGTAAAATATCAGAAATAGTTAGCTGACTTAGAATACTGATTGATTCAGTTAAGCGCCTACTCAGTAATGATAGATCATGAAGAGAACATCAGAGAAAAACAAACACACAGAACGAACACTCACAATGTTTACCCAGTTCGATACAGTGTGTATCTACGTCTGGGGGACGATCACATAGGCGTCCAATCCACTAAATCATAATCCAATGTACAAAGGTAGATATACAATAATCTTACCCAAGTGCCCCACACAAGGTACAAACCCAGTCTACACAGGTTTAGTGGATTGTTGAAGATGGAGAGCTATGCATACAGAAGTCCAATGAAATCCCTTCACTTGGAGAGCCCACTCTGATGCAGTCCACTTCAGTGACGCTCTATAAGGTTGTTCCCACAACAGTGTGATCTTAGTGTCCTTTCGTTTAAGCAGCAGTAACTGTTCTCAAGTTCATCATCTTAATCACCGTGAACATGTTGTATTGAGAAGTTGCATGACAATCAAAGATCTAGTCCCATAAAGCTGATATGGAGTGTTTTTTCTTCTTATTCGGTGTAACCCTAGTTCCCTTCAAGAACTGGTACTTATAGATCCTTCAATAAACACTCTCCATAGATGTCTTTGATTGTAGAAGGTAGGACTATAAAAGAGGAATGTAATCTTAGCAGATTAGGTCCATTACCTTCTTTGAAGATACGCTGATCGTCTTTCCATACTGGGCTGATAATACCGCATGAGTCTCTTAAGGAAACAGCTTCCCTAAGTCAGATCTTTAGTGTCAGTTCTTCTGTTGTTGCTTCTGATTGATCAGATATCTGTAGAACCAACCGGACAAACTCTAAACCTATCTTAGTATGCCATAATAATATAGCCAATTATAATATGGGGTTTTTGAACATAAAAACACTAACAAACTCGCCCTTTGGCTATTATTTGGCAAAACAACTCAACTATATAAAAAGAACTAAGATAGGTTATTAAAAAGAAGCAACCCATGTCCGATCTGAATAAAAAAAAAAACAAAGCATTCTAAGATTTAAAAACAGTAGTCTAAAGAACAGTAGCCAGCTCAGTACGCGCACCTGTCAGTTGCTTGGCAATGATACCGTGCACCGTCTCAAGATCAGCAACTCGCGCCTTCAATTGTTCGGAAAGCTTCATATCTTTAGCATGAGGAGACTCATCATTCACAGCATCAGGTTCCGAATTGGATGGGGCAGTCACAGGAACGACATCCTTAATATGATCTCCAGAAAGGAGGCGTTTATCAACAGTATAGAGCAGCGCCGGACTGATCACTTCACTGGGCGTAGGCTTAAGACCCTGAGAGGTAAGGATGCCAAAAATCAGATTTGGAAACGGTAGTCTTACCTTCTGTTCCCGGGGATGAATCAGAGTTAGAACATGATAATAAATCCATTTTCCCAGATCAAACTGCATCTTAGTTCCAATTCTAAATAAGAACCCTGCCAGAAGCTTGCCAACTGTGTTAAAATGAGCTGATGGAAGCCAGTTGTGCAGAGCCAGGCGATGTAGGATGACATATCTAGACGTGAGATGCGAGCTCAGCAAATAGTCCTTATCTCCTGTAGGCCAAGATGTAGTCTGACCACCGGTAAGAGTTTTGGCCACCAAGTCCCATTCAGTAACAACTTCTTCTTGCACTGCAGGCAAGCCATAGTACTTATTTATCACATCTGGCCCAAAATCATACCACTTCCCTCTGATGAAAATCTGCATCGGTCGTGGCCCTGTGAGACTGTCAATCTCATCATTGAGATTGCAATAGAATTCATATGTGAGCAGCTTGGAGTAAGAACAGACGTCTGTGACCGTTTTCAAAAGACCAACTTCATTCAGCAAAGGCAGAATGTCACAAACGGAGTTCAGCTAGTTCTCATCCACAGTTCTTTGAACAATAAGCTCCCTTCTGACCATAGTGGCCCATTTTGTTTGTGCAGCAGGGGATACAAACTGAGGTTTGTAAACAGTTGTGTCAAATCCTTCAACAGGTGGAACCTCCGGAGTTACACTTCGACCTCTTGACCTTGTGGTCGGTTTCCCTTTTCTGACAGAGGAGGCTGGTGCAGATGTAGCTTGAGCAGCAATAGGTCCTTGTTGCTTAACAGATGAACGCAGAGTCTTGAAAACTTGATGGATAGGTGGGTCTCCTTCAGGCTTAACAGTCTCACTCGACTTTCTCTTCTTCGCAGGCTGATCATTATCAGCACTGGTTTCAACAACAACCTTTGTTGGAACATTCTTCCTTTTCGTCCGTCTTGTTTCTCTGGTCGGGGATTGGACTGGTGTCACAGAGTGGCTAGAATCAGAAACATTTGCAGACGAGCTCCCAACAATATTCGATATCACTCGAATTTTGAAATTCGTGGAGTCAGGATGTGCAGTTGCCTCAACAGTAGGTGCAGTAGGTGAAGGTGCTTGGGATCCATATACCTCAGCCAGTATCTTATCATCTTCGCTGGAGGATTCTGAAGGATGTATCACTCGATAAGGTTGAGGGATTGAAGCAGATGGTAGCCCAGCAAAATGTCGCACATGTTCCAGGCTCTCTCCTAAAGATGTTGCAGTGTAAACAGGGATTCCACCTGTTTTCTCAGACTTGTGGGGACTTGATAAATCAACAGTTTCAACAGTTGCAGGTAAGACAAGAGGATTAACAGCAGGGCAAGATTCTTTAGAGACATTAACAGTCCCAGACGGAGGCAGAGCAATATTCTCAGAAGCATAAACAACTAGACTTAGTGGATTTGGCTCATTAAAGGACTTTGTTTTCTCATCAGACACATGCAACGCATCAGATTTTTCACCAGCAAAATCAATCACAGGCAAAGATAGAGGATCAAAAATCACAGGGGACTTCTCGGAATCCAAAGCAGATAGATTTTCAGGCATAACAGACACAGACAATGGAATAGAAGAATCAACAGGTCTATCAGGAGAAATTTCAATACGGGTTTCAGAATCATTTACCCGTTGTCGAAGAATCTCCTGTCTGTGTGTCGCTTCTCTCTGAGCAGCTTCGAGATACAGAGCTTGGGACTCCTCTCGTCGTCGAGCACAAAATTGAGCAACAGATTCTAGGGCACGTTGTGCAAAAAATTGAAGGAATGCCCCAGCCCGATTTCCATCCGAGGGTTCTGGAATAGACAATGGAGAGACATCATCAATGGCTTCGGCGACCAACACAAGAAGTTCAGTTACATCATCTGCCGACCATTCAGCATAAAACTCTGGATAGTTGGACATAACAGTCACCAGAATCTCATCGCGAAGCAGAGGATCAAGCTTGAGCTTCTTCTTCATAGCCAACTGTAGAAGCGTCTGAATGTGTTTAAGGGCTGCCACCGGAGGGTGTACCTTGCTTCCGAGTTTGATGATGATGTTTCTTACGGGGTCCGCCATTGAAGATTATGAGCGAGGAGAAGAAAAGATCACTGGGGACAGATATGCAAGAGGGATAGAGAGTTGAGAGCTGAGGTGAGTTCTTTTCTTCTTGACCCGGTATCATATAGGCTTAAGGGTGATGAACCCTAATTAATGCGGCTTGTCAAATACCATGCAGACGTGATTAATTGACACAACGGTATAGCTTCTTTTTAGGAACGAAACAAATCCCAAGGAAATTTGAATTTTGAAAAGGTATTGAGATCTTTTAAGATATCTTCTGAGAAGAATAAGCTTAGATAATCTTCTTAACATAAAAAGAGAGGAGTCTTTAAGGAAAGTCAAAGTCATAACACTGACCCGTAATAAACTAACTCCTCTCTGACGGACCAACTGCTTTAGTCAGTCAATTCTGCAAATTCCCAGAGCTGATCTGAGAATTTCAAAACGATTAGCATCCAGTGGTTTAGTCAGAATGTCCGCCAGTTGTTTGTCAGTCTGAATGTATTCCAACTCAATTTCCTTGGATTCAACCAGGTCTCTGATGTAGTGATGCCTGATGTCAATATGCTTTGTTCTGGAATGTTGAACAGGATTCTTGGAGATGTTAATAGCACTGACATTGTCACAAAATAGTGTCATTGTTCCTTGTGTAAGACCATAATCCAGAAACATCTGTTTCATCCAAACCAACTGAGTACAGCAACCACCTGCGGCTATGTATTCTGCCTCTGCAGTGCTTAGTGAGATAGAGTTCTGTTTCTTACTTAACCATAACACTAAGTTCTTTCCAACAAAGAAGCATCCTCCAGAAGTACTTTTCCGATCATCAATATTCCCTACCCAATCAGCATCACAATATGCAACCAGATTCAGTTCACTATCCTTGGAATACCAGAGTCCATACTGTATCGTTCCTTTCACGTATTTCAGAATGCGTTTTGCAGCTATCAGATGTGATTCCTTTAGGTCAGATTGATACCTTGCACAGATTCCAACACTGAACATTATGTCTGGTCGACTGGCTGTTAGATACAACAGACTGCCTATCAAGCTACGATAGACTGTGTTATCCACTGATATACCAGTTTCATCTTTCGATACTTTTGTAGAAGTGGAGATAGGTGTTCTGGATGGTTTACATGATTCCAGATCAAACTTTTTGACAAGATTCTTAGCATACTTCTCTTGTGAAATAAAGTATCCTTCAGAACTTTGCTTGACTTGTAGACCTAGGAAATATGTCAGTTGACCAACCATGGACATTTCAAACTCTTCCTCCATGACTTTTACCAACTCATCAGTGTATTTCTGCAAGGTTGAACCAAACACAATGTCATCAACATAGATTTGAGCTATGGTTACATGACTTCCAGTCGTTTTGACAAACAGAGTTTTGTCAACACTTCCGCGTTTATACCCGTGCTGGAGCAAATACTGTGTCAGACCTTCATACCAGGCCCGTGGGGCTTGTTTAAGGCCATAGAGAGCTTTTCGAAGCTTATAGACATAAGAAGGACGTTCTGGATCTTCAAAACCTTTAGGTTGACCACATAGATATCTTCATGGAGATACCCATTCAGAAACGCTGTCTTGACATCCATCTGATATAATGTAAATCCCAAAATGCATGCGACAGCCAGCAAGATTCTGATTGACTCGAGTCTAGCTACAGGAGCAAAAGTCTCGTCATAGTCAATCCCTTCAATCTGTGTATAACCTTGAGCCACCAACCGAGCTTTGTTTCTGGCTATATTCCCTGCTTCATAAGTTTTATTCTTAAAGATCCACTTCGTTCCTATTACGTTGACCCCGTCAGGTCTTGGTACAAGATTCCAGACATGATTCCGCTCAAACTGATGTAGCTCCTCCTGCATTGCCTTGATCCACAGATCATCCTGTAAAGCTTCTTTAACATTTTTGGGTTCTATCTTTGAGGTATAGCAATAAGACCCAGATATTTCTATCAGATTATTTCTTATTCTGCTTCTGGTTTTCATTCCATCTGAAAGATCTCTAATAATGTTATCTGATGGATGGTTTTTCTGAGTTCTGGTGGGTTTGTCTTTACCAACATCATTCATGAGATCTATCTCTTGTTCCGAACTTTCTTGATCTTCATCTGACGAATCTTGTGGTTTGAGCTGGCTGTTGTTATTACTTGCATCTGAATCACTTAGAGGTGACTCTATCACTGTTGAGTCTACTGATTCTTCTGGATTGTCATCGACAACCACGTTTACTGACTCCATCACAGACTGAGTCCTCTTGTTGTAGACTCTATAGGCACGACTGTTTGGAGAGTATCCAAGGAAGATGCTCTCATCACTTTTGGGTTCGAACTTCCCTCTTTGTTCTCTGTCAGCCAGCACATAGCACTTTGTCCCAAACACATGAAAGTATTTCAGATTTGGCTTCTTTCCCTTCCAGATCTCATATGGAGTTTTCGTCGTTCCTGGTCTAAGGTAGACCTTATTTATAGTATGACACGCTGTGTGAACTGCTTCAGCCCAGAAACGTTGTGGCAGATGTGAGGCATGTAGCATAATTCTAGCCATTTCCTGTAGCGTTCGATTCTTTCTTTCCACCACTCCATTCTATTGAGCAGTTCTAGGAGCTGAGAACTCATGTGAGATACCATGCTCGGAGCAGAAGTCTGAATATAGTGAGTTCTCAAATTCCTTTCCATGATCACTCCTCAATCTCTGAACTTTTATAATAGACTCATCCTTTTCCTTCTGAACTCTTATGCACAGAGTCTTGAAGGCCTTGAAAGCTTCTGTCTTTTCTCTCAGAAAGTAAACCCAGCTGTATCGAGAGAAATCGTCTACACACACAAATATATATTTCTTTCCTCCAATGCTTTCAGTCTGTGTTGGCCCCATGAGATCTATATGGACAAGATCTAGACATTTCTCAGTGGTGATACCTCTTACTGCTTTGTGTGGAGTTCTGATTTGTTTCCCAATAGCACATGCGCCACAGATTTTTTTCTGGATCAATTCTGATCTTAGGTACACCTTTTACTGCTTCCAGTTTTATCAACTTATCCATATCTCTGAAATTTATGTGACCCAGTATTCTATGCCAGAGTTTTGATTCATCAGATTTGGATAGGTGACAAGCAGTTTCATTTGTCAATACATAACAGTTGTCTGAGGACCGAGTTCCTTCCATGACAAGTTGATTTTCTTTGTCACTCACTCTGCAGCAGTTACGATCGAAGCATACATTCCAATTTTGATCACATAACTGACTGATGCTAATAAGATTCGCTTTCAACCCACTGACTAGCAAGACTTCTTCTAATTGAGGTAAACCTGGTACATTTAGGATACCTTTCCCAACGATTTTACCCTTTTGTCCATCTCCAAATGTTACAGCTCCACTGCTAGGTTGAACAACCATCAGACACTTAATGTTTCCTGTCATATGTCTGGAACACCCACTGTCGAAATACCATCTAGCATCAGTTGTAGATGCAGTCAGAACAATGGTGGGATATCAAATAACTTCTGACTTTCTGACCCAAACCTGTCTAGTGAATGGTGTAATAGTCTTATTCTGATATTTTTCCTTCATTTGATCTCTGTAAAAAAAATAGCACTCGGGACGTGTATGACCTTTTGTCTGACATTAGTGACAAATGGGAGTATAATATCTAACTTTGACAATCTTATTTTTGAACCTCGAATAATGAGATTGATGAGTTGATCTGTCCAGGTCAGTGTTGGTACCGTATCTCCTTTCCTTGGTTTGTACGGACTGAGATGATTGCCCTCGTTCATACCTGTGATTTGCTGTGGTCTTAGACATTCCCTCTTTGATGAACTTTGGTGCATTGTTCGAAGATTCTCCTTGTTCAAATCCCAGACCCTTTTTATCATTAGGGTTTCTGCCAGAGTCTAGAATCTTATCTAAGGTAGATGTGGTGTCCATCATCAGTATATTTTTCTTCAAGCTCTCCAACTCCTTGATTAATTTACCTTCTCTGGACCGTATCTGAGTGATGAGATCTTCTTTTATGACCAGTTCAGCATTCAATTTCTTTAGAAGATCATCTCTTTGCTTTAGATTGTCATTCAGATTCTTATTTACTTTCACAAGTTGTTCCCAGCTAGCGACAAGTTTTGCAAATTCTGCCTCAAGTTGAATATGTCTCTCTTCAAAATCATCTGTTGATATGTATGATTCTCCATCTGATTGATCTCCGCCTGATTGAATGTTTGTGTCAGTGAAGAACGCTACAAAGTTTCCTACATTATCATCTGATTGATCATTTGAAGTTTCCTCCTCATCATCACTAAGAGTAGCTACAGACATAGCCTTTTTCCTTTTAAGATATGTTGCACATTCAGCCTGTATGTGACCGTATCCTTCACATTCCCTACACTGCACTGACCGATTGAGGGGTTTTCCTGTGTCTGTGGCACTGTTTCTGTTTTGTCTCGATCGCCCAGTCTGAGATTGATTGTTCTGTGAGAAGGGTGCTGTTTCAACCTTTTGATATGAGGGGTTGTTGCCTTTGTATTTTGTTCTTGTAGACTGACCTTGACCCTTTCTCTTGAAACCTTTTAAGATTTTCTTGAAGTTTTTGGTTAGGAGAGCTAGGGTTTCATCATCTATGTCGTCTGTGTCAGATTCTCGATCAGCTTCAGCCACAAAAGCTACAAACTTTCCTTTCTTGTTGTTTCCAATATCATCATCAGCAAGAACTTCCAGTTCATATGTGTGCAAGCTTCCCATGAGTTCTCCGACAGTCTTCTTTTCCCAACCTGTGTGTTCCTGAATAGCCGTTACTTTCATTCGAAAACGTTTAGGTAAGGATCTGAGAATATTTTTGACCACTCTCTCATCAGTGAATGGTTCCCCAAGAATTGAGGCTCGGTTCATCAAGTTCTGAACCCTACTGTGGAAGGTAGAAATGGTTTCGTCTTTAGTCATTCCGGGAGCTTCGAATTTTGACAGAACCATTTGCAACTTTGACTGTTTGACATCACTGGTTCCTTCAAATCTGGTTTCAAGAATCTCCCATACCCGTTTAGCCTCTTTTACCCCTGTAACAAGCGTAAAAACAGATTCATGTAGTGATCCAACAATTGAGTTCAGTGCTTTGTTGTTCAGATCAGAGGCATTCATTTCATCGTCTGTCCAAGTCTCCATGGGTTTTTCTTCAGCAACTCCTTGTGCATTTGGAGTAGTAGGTCGACTCCACCCAGTTAGGATGGTGCGATAAACCCTGGTTCCTTGTGCTTGAAGATATATCTCCATACGAGCCTTCCAGAAAGCGTAGTTGTGACCATCTAGTTCTGGTGGTTTCATACTTGCGTCCATCCTGAAAACAACAACCAGCCAACGAACACACAGACAGACTTCCACAAAAACAGAGAGAATTCAAAACTAAGATAGCCTTCGGATCAAGTCACTATGTAGACTTAAAGGCTCTGATACCACATGTAATTTTGCATTTCCTCATTTTACGTAAAATATCAGAAATAGTTAGCTGACTTAGAATACTGATTGATTCAGTTAAGCGCCTACTCAGTAATGATAGATCATGAAGAGAACATCAGAGAAAAACAAACACACAGAACGAACACTCACAATGTTTACCCAGTTCGATACGGTGTGTATCTACGTCTGGGGGACGATCACATAGGCGTCCAATCCACTAAATCATAATCCAATGTACAAAGGTAGATATACAATAATCTTACCCAAGTGCCCCACACAAGGTACAAACCCAGTCTACACAGGTTTAGTGGATTGTTGAAGATGGAGAGCCATGCATACAGAAGTCCAATGAAATCCCTTCACTTGGAGAGCCCACTCTGATGCAGTCCACTTCAGTGACGCTCTATAAGGTTGTTCCCACAATAGTGTGATCTTAGTGTCCTTTCGTTTAAGCAGCAGTAACTGTTCTCAAGTTCATCATCTTAATCACCGTGAACATGTTGTATTGAGAAGTTGCATGACAATCAAAGATCTAGTCTCATAAAGCTGATATGGAGTGTTTCTTCTTCTTATTCGGCGTAACCCTCGTTCCCTTCAAGGACTGGTACTTATAGATCCTTCAATAAACACTCTCCATAGATGTCTTTGATTGTAGAAGGTAGGACTATAAAAGAGGAATGTAATCTTAGCAGATTAGGTCCATTACCTTCTTTGAAGATACGCTGATCGTCTTTCCATACTGGGCTGATAATACCGCGTGAGCCTCTTAAGGAAACAGCTTCCCTAAGTCAGATCTTCAGTGTCAGTTCTTCTGTTGTTGCTTCTGATTGATCAGATATCTGTAGAACCAACCGGACAAACTCTAAACCTATCTTAGTATGCCATAATAATATTGCCAATTATAATATGGGGTTTTTGAACATAAAAACACTAACATATATAATTATTTTTGTAATTATATATATATATATATATATATATATATATATATATATATATATATATATATATATATATATATATATATATATATTATGTTATGTTAGCATATAAAATAATTTTGTTTCTCAAGTTCAAGATTTTAGTTAATATTTTAAAATCATGTAATTATATATGATACCGTTATCTTATTTATTTATTTTAATTTTTAAATTTATTAAAATATATGAAAATATGTTAAGGATATTATAGTGTGTATAAAAAATTATCCTAAACCAAACATGATTATATTACATACCCCAATTTTAACCTAACACAGGAATCTAACATTCCCAGCAATCTAACATTTCCTAAGGTAATCTGACATTCCGTGAACCAAACGACCCCTAGATGTAATTTAATTTAATTTCCAGTTTGGGGAGTTACAAAAATTGAATTTAAAATTCAATTTTAAAAGCCATTATTGCTATCATACAAACATGGGTTATATTTATGGGATGATGGAAGATATAAAGTATTTGATGATGATGAATTGGTTTGACTTCTCAATTATACTAGTGTTTATATTGTATGTTTCTAATTATTCTTGTTAATTATTTATATACATTTATTTTTTATGGTTATTGAAATTTCTTATTTGTTAATTTCAGATTTCTTAATCGGTTGTGTAATGCGTTTAGAGTCACGTCAATTAAGTTTGCGTGTCGAATTCAGATTTCAAAAGGATATAGTTAAATTAAATAGTGTGTCCGTTACCTCATATTTCATTCACATTATGGACCAACACAAGAATGAACAATTCGTTTTAGCACTATATATAACTTAGTAACTTTATTTCAAATATTAGATATTAAACTTTTTATTTCCAAAACGATATTAAACTTTTAATATGTGTGTTTTGTAAATGTAGAAATTATTGGTTATTTATGGTGATTTGCATACGATCAAGAAGCATATATGTGTTGGATCCCATGACTTGTAATCGCACAATTGAGGTTAAAGCTTTTATGAATAAGTAAGTAAATATCTTATTATTAATGTAATTATTTTAAATTTTATTATATTATTTATAAATTCTTATATATGTTTATAATTAATATTGGGCATTTCGCTTGTTTCCTACGAATGGAAGAGGGGCTAGGGCTGTCAATTGGAAGCAATGCAAAGTATAAAAATTAATGTTTTAATATGATATTTTAAATTTTTATTTATTTTTTAAACTACTAAAGTATATATGTATTTTGTAGTGTCCGCAACAACTGATCTGAGAGGTGTTTAGTGTGGATATTATGTATTGCGATTTACGTATGAAATTGTGACAAAATATTCATCGATTGATTGTTTAGATGAGGTGAGTGAGTTTAATTAGAACTATGTATAGTTAAATTATAATTTATTAATTAAGATATTTAACAATTTGAACAATTAAATTAGGGAAAATAGCACTTTTTCTCCTTGAGTTATATACTTGTAGCACTTTTTCCCCCTGAATTATTCAAGTGGCTGTTTTTTCCCCTGAAATGTTAAATGGGCATATTTACCCTTAAAATTTTCTTCTCCAATAAATTATGACCACAATTTGGTTCAAACCAAACAGACACTATAGCAACCAAACTGAAATATTCCAATTATAATTTAGAATCGAAACCCGATATTTAGAATTTATTAAAATTGCGAACCGGAACTGCCGGTTCATGTTCGGAACTGAAAAAATAAAATACATTTATTGTTGATTTTAGACTATTTTAAAATAAAAAATAAAATTTTAAAATAAAGACGGTTCAATATTGCGAACTGGATCCGAAACCGCCGGTTCAAGGTTCAAGATCCAATTTTTTCAATTCATAATTTTAATAAACTGAAATCCAAATATTGAGTTCTGGATTTGAATCATAACTGGAAACTTTTAATTCGATTGCTATAGTGTCCGGTTCAGTTCGAACCGAACCGTGATCATCCCTACGTATACGCAATAATTTGTTGGAGAAGAAAAATAAATAAAAGATTTACTTTAAGGGTAGAAATGTCAATTTAATATATCAGGAGAAAAAACTGCCACTTTTAGAAGAATTGAGGAGACTAATGTGCTTAATTACATGAATAATTCAAGGGGAAAAAGTGCTATAAGTATATAACTCAGGGGGGAAAAGTGACATTTTTCCATTAAATTATTTTGTTGGAATTTGAACAAAATCCGTATTTTACCAACCAAATAGTTGAGATTCGAGACTTGTGGACGAAATACTTTTTGAAAGAGTGCGTGTAACTTATTTTTAGATTAAATATTATCTTTTATCTTAATTAGTTAAGTATTATACATTATTAACTGATATAATGTCATGTTGAACAATTATCTTGATTTCAATTTTAAATATTTTGATTCTTATTATTCTATTGATATATTGAGTTGATAGTAGGTATTGTGATGATATATTGTGTAGTATATATTGTGGTAATATATTGTGTTGTTAGTTAGTTTTGTATAATTGTGAAGTTTATTATTGTGTTATTGTGAAGAGCATATTGTACTGTATAGTTTGTTGTGTTAGTTCTACAAAATTCTGTATAAATTTTTTAAAAAATTGCGGGTTTTAAAAATAATTAATTTATTTAAAGAAAATTAAGTTATCCGTGACTATTTGAGCATAGAAAGGGTCGCCGATATCTTTGATTAAAAGAAACTGTGATCCTCTTACGAAAAAAGGGTCGTGGATTTTTAACTTTCCATCCCTACAACAAGGGTCACGGAACACTCAAAGCTTTCTGCGACCCCACCATACACGACCTTTGTCGTAGAAAGCCTTGTACAATCTTAGGGTTGTGGTTAAGTAGTTCTGTACTCGTGATTTTTTTTTTTTTTTTTTGGGAATTAATATCTTCATATATTATTTCGTCACACACACATGAGAGCTCGTTCTAAGAAAAACTAAGAATCAATATCAACCGTCTTTCTAGGAAAATATAACAAATCTAAAACAATGAGATAAAAAAAAAAAAATTTGTAGTATCATTATATATTTTTTTTAATTTCTCCAACTTTATAGTGCACTATGCAACACTATTGTGCACCTTGCAAGCATTTTGAAATTATCAATCGACGCGAACGCGAGGTGAGGAACTAGTGGGCAAATTATATTATGCACCGCGGTGCATAATCCATTATGCACCGAGGGTATGAAACGACGTCGTTTATCATTAATTAGGGCGCGTTTCAGACGTCGCCGTTAATTGTTTCCGGACGGCTAACTTCTATCATTCGTTGTTATTTCCCTATTTTGAATTCGTATTTCTTTCCTTTTATTAGATTTGTCGTTCTTTCCTTTTTCTTTTCTTTTTCTTAAGATTCTTCGATCTGTTCCTGTTTCGATTCGTCGAATTGCTATAGTTTGGTATCGGTCGAATTATTGTATTGTTATCTATGTTCGGAAACATGAATGAAATAGTAGTTAAAAATAGGATTGGGGAGATTGATTCGAATTTAATGATCGTTGATGAGAACAGTTCAGTAATTACAGGTGTATATCATTATATTATGTATTGCAGTCTTGTGTGATGTTGTTATTGTTTGAGTGTAATTGGTAGATATGCTATGGTTTTTTTTTTTTTTTGTTGCAGGTAAAGATGATATTCCGATCGCCGGCGAATGTATTTCGCCGATTGCATCTGATGTTCCGCGTACAAGTTTTGTCGTCGATAATGAGTATATTCCAGGTATTAAATGTATTAATGTTATTGTTCATGTTCTTATTTGAGTTATACATTATTCAGGATCATGTTACGCAGCTTCATGTTGATATCGCTGTAGTTTCGTTTATTGAACAATATAGTTTCTGTTGTAGTAACCTGAAGTGTCAATTTATATTTTTATTTTGTTGCAGATGATGTTGACCATTCGATTGCTGTTGATGGTACATCTGACCATGTTATTGTTGAAGAGTCAGCTATTCCAGGTTACATGTTTAGTTCGATTCTTAACTGATTTTGAATTTGTTGTGTTTTCAAAATCATGGTAGTCAGTTTCATTTTTAATGCACACTAGTGTCAGTAGAATACCAATGTAGTATCTATAGTTTCAGTAGAAATATTAAAGGGATGTTTTAATAAAATCACAGATAATGAAGAATTGTTGGGACTTTATGTTGGATCAATAGAAGATGCATTTGGTATATACAATGATTATGCGTTTCGTATGGGATTTAGTGCTAGAAAGGGCAAACAATATTATGTTACTGGTACTCGAATTTTGAAGACGAAAATGTTTTGTTGTTCTAAGTCTGGTTTTAGAATAATACCATATATTCCTAATAGGTGTTACTCAAAGATAGTTACTAGATCTGGATGTAATGCAATGTGTCAATTTGATATAGATTCAAATGGGAATTGGGTTATTACTAAACATGTGAAGGAGCATAACCATGTCCTGTGTCTGGCTTCATCAAGTTATATGCTTAGGTCACATAGGAAAGTGTCTGAGAATTAGCTGACATGTTTAAAAAACATGAAGAGGAGTGGGGTCCCCTTATCGGATGGTATTCGCTTCTTAAAACGTCAGTCAGGAGGGTCACCGTTTGTTGGATTTACTCCTAGGGATGCATATAACATGATATCTTCAGATTCGGCAAAGCATTTAGATGACACTAATTCTAATAGTTTGATTGAGATATTTAGAAGGAGACAAATGGATGAATTTGATTTCTATTTTGAATTTGAACTTGATGAGGATGCAAGGTTGTGTAACTTTTTCTGGAGGGATGGTCAAATGAAGGCTGATTATGACTTGTTTGGTGATTTAGTTGTACATGATACAACATACCGTACAAATAGGTATGATATGATATGTGCCCCTTTTGTAGGCATGAATCATCATTGCATGAATGTGATGTTTGGTTGTGGGGTTTTACTCAATGAGAGGATAGAGTCGTTTGTTTGGTTGTTCAAAGTATTTGTTCGATCAATGGGTGGTAAGCATCTTCAAACAATAATGACTGATCAGTGTGCTGTCATGGCTGCTGCAATCGCACAAGTATTTTCGAATTCAAATCATAGACTTTGTATATGGCACATCGGGGAGAATTCGAAGAAGCACATAAAAAGTCTGAGAAATAAAAAGGGTTTCTTAGAGCTTTTCAATTTTCTGTTGAAGTACACTGACACCGAAGCTGAATTTGAATTTTATTGGACCAGGTATTTTTACTGATTTTTCACAATGATATTATGTTAGTGTTTTATATTCTGGTGAATTTGTTTTCTGTATGTTGATTGACAGTACCTAAACTATTAAATAATACTATAGGTTGTATGAAATGATACTGCTTATGTAATGAAATGATACTGTGTCAGTGTTTAACAGTTGATGATTGTATTTGTTTGTAGAGCTCAGCTGGATTTATTCGGCATTCCCTATATCCCCTCTACTTAGAAATATGATCATCAACTTAGAAATATACAGTATAGGTTTAAATTCATGTTCTTTTTTTTTTTCCTTTATATTTTTTTTTCAGGATGATGATAGAATATGGGTGCCATAAAAATGTGTGGTTAAATAAGCTATATTCTATTAGGGAGAAATGGTGTCCTGCATTTAGTAAAGAATATTTCTCTGGTGGTATTTTATCATCTCAAAGGAGTGAGTCTACGAATCATTCAATATCTAGAAGATTATCAAAAACAGCTGGGTTGTGTGATTTTTATAATTCATTTGTTAGTGTAGTTTCTGAGTGGAGAAGTAGGGAAAACGGTGAAAACGTGCGTTGTTCACAAGGGTTGGCACCTATGGCAATGAATCATGTGAAGCTCCTTTCACATGCTAGAGACATATACACTATTGAGATATATTATCTTTTTGAGAAACAGTTTGTGAAAGGGACTTCATGCCATCAAGAACCTGTGGGGGGAAGTGGTAATGAGATAAAGTATCATGTGTGGCGTCCTGACGTTGATCTCATTCGTCATGAAGTGTGTTTCAAAGTGAATGATTTGGATATATCTTGTAGCTGCATGTTGTTTTCAGAGATGGGTATTTTATGCTCCCATTCTTTACGCATTTTTAATGTCCACTGTGTTGCAGCAATACCGGATAAGTACATTATCAAAAGATGGACGAAAAAGGGTATTGAAGATAGAATAATAAGCAGTGATTGTTCCTCGAATATTTTTAGCATTGCGTCATCTATTTGGGTTATTCAAATGGGTAGCAAGTTTCAGCAGTTAGTTTTATCCAGCCAAGCAAATTGCAAGGCTCGGGAAGTGTGTGAAAATGCTTTTGAGGATGCTAGAAGGAAGGTTGAAGGTGATATTGGTCCTATTGTCATTGAAGATGGTGAACAACGGACAGCTGGTGTAATTCAAAATCCAGCACGTAATAGGGCGAAAGGTGAACGCAATAGGAGGCATATTAGCACAATCGAAAAAAAGTATAACCAAGTGAGAGGGCGGAAGTTGGGTGTCAAGGTTGCTGAAATGAATACAAAGGCTGCAGTGCAGGCATGTGTTGAAGGAGTTGTTGCTAATATTGTTGGCAGTGGTTATTTTGTTCATCCTTCTAGCGGCAGTCATGAGTTAGGTTTGGTTAAACCTAGTTGATAGGTCAATTACAATCATTGTAATATTGGATTTGATTGGATTGGATATTAGATAGTATGTGTGTTGTTATGGTAGCATAGTTTTTTGCAGTATGAAATTCTGCTGCACGTTTGACATATTATTTTTTTTATGTTTTTAAATGAAGTCCTAGTTATTTTTAAATGATAATGTAGTGTATATAGAATGATACTACAGTGTATGAAAAATGAAACTAAACAGTATGTCTCTCACATTTTCATCCATATTATAATGTAACTATAAAGATAATGAACTGATACTGTAGTGTCTAATAAATGATACTTTAGTTTATGCAAAATGAAACTGAATATAATGTCTTTAATATTTTCATATCTTAGTAAATGAAACTATAAGTGTGATGAAATGATACTGTATTGGGTACGAACTGAAAGTGTACGTGTAATATACTGAAACTAAAAATCATTCATATGGAATTGCATCATTATTGATTACCCAAAAAACTTCATGTTAAGAACCATCATTGTGTTCAGTGACCAAATTTTACAACCAAACAACATTGTCTTTCAGTCAACAAACTTGTAAATAGGATGAACATCTACCCAAAATATCAATGGAATATGTCATTTGGTACCCAAAAATATTGACACCATTTAGGTGACTTATGTTCTTGTCACATCAAAACAAACATTCACATTTTTTTAACTGTTCCGTTTATCATAGTCATATATTTGTTGCCTTCAAATACTGTCTTGGCATTCTTCAGGACTTCTTCCCTGTACTGATTGGTTGGCATCATGATAATTCTGGCTGCATATGTTGCTCGTAGAGACATCAAGTAGAGATCCTACATTTTGTTGGTACACATTAGTTAACTCTGTTTTGTGTCAGAGAATTTGAGCAGTAGAAATATGTAAAGTATTATATGTACATACATTTTGATCCTGTTTCTTTGGAACAAATCCACATTTCCAGTTCTGACCCCCCATGTAGGTTTCCATATGTCTCATTGCGTACAAACCACAGTCAATCTTGTTTGCTGATGATCTCCAACCCATCTTAACCAGGTCAACAGTCAGTTTTTTCACATTTGCCTGCATATCTTTCATTCCATTCTTTCCAAGGTATAATGCAAATGCATTTTGCTGCATGTCAGAAGTAATTAGATATGCATTATAGGTGAATTGGTTTTGAATTCTGAAGTAAGTAATTAGATGACTTACAAGCAATTGTGGACAGTCACCATACTTGCTTTGAATTTTCAGCCCTTTGAGGAGTGGCAGGTTGTCAATGATTTCAAGCTTTGATGTAATGAAATTTAAGCAGAAGACAAAGAAGTGATGATGCCGGTAAATGGGAAAGAACACCTGTTTTGATTTTTTAATGTTTTTTAAAGAAAAAAATTAGAAAACAGTAGTAGTATGTTTAACTGTAAATATAATATTTGAAAAAGAAATGATTACCAATTTTGCATCACTAATATCAACATTCCCCATGTTCTGTATTTCGGTGGTTAGACACTGCTCAAAGTCATCTTGTCTATGTGATTTGTGGTTTGGTGCCCAATCTGCTGGACTGTCAAGTTGGAGCTGTAGAGTATACATTTTACATTAAAGTATGTTATTCATAAGTAAACATGCATAATGTGTAAATAGTAATGGTGTTTGCTTACAAAAGATTGTGTTGTGAAGAATATCCTCTTTGGCTTATCAATTCCACGGCTTGGATCCAACATATTCAGCCTTAGACACCAAACATCTAAGAATATACTCTCAATCTCAGCACTTCTTAAGGTCTGGAATTGCTCTCTATTGATGTTGTATCCCTCATGGCCAAACAATTGTTCACTATCATATTTGAAAATGTATATAAATAAAGTAGTTAGCATTAAAAATTGTATAATAGAGTGTGTGTTAAGTGTGCTTTATACCTTAATGGTTGTTCTTCTGTTGGGTCAAGGAAAACATCGTCTGAAATCAACTTTTCCTTTGGACCGACATTCTTCAGCTTTTCAACATTTGTTGTCCAGTATGGGGACCTTAGGCGCAATGGCAGGTTTCTGACTCTCCTTGTCTTATCAATTATAACATCCTCATTGTTGTCATCAATGTCAGGCTCAGCAATCAAACTGCAGTTTTATGGAGGATCATGCATGTATCAGCACATAGTGATACAGTGCACATAATGCAGTATCATTTGATAAACAATTCAGTTTCAGTTATCTATATATATAGTTTCAGTTATCTACATCTACAGTATCAGTTAATTATAAATTCAGTTTCAGTTATTAAAATACAACATATATATATATATATATATATATATATATATATATATATATATATATATATATATATATATATATATATATATATATATGTCAGGCATGCTAATCAGTGTCTGTTTGCATACAATACGGTGTCACTTCATGAATAATACAGTTTCAGTTATTAAAGATTACATTGCAATTGAAAATGCATGGAAGCAGCGTAGATATAATAGGTTGGAGCATACCTATCAAACAGATTGCTTTCAGTCCCAGGTGGTGGGGTTTCCAGTTGTGGTTCATCAGAGTCTGTCCTCTCACTGTCCTCTTGAATATCACTTGCAATGTTCTGGGTTTCAGTATCATCGTGTGCTTGCGTATCATTCATTTCTTCAGGGATTTGTGATGATTGTATAGGGCTAATTCCAAGGTCAAAAATTGGTGTTTGAATCGAATGTGGTGTTTGTGATTTAGCAGGAGCTTGAGTCGGGTAGCCTTTGGTGGTTTGGTAGAATGCCTGTTCAAGAGCATTGACTGCTTCAAGGAAACATGGATGATTGTAAAGCTCATCATCATACAATAAAGTCTCATCTCGTTCTGGTTGTGAAGAAGAGACTGAAGTAATCATGTCAGCAATGTTCCCGAAAGTGATCTTAATTATTTCTCCGCCAGTTCTTGTGTTTCCTATATCAGCCATCACCCCAGCAAACTCAACAACTGTGTCAGCCATCCTATTCAGTACAGATGTAATCCTCCCAAGGGACTCATTTGATTGGCTGCCTCTCACAGGACCACCACTCATTTCAGGTATGTTTTCTTCCCTGGTCACACGCTCTTGATGTTGAAATCCGTCAAGTATCTTTCCCCGTCCAAATCTTCCAGACAATATTTCTGCCTTGATTCTTTGTTTAACTGCTTCTTCAGTCCAAGAAGTTATTGCAGGGTAATTCATTTGAATCTTCTCACCCTTGTATTGTACTCTGTCAAGGTATGTTAACTGTGTTTGAAAGAATAAAATTTATAATTAGCAATTATTTATCAGTAATTGTAGTAGTATATAGCGTATAGATTAATGAGAAAATTATTATAAGTGCATACTAAAATATTACCAGTAAGAATAGTGAAGGACCGGTGAAAAAGCTCTCTTTGTTATTCTTCCAAGATTCAACAACATTTATCAAAGATCTGAATGTGTAGTGACACCAATTCAAGTCTTTCAGCTTTGAAACATCAAGCATGGAGTATAAAATCTTGTAGGTTGCTTTTGTGCTCTAGTTGCCTTTTATCAAGCTCGATACAAGCAGCACAACGAAGTCTCTTTTGAACATATCTCCACTGTCTCCCCTCTCAATAATGGCCGTTGGTATTGTATTTGTCACCGGAGAACCCTTTGTTATTCCCCACCTCTGTCTCCAAACTGCTAACAATTTCTTATACTCACCAGATTCATTCTCAGAAGGAGCCTCAATCACAGGGATTTTTCCTTGGGGAAGGTTCATTGTGCTGTGTACATCATCCTCCGACAGTTGCATGTCATTATTTTCCAACATCAGTATGCACTCATAGACATCAAACCGTTCAACAAGATACCTAGTTAGTCTGCTATCCCAGTCAAATATGGTCAATTTTAACATAGCAGCAAACCCAATATCTTGAACTGCTCTGCGTTGATCTGGTGATAGAGAAGAAACGAGGGTCCGAAAATACCTTGGTGACATTCTGGTTTGTAGATATTGCATTTTACTCATCTCACTCTTCATTGCAGATCTCTTTATCCTCTTGTGCATTTTCTTCTCAGGAATGGGGCTTGCTGTTGCTTTGCGCTTGGGCAATGCTGGTCCCTTGTCTTTTGATCCTTGAGCAGCTGGTTTTGGTGCAGTTGGGTTTGTGTCTGGAGCAGGAGCAAATTGTTTGGTGGCTTTAGCTCTCTTTGTTGATTTTGCTGTTGATTTGCGCTTGGGTGCCCTTTTTTTGTGCCCCTCTTCCCTCTGAACAGTTGGTTCTGGTTCGTTTTCAGGTGGTCCCTTTTCCTGTCCATCTTCTTCTTGCACAGTTTGTTCTGGTTCATATGGAATGGTTGGTTCATTTTCAGGTGTTGGTGGTTTATTTGCAGGTTCTCTTGTGGCTTCAACGTTCTTTGCTGTTTTTTCAGCAGCAGGTGCTGGTTGAGCTGGTGGCGTTGGTTTGGCTGCTTGTGAGTCCAAGACGGCCTTGGTTTTTTGCTTTCTTGTGGCTTTCTTCATTTGTATAGGTATGGTCTACAACAATATGATAAGTAGTAATGATGAATATTTTATAGAACAAAATGAGACACACATATAAGCACTTTCAGTTAATATACAATACGCTTTCAGTTCATATACAATACACTTTCAGTTCATATACAATACACTTTCAGTTCATATATACTACGCTTTCAGTTCATATATACTACGCTTTCAGTTGAAATAATATTATAGTGTTAATGAACATCTTTTAAAACAAAATGCGACACACATATAAGCACTTTCAGTTCATTTACAATACACTTTCAGTTCTTATACAATACACTATCAGTTCTTATACACTACGATTTCAGTTGAAATAATAGCATAGTGTCAATGAACATTTTTTTAAAACAAAACGTGACACACATATAAGCACTTTCAGTTCATATACAATACACTTTCAGTTCATTTACAATACACTTTCAGTTAATATACACTACGCTTTCAGTTGAAATAATATTGTAGTGTCAATGAACATCTTTTAAAACGAAATGAGACACAGAGATAAGCACTTTCAGTTCATTTACAATACACTTTCAGTTATTATACAATACACTTTCAGTTCTTATACACTACGCTTTCAGTTGAAGATAACTACAGTTTAATTTAAGAAGAAATAGAGTTTCATTTGGATATAGTAGTTTCATATGTAATATATGGGACCACACAATCCGTATTATTAAACACACTTTGCAGTTTTATTTTATACACAAACATCTGGGACCACATTATATGAAAAAGACAAACATGTGTTTCTTATTTAGGGTTTACAGTAATATTATAGTTTTTTTGACTGCATGTGTTTCTCAATGCATGTTTGTGATGCAAAACATGAATGTTGCTTTCGGAATGTCTGAAAAACACATAGAATGTACTGTAGAACATATTTTTCTTTGTAGGTAAATAAAACATTGCATTATATATATTAGTTTTATTACCTTCTTGTTGAAGTTACGAACTGAAATCTGCAGAGATACGAAGAGGAACAGCGATGGAGACGAGAGGTAAAAAATGGCGGTTGAAGTTCTAGCTCGGGGAGAGTGCTGATGGTAAGTGTGGCTTGTTTGGGAAGGAAGTGACGACAAGACTTCCCTTTTTCGTTTTTATATTTAAGTTTAAAAAAAAAAAAAAAAAAAAAAGGAAACAACGCGCTGAAAGGTAATCGACGGCGTTAAAAGGCGCCGTTTCATTTAATTAATGAAACGGCGCCATATATGGGCCGCGGTGCATAATCGATTATGCACCGCGGTCAATAATATAACAACTGGAACTAGTGTTGTGTCGAGTTGTCTAACATAGAGAAGAATATAATACCTTCTAGAGCATGGGGTCCTCTATTATGACCATTAAGCTTTTTGCTTGGAACCTAATCAAATGATCCATCGGGTCACTTGTTCCATCATAGTGGGAGGGTGCTTTGAAGTCCCCCGGAGATTTATAGGCCAATATTTAAGTCACAAAGGATGATGACATGATGAGCAGATTGCGGGTAATAGGCATTTCCTTCCCCTCTATTCGTGTTTTAATGTTTTGAATCTCATTTATTTGCTAGGTCTCCTACCTCTTGGGCTCTGGGATCAATGGCAGGGGTCTCGGCACTCACACTATAAAAACATTTTCTGAAATAAAAAGTTAAAACTCGTAAGGATGACAATTTGTTCCGTCTTCGATCCGACGGAGAGTTTCGTTCCCTGTTTCAACGGAGCCGGAAATGAAAAAAAAAATTAGAGAACAAGGACGGGGATACACTTCCCCACCCTGTCCTTGAATATATATATATATATATATATATATATATATATATATATATATATATATATATATATATATATATATATATATATATATATAGAATCGCACTCAGGTGCGAATGCTTCGCCCAGGCGCGAAATAGGAATGAATTCTGTTCGTCCACGTGTCCAGATCTAATGGATGAGAAACACTGATTTTTTAAAAAGACGCGGTGGCATTTTCGTAAATAATTGAACATCGAAGTGCAAGTAAAATGTATTACAAGTGCATGTAAAATGTATTATAGGTGCAAGTAAAAATTTACACTGAGCATCAATACTTAGTTGCACATATAGTTCTAAGTAGTTGCACCTATAGTTCTAAGTAGTTGCACACATAGTTATAAGTAGTTGCACCTAGGTGTATGAATGTTTGCGAGTGGTTTTCAAGGGTATTACTACCCGTTGAACTCAAATCAATGAATGTTAACAAGACAAAATTACATGCACTTATAGGTGAAAGTAGGTGCACCTATAGTTATAAGTAGTTGCACCTATAATTATAAATAGTTGCACATATAGTTATAAGCACACCCAGGTGCATGAATGTTTGCGGAAAGTGAATGCTAATAAGGCAAAATTACATGCACTTATAGGTGAAAGTAGGTGCACATATAGTTATAAGTAGTTGCACCTATAGTTATAAATAGTTGCACACATAGTTATAAGCACACCCAGGTGCATGAATGTTTGCGGAAAGTGAATGCTAACAAGGCAAAATTACATGCACTTATAGGTGAAAGTAGGTGCACTTGTAAGTGATTTTACTTGCACTTCGATGTTCAATTATTTACGAAAATGTCACCGCGTTTTTTTTTTAAGTTATTAGATCTGGACACGTGTCGCGCGCTGATTCGTTCGCATTTCCCTCCTGAGCACTTATTCGCACCTGAGTGCATCCATATATATATATATATAGAAAAACGCTCATATGTGGTCATGTCATTAGGTGTGGTCGTGTGGTCGTATCTGTGTCGTTGAATCAGTTTAATCTAAAGGTTGTGGTAATTATGAGGATTTTCGCGCGTTTTAGTAAGTGGGGGTGTTATGGTAATTACAGTGACCATTTATAGCGGGCGGGTTCCAGAATACACCAACAGTGTTGACAACATACACCAATAGTGTAATAAAACACACCACAGTGAAATACACCAATGGTGTATTCCCGTGTTATGGTAATTACAGTGGCCATTTATAGCGGTCGAGTTCCAGAATACACCAACAGTGTTGACAACATGCACCAATAGTGTAATAAAACACACAACAATGTGATTTTCCTTATTCCGGTGTTTTATGACAAGTTTACCCTTACAGTTCGCTGGGTAGGAGAATGTGCGCGAAAATACTGGAAAAATCTTGATTAATATGATTCATTAGATCTATCTAATCTAATGGTCTATAATTGACCATATGACCACACCTAACAACATGGCCACATGTGATCACTCCTCTATATATATATATATATATATATATATATATATATATATATATATATATATATATATATATAATATCTTATAGATTTTTAGGACATAACGTGAATTTCTTTCTCCCGTTTTCCCAAGCAATGGGTCTCAAAAAAAAATAAAATTAAATTTGCAAGAGAAAAATACTCCCAAAAATTCCCCTCTCAGCCCATATTTCAAAAACTAGACCCAAATTTTTTCTTTTGATAACCTCTCCAAAATTCACAAATAGGGTTGCCCTAAAATCAATAAGGAATAAGGTCCAAATTGGTCATTAAACGTAACCTGAAAATGTAATTAGGCTACTAAACACTCCAAATGTATGCATTTTACATGATAGCAGATTAATTACCATCTATTTCATCAGATTGTCTGCTTACGTGGTGAGTTGGTATTTTAAATAATTTTTTATAATAAACTTTTCGCAATTTGTGAGGGTCGTTCTAGCTATATAATAAATCCTTGATTCATAATGAATAATAGAATAAACAAAATAACCTACTACAGAAATCCCATAAATTTCTGGAATCGGTTACTATAATTAGATTCTTTTTTTTTTCCTGAATTTCAAAAATTCAAAAAAGGGAATAAAGGGGATATTATGTGATTTGTTAAAATAAAAATTAAAAATTAAAAATTAAATAAATAAAAAACGCCGAGGGTAGCCATCGGCCACCCCCTTCCCCGCCCTCCTCCCCTTTAGTTCATCTTTGGTTGGAGACGATGAGATCTGTAAATTTTTTAAATTTTTATTTTTAAAGTTTATTATTAAAAATGTCAACTCACCATTCATGTAAGAACGCAACCTGATAAAATAGATGGTAATCTACTATCAGGTGAAATTGTATACATTTAGAGTTGAGTCGCCTAATTACACTTTTTCTAGTTCAGTGACCTAATTACAATTTCATGTTTCCTTCAGTGGCCAATTTGAACCTTATTCCAATCAATAACAATCCATATGCACAATAATTAAAGAACATAGAAGAAGAAACAACACAGCCATACTAAGTATTGGTCATCAACTTTTTGAAGCAGCGGTCCACATTACTTATTCTCTGCTTTATGTCTTAATTTGCCTATGATTTTTACAGCATTCTTCGTAATTTCATTTCATTCAATCACCACCACCGGCTTTCACTCATCCGCTCCAGATTCCCTCACCTTTCCCTCCCACTATATATACAAACCCCACTCCTCTCAACCAAACCACTCCAAAATTCTACACAGTTTTCTTCAAGAACATAATATATTCAAGAATGGGCAAGAAGTCTGGGTTTTCTTTCTTTGGACTGTTCAAATTCAAGCCTAGCAAGAAGGCTTGGAAGGGAGAAGATTATCCGAGGGACGACGGGTTTGTGAGCAAGGCCTACAAAGTTTGGCCTAGCGATGAAGATCGCGGTACAAGATGGGTGGCGGAGCCTGGGATTGATAGCAAAGCAACTGTTTTCATCAATGGGAAGACCAAGTTCTGGAGCAACCAGGATGGCTCAAACTAACAATTCTACGTATATACATATGTTCATTCAGCTTCACCCGGTAGCTCATACTGTTATTTAATCTGTTTAGCTTATTTACATCTGATCTGTAATATAATTAGTTTGTTATCAAAGGTCGTGTTCAGAACAAACTGGATAAGAGAAATAAAAGAACTCATCAAGTAAAGATTTGTTACTTATTTATATCGTTTCTTTTCGTTGGATTTCTCTGCGTTTGCAGAAACAAAATCCATGAAAGCTTAATTTTCTATGTTCCTTTTGCTCCAGAGCGCCATTATTACGTCTCTGAGCTTCACAGCATGCAGTTGTATTATTATCTTTCCGACGCAATCGTTGCTAGCCAAAAGCTTCATTAAATGTGATAATATTATTATCCAACAGGCAACGTTTCATTCCACACTGAAATGTATTCATTAACACAAACAATGTTTCACGCTAATGAAATGCTAAATGATAATGAAATGCAGAGAAATTCATTACAATATACTAAAGTTCATTTTGCTTAAGCTTCATTATATGTCTATCACTACTACAAAAATAACATATTACGTCTCACATATAAGGAAAATACTACATGCACTTCCATTTCTTACTCCCAATTTGTACTCCGTCTCACAAATTCTTGATGTAGTCACGTTCCCTAGGACCCACATGGTGAAAATAGCCAATCTTTGTTTGCCATGGAGTACAAGTGATGGAGTAGAATTTGGAAATACATGTAGTAGAACTCCACATATAATGCCGGTTATTCTAAAACCGACGTTATCTGTTCTAAATGTATTTGTGTACTTTAGCTTTCATCCTTTGTACACTATTTATAGTTTGCTGAGATTATTCATTAATAAATGAGTTAATACCCAAAATCGTCCTCGACTATAGTGGTTTTTCTCAATTTCGTCCTAAACGACTTTGGTGACCTAATATCATCTCACACTTTTGTGTTTCGCTCAGACTTTTGTGTTTTTGCTTAATTTAGTCCCTCATTTGTTATTCTGTCCATTTGGTGTTAAATAAATAGACAATTCAGTAATTTTAATATTGGCATCTCTTAACTCATAGACATGTGAACTGCGAAATCCTTTTTTTTTTTTTTTTACGAATTACTCCCAGAATTACTCCTAAAACTGCGAATATAAAATTTGATTCGCAGGTCCGGGAGTAATTCTGGGTGTAATTCGTACAAGAAAGAGGAATTTCCCACTTCACAAGTTGAAAGTAAAGAGAGATCAATATTGACATTACTGAATTGTCCCTTTATATAACACCAATTTGACGGAATAACAAATGGAGGACTAAATTGAGTAAAACACAAAAGTGTGGGACGATATTAGGTCACCAAAGTCGTTTAGGACGAAATTGAGAAAAACCACTATAGTCAAGGACGATTTTAGGTATTAACTCATTAATAAATACACACTTTCAACATATCCTTACATGGTATCAAGAGCCTAAATCTCCTACGAAAGTTTTTTTTTTCCTCCTCTACTCTTTCATCAATGGCCTCCACTCCTTCGTTACTTGGTGTCGTTGCCTCATTTGACCACCAACCAAGCTATTCAACTTAATGCTCCCGCAAATTTTCCTATTAAACTCACTACCACAAATTTCACAGTTTGGAGACTCCAAATCCAATCTACTCTCATTGGCTTTAATCTCCTCGGCTATATTATATTGATGGTTCCACCAAAGAACCAGTCAAGTTTACGAATCTTGCTCAAACCACCATGAACCCAGGTCATCGCCAAGACGAAATTATTATCAGTGCACTTCTGGAGAGTTGTTATGCCACGATACAACCCCTCATCTGTTCGGCTACAACGGCCTATGATGCCTGGCAACGACTTCTCACCAGTTACGCTAGTGTCTCTCGAGGACGAATCATTTCTCTCAAGGCCAAACTCACGAAAAACCCGAGAGGTGCTCATTTATAATTATCAAGTCTTAAGAAATTTTAAAAGTAAAAAATAAAATAAAAACTACACGGGCACCTAGGTGCCGATTAATCGTCGCCTAGGCGCGCTAGGTGCTCCCCGAGCATCCAAAGAGCGCCTAACAATTTTTTCAACCATGATAAATACGTTCACTCAAGGAGATAGAAGGTGCTGCAAGCAAGCTGGTCAATCAAATATTTTCTAAGTATTCAAGCTTTCAAAATTTTCACATCTAGTGATGAGTGAGGGAAAGAGATCAAAGCTACAAGGGTATATCCAGATTCAAGAAGATTATGCAACTCAAACTGTGTAGATCAAGAACATCAAGAGCCAAGTCTTCTTAGTTGGAGATTGAAGAACTTTTATCTTCAACTCTTTTGTAACTCTAGCCGGTAGAAGTAGCAAGGAGCGGAGTAAATCGATTGAATTAAAAAACCTATAGCGTTCAAATCGACTTTGTGTTCAATGCTTGAACGTCCCTTTTGTATTAACGGATTAGTGCAAACCTCCTTAGAAGTTTAAGGAGAAGATTAGAGTATGTGTAGTAGGCTTGGTTGGGCCGAACCACTATAAAAATCTCCCACTCTCACTCTATCTTTACATTACTATTCGCCTGCATGAACATACTTAACGTCATTACTATAATAAACTACGTGCAACTTACTAAATGTGTTAATAAATTATTTAAGCTATGCATATTGTACGAGACGTTAAAGTTACCTATCGGTTGCTTGAACGAATTGTGAAAAAGTTTAAAAATTCAACAAGTCTATTCACCCTCTCATCTAGACTTGTTTCCGGCCTTAACCCTCCGGGGCCAACAACTTTAATTAAATTAAATTTAAAAAAAAATCCTAACCAATTCTTCCTTTCCGATTGGAGAGGAAGACTATTCCAAAAATGAATAGTACCCTCAGTGATATATGGTATTTGCAGTCATATCATCCGATACGGTATTTGCAGTCATATAATCCCAAATAAGTATACTAATCTCCTCAATCAAAATTATATTCTAATTTTTGGTGATATATTGTGCGCAAAGACACAAGTTTGAGCCTGGTAGCTACAGTGTCATTAGACATTAGTTATTGTGTGGACGTACCACACTCTAATTAAAAGCGACGTCGTTTCGCGTAATTTTTTCATACGATCCACTGCAACACATATCTTTATAACTCATAATGTACATTATTCTAAAGCATAATGTATATTGTTCTAATTCATAATTAAAGAACATTATCTTACCCCAAAAGTTTTAACACATAATGTACATTATTATAATACATAAAGTACATTATTCTAACAAATACTGTACATTATACTAACACATAAAGTACATTATTCTAACTTTTAAAATTCAACGACATTGTTTTAGACCGTGATCCACACAATAATTTTCCCCACGGTATAGGAGTTACATCTAATGCGTTAGGCTCATTGTAAGTACCAGACATTAATCATTATATCTAATGAGGCACTAAGTGTCTGAGTCACCATGATTTATTCTTCATCCTGGCCTTAGGGCTGAGCTGAGTGGGCAAGAATTATATTCTAATACTATACTTCAAATCAAAAATAAAAGCAGGGCATAATAATAATGAAGCAGTTATTAGAGCATATCTATAGTTTGTGCCCTAGTGAATGGATGTCTCCTCTTTCCAACTTAAATCACCGGCAACTATTGCTTTTCAATTCCCTGTTACAAAATACCGCGGAATCAAAATTAGTGGGCAGGAGGCAAAGCCGCAAAGTTTAGATTTCTTCATATCGAGGCATTTCAATCTATCTAAAATTTCAAATTCTACAAGTATTGAGTAGGTCGAATCGATCTAAATTTAATTGTTATGAACTTTAAAAATAATAATTATAGCAAAATATAATAAATACTAAAGAAATTATTTGACACATCTCTTGTGATTACTCCCATAATTAAGTTAATGGCGTTTGACCTAATTTATTAGATTGGATATGTTGGCTGTTGAACTGATCCGGGTCGACTAATTCACTTCGTTTAGGGGCTGTATAATTTTTTACAGTGGAGGGAGCTGCCTTCATTGTCCTAATGCTGAATCCGTCCCTGACCAGAGTGATGGTTATCCTCACTTGAGTTCTTTAATTTTGAACGATATGATCATCGAAGTAAATAGAGTTGTCGTTTACATGAAAGTGCACAAGTACAACCATCTGAGATTCCCACTCGGAGCCATAGGCTAACAATATTATCCATTTACATATGTTCATCATATACCATTAGATCGGTCGTAGCGGTTTGAGTTTGCTAGGTGGTTTCTAGTGCACATTTTGGTAGTGTATGTTTGGGGACTTTTTTTTTTTTTTTTTTTTTTTTTTTTTTTTTTTAAACAAACGAACGAAATTTATTAACGGCGAACAGCCCGATGAGAGGCAAAGCCTCTAAGGTCATACAAAAAAGCCAGCTTGACTTGAGCAGGTAAAGAATTAACGGAATTAAAGACCCTTGCAACTGGCGAATTTAGGCCCTCCGAAGCAAGAGCGTCAGCCACTTGATTGGCCTCCCGGTACACATGTGTAATCGTGGAACCCCAGGCCTGCAGACAAGAACGGATGTAGCGCACCGCATGAGCGATCCTCCACGGTATCCTGGCCGTCTCTGTCCCCGACAATGTTGCGAGGACGAGAGAGTCCACTTCTACCAATGAAGGACTCCTAGCAAACGCCGTGCACCAGAAAAGAGCGCGCTGTAAGGATAATGCCTCGGCCTCTAGCGCAGACACAGCCTCAAGACGAAAGCAGAGACCCACAATGAGCTACCCACGAGAGTCTCGCAAACATGCCCCTCCTGCAACCCCAGCAGCCCCATAGGTCGCATCAGTATTAAGCTTGAGTCTGCCCGAAGGTGGTGTCATCCATTTAACCCAGATGGTAACCATGATAGGCGGCGTGTGGAACCGTCTCAAAAAGCCGGCTGTGAGGAGGAAATCGTTTCCCGGTCCCAAACGACGAATTGTCCGAGTGGAAGCTACCAAGAAAAGGTCCTGTTTGATTCGACTGAGCGTCTGGGAAACCGAGTGAGAGCCATCTCCGTAGACCCCCTGATTGTATGAACACCAAAGATGCCAAAGAATGAGGCACGACACAAGTTTAGCATACCAGTCCACCACCGAGCCCGGGGGCGCAAGCAGCCACCAAGCATGGCATTCCGTGCGCAACGAGGATGCACCAATTGTTGCACCAAAAATACCCTGGAAGTGACGCCATACATGCTTGGAAAAATTGCACTGATATAGACAATGCTCTAATTCCGCCGAGGCTTGATGACAAAGAGCGCAAACCGAGGGCAAGCAGACATTAAACCTCTTGATAACATCTGGGAAAGGGAGAAAGGCGCGAAGCAACCTCCACATAAACAAAGATACCTTGGACGGGATCCCTCCACCCCAAATGCACTTGGATGAAAGGCATGACGCTGCCTTATATCGCATCGCTTCATGAGCTGATGACAGAGAGAACTCGCTGTAAGGATCAGGCGTCCAAATTATACCATCAGGGACAACCTCTGTGTTGTCATCCACAAAGTCTCGGATTTGCTGCATGCGCTTCCAAGTGATTGAAGTATTTCACCGACCAGCTGAGTATAGGGCATGCATATAATCAGCCCAAAGCGAACCACCCTGGAGGAAGCCGAATAATAGCTTTGCAGAAAATGCTTGCTGCATTGTTCCATGTGACCGGATACCCAAACCACCCTCTTCTGTTGGGAAGCATAACCTGCGCCAGGCAGTCCAGTGACTCTTTGGCCTTCCATTTTCAGTGCCCCACAAAAAGTTAGCGAACTTAGACTCCAGAGCTGATTGAGTTTGTCGCGGTAACTGGACCGAAGCCATAGTAAATAGCGGTATTGTGTTCAAGACATGCCGGAGAAGAGTGAGTCTTCCTCCTGGAGATAGCAATTTGCGTTGCCAACTGAGCAACTTATTATCAATTCTTTCCAGTAAATGGTGATAGTAGAGTGGTCAATTTCTGCCCTTAAAGAGATTGACTCCCAGATACCGAAACGGCAAGGTAGATTGCTGCATGCTCAGAACCCTTGACATCTCGTTCGTCCGGCTACGAGTGCACCAGTTTGAAGCCACAAAGAAGCTTTTCTTGTAATTTATTTTCTGCCCAAAGCCAGCTTGGTATTCATTCAAGATATCTGTCAAAGCTTTCAAGGACGATGATGTGCCATTTACAAAAATAACAATGTCGTCGGCGAATGCTAAGTGGCTGATCAACGGGCAGCTCGAGGCCATGGAGTACGGTGTCAACATAGCAACGCCCATTTTCAGAATAAGAGACCGCGAGAGGGCCTCAGAGGCCAATATGAAAAGAAGCGGGGACAGCGGATCACCTTGCTTGACGCCTCTTGAAGGCTGAAAGAACCCGCAGCTCTCGCCATTAACCAGGACTGAGAGTCGAGTGGCCGCCAAGTGGTTCATAATAAGATTGCAAACAAATCCGGGAAGCCAAACTTCCTCAAAACCACCCGAAGAAAAGGCCAGGATACCGTGTCAAATGCCTTCATCATGTCCAGCTTGATAATGACATTAGAGCCCCGACATTTCTTATCGATAAACTGTAGCAATTCAAAGGCAAGAAGAATGTTATCCTGGATGCTGCGTCTTGCCACAAAGTCTGATTGCTCCCTGGAAATCAAATTCGGCAAGATAGGACACAATCTGGTAGCTAGTAATCTTGTTAGAACCTTACTGATAAAGGTGCACAAACATATAGGGCTGTAATCTGCAAAAGAGTCCGGGTGGGTCTTCTTCGGGATCAACACAATTTGCGCACTGGGGAATAGGAACCCCTAGTAAGAAGTCTTGCACAGCCTTGCAGACATTATCCTTCAGAATATCCCAACAGTGACGGAAGAACATCCCCGAGAAACCGTCTGGGCCAGCTGCACTATCAGGATCTAGTTTCCAGACTGCATCTTTAACCTCCTCATGCGAGAAAGCCACCATGAGAGAGTCTGCATATTGAGGGCTCAGGACCGCATTCAGACACTGAAGCAAATTGCCCATCTCCTGATTATCCTCAGCCGAGAATAGGTCGGTGAAAAACCTGACAGCTTCCTCTTTGATATCAACCTGCGTGGTTAATAACTGTCCCGAAGAATCTCTCACAGAAGAGATTCGTTGCCTCCGGTGTCTGTCCTTCACTACTGAGTGAAAATATTTTGTATTGGCATCACCTTCTCGCAGCCACTTCACTCGGGCCTTTTGCTTCCAGAAGCACTCTTCTTGCTTGAGAGCTAGCAAGAGATCCACCTGCAGGGCATGAAGTGCTAGACGGTTGTCCCTGGTCGAATTGGCAGTATGCCTAAACTCGGCTTCGGCAACCCGTATTTCCAAATCTTTTACCCGGTCGAATACATTCCCAAAGATGTTTTTGTTCCAAGCTTTTAAGGAATCCTTGAGGCGCTTTAACTTAAAAGCCAACTCTCGCATGCCGCCTCCGTGAGCCGGCAAATTCCAATTTTGGCGAACCAGGTCCATGAAGCCCGGGTGAGAAAGCCACATACTCTGAAATCTGAACTGCTTTGGACATGATACTGCGTCATTAGACCCTGTTAATAAAATTGGGGTGTGATCCGACGTGGTCCTTGCTAAGACAGAGATCCTCACATCTGTGAAAACATCCCGGAAAGCTGCATTAATGAGGAAGCGGTCAAGCCTTTTCCAAACCGGCCCCGTAGTGCGTATCCCATGCCAAGTGTATTGATTCCCGATCACTGATAAATCAATTAAGTTATTGTCACAAATAAAGCTTGAAAAGTCCGAAATGCTATTTGTGTCTGGTACAGCACTTCCCCTATATTCAGAGAGACTTGAGATAACATTGAAATCCCCACTCAAGAGCACCGGCAAAGAGCCCCCCAAAACAGTTGAAAGCTGGGCCCAAAGCTACGCTCTCTCTGTCTTCGTGTGTTTACCGTAAACTGCCACAAAAGAGGAGACAAATTGCCAAGGGCAAGTAATTAATAGTACAGCAGACGAATTGCTCAGAATCAAGCACCACCTCCGCCTCGAAGTTCGCAGACCAAAGTAACCAGATTTTTTATGTCTCTGAGGCAAAAACATCGGAGAACCCCAACTCGGTGATCATCTGAAGCAAGAGGTCCTGAGCCAACATAGGCTCAATTAAGGAGACAAAACTAATGCGCTCACGTCGGAGGAGTCTTTTGAGTCTACACCGTGAGGAAAGTAGACCCCTGACATTCCAACTAAGCAGATTCATTTGAGTCTATGGGAAAAAGAGACTCTAGCGATTTTCCCTGCCGCCAGGCGTGTGGTCACCGCTGGAACTTGGGCGGAATAGTCCTTTCTAGGCAGGCTTTTCTTCTTAGTTACCATAACATAATTGTCCTGTTTGTTTCCTCCAAGTTTCAGAGCGAACATTTTACTCGCCTCCTTCCATGAATCCAACAGCGAAGGACTGTAGACCTCCGCATTCAGAAGCTCATCTCCATCCGAAAGATGTCCAGGCTGAGAATCTGACGGAGCACGTCGAACTCCCTGGTCATCTATTAACGTTGCTCCTAGAGGCGCGTTGGCATCTGGAACAATGAAAGGAGCAGTCGAATTCTCCGATTCCGGTTGATGACTACTCAGACACGCCTGTGGTGGTTGTTTATTTGGGGCATCTTCGGGAGTTGCTACTTGGCTTACTGCCTGGCGCCAACGCTTCCGAGGTGGGACTATGATTGGGCGCCCGAGGTCCCGGTCAGCCATGGGCTCCCGCTTGGTATCATGATGTTGCTTCACCGACTGCACAGAGCATTCTGATTTAAGGTGGCCAAATTTTCGGCATCCCAGGCAATAGGGCGGGATAAACTCATACGTCACCTTCTGAGCAAAACCACCGAAGGAGCCATTGTTGATCCAGACCTGGTTCGTGAGGGTGGTGCTGACATCAAGCTCCACGCACACCCTAGCAACGGAAGGCCGATTGTGAATAAGAGTGGAGCTGTCGACCTTGAGGGGCGAACCGATGAGATTCACAATGGAGTAAATGGCCCGCTTATCTTGCAGGTGAGCTGGCAGACCTTCAAAAGCAATCCATACTGGCACAATGGGAGACTCCATGTCTGGACGAAAATCTGGCGTCCACTTGAAAACCCTCATCAGGGCTCCTTTAATGGACCAAGTCTTCCGAAGCCAACATCTTTGAAAGTCCGCTTCATGGTCAAAGTTCATGAGAATGTGGCGTTGATCAAGGAGTCCGAGGGTGAAAGCACCGCCAAATCCGATAAGATCAAAGGCTTTTCTGATGTCTGTCATTGGAGGCCGACTCTTCGCAAACTTCCCGACTAGCGCGAAACGGAACTTGTGCACAAAAAGATTAACATCATCATCTGAACAGGATACTGCAGGAATCCCTTTGAATCTTTCTGGAGGACGCAGTGCGGAGGGAGTGGAGGAGGCTGATAGAATATCGGCGAAGGATCGGAGAGGGGGCGCGGCGGCCCCTGGTGGAGCCGTCATGCAAGCAGCTCAGGTGCGAAGGGTTTGCAAAGAATGCGGAGCGTTTTGTGTTTGGGGACTTTTAATTTGCATCCTAATATGAGTTTTAATATCCATTACCAATTATCATGTTTGTTTACCTAGCTACTTTCGTTATCCTACTATTGGAATCAAATCCCTTAGTAATTACAAAACTCATTACCATTTTACTCATCTACTTTTGAATAATAAAATAGTTAATTCCATTTTTTGTCCTAGATTTATAAGTGACAGTCCACTTTTAGACCTTTTTTTTATTAAAACATTTCTTTTTGGTTCTAGTATTATTGTGACATGACCAATTTTGGTCTTCTATAAACAATATCGTTGAAATTTTGTTAAATAGGACATTTTGATCTTTTTAATACAAAGTGTGTTGACCCGTTATATATTTTATGTTTTTTTTTTTAAAAAAAAAAATCATAATTGAAGAGTGAAATGCTCTTGTATTTAACGCAATTTCAATGATTTTTTTTTATAGAGGACCAAAATTGGTCATGTCACGATAATACTAGAACCAAAAAAGAATGTTCTGATAAAAAAACACTAAAAGTGGACCTCCACATATAAATCTAGGACAAAAAATAGAATTAACTCAAAAAAAAAAGAAAAAAAAAAGGTCATTGTCAATGCATTAAATATGAAAAATATATATATATATATATATATATATATATATATATATATATATATATATATATACACATACATATATATGTATGTGTATATATTTGTATTATATATTTTTATATATTTATTATTTTTATTTTAATTAATTAATTAATTATTTTGATTCCAGTTTGAGTTATTTTCCAATTCAGTACTCGATTATAGTGATTTTTCTCGTAGTTTTAAACGACTTTTTGTACTTAATTAGGTCCTCAACTTTGATGGTTTTTACCAAATTGATTCACCTGTTAACGGTGTTTGGTAATTTCAACACTATTAATATCAAATTTAGTCCCCGACTATAGTTGTTTTAGCCAAGTTAGTCTTCGATCGGCTATAATGAGTTTACCCAATTTAGTCTTCGACTATTGTAGGTTTGTCAATTTAATCCTTGATTCTAAAAGCCGAGAACTCATTATCTCATTATCAAATATTTGATTTTCATTACGATTCCTATTCCAATTCCAATATTTGAACCAAAGACACCCTTAATTTGATTCCAAAGTAATCAATCTGATCATAATGATGTTGCAATATAATTTATCTAATTCGTGTTATTTAGCTTCTTTATGAAATCTGATTATAAGGTTTTCAATTCAAATCTTAATTATGAATAATTTAACTAGAAACTAAAAGCATTTGTCTCTAGAATTCAACAAGAAATCGATCATGAATCTGTATAATCTCTTTAAATCATATCATGAAAGAACAGAAAAGAAACACCCAAACACATTTGAATGGAAATAAGGGAATTTTGGTGGTCTTTGAAAATTGAGCACATGAATGAAAGAACATTTCGGAAGGGAACCTAAGAGAGATGAGATGGCTATCATCCAATACGGCTTACAGCTGTATGCAAAAGAAGAAAAAGTGTACTTCTATACCTAGAGTTTGAAAACCTATTTGCCACTGTACCTGTACTGTACATGTTGTCTTTCTTAAAGCAGTATACTATCTTCTTTTTTTTTTTTTTTTTGAAGAACAAAGTATACTATCTCCTAGTATCTGGCTTTCTTCTTCTCCTTTTTAACATTTTTTTTTAAATTTTAGTTTGTATATTTTATAGTTTGTTTTCCCCATTCCAATTACTTACATGGCGTTTGGTTGGAGTAAGGAATTAGGGTAGAAAAGAATTGCAATTCGGTGGGAAAAGAATAAGGTGAGAATAAAGTAGGAATTCAAATTACATTGTTTGGTAGGGATGAATAGAATTATTGGCTAGGGAATCAAAGAAGTGATATAAAGACTAAAATGTCCTTGTGTAATAATAATAGTAGTAATAATTAAGGGTACTTTTGTCATTTCATCCCTTTTTCCTTTTCCCACCCACCGAATTGCAATTCATAGGGGTGCCCATGAATTGCAATTCAGCAAAAGGAGGGAATTGCAATTTTGTGGAATTGCAATTCCTTCCAACCAAACACTGTAATTGTGGCTTCCACTGAATTGCAATTCAACTACAGCCAAATTACGCCCAACCAAACAGGCCGCCGGGTTGTCCTAGTTTGAAAGAGCAATTAAGTTTAGAGCGGCGATTAGGCATATTGAGCTTATGAAATTTTTGTGGGAAATGTATAATCAAAAATTAAATGTTTGACTACTAGAATTAATTTGTCAATAGTACTTGTAAAAGTTACTTTAAAATCTTAACTAAATAGTCAAGTAAAAACTTGTGAAGATTTGATGCAGTAAATATTTTATCACACTTAGCACGTAACATAAGTTATGAAAATGTGGTTCGGCCTCATCAACTTCAGCAGAGATCACCGTCTCAACCATTCGGTCAATTACCTCTCGAGTTGTGTCCTTTTTTACCTCTCCAACTGGACTACTCGGTTGTTTTGGAACTCTTGTCCTTGGTTCACCTTGAGGATTCGGATCCACAAACTCATATTCAAAGCGTGAAAACACTTGGGCCTTCCTCATTTCCTTGGTAAAGGCCTTTTCCTGTTGCTTGTGAGGTGCCTGCACTTCCTCTTCAGGTAATTTAGACTTGCCCTTAACAGCTTCCTTCTTGACCACTTTCTTCATATACACTCGGTGAATCTCATCAATGTTTGTGGCAAGAGGAATTGAGGAGGTTCCTAAACATCAAGTGAAAAGTTCTCCTCGAGCCGCGCCGCATGCTTTGCAAACCTCTTCAAAGATGTCAAGGTTTGACATGCGTCATTTAATTTCTTTCAGGTTTTCACTTGGATCAGCTTAGCTAGCTGGTCTTCGTCCGTAGAAATTGCACTGTCCTCTCCAGCATATATGGCCTCAAGTAAGTCTTCATTGGTCAGGCAGTATACATGGAGTGTTTACTTACCGATCAAGGTAACTACTCTGATACCACTTATTTGTTCTAGGAGGGTTAGGGTAGGGGTGACCGGTTCCGGTTCCGCAAATGGACAAACCGGAACCGGAACCGCAAAGTATGGTTCCGGTTCCGATTTATGAATTGGCGATTCCGGTTAGAACCGCCGATTCTAACAGAATTTTTTTTAAAAAAAAATAGAAGCCTAAAGAGGCAAATACCAAAGTTTGGTCTTTGCCTCTTTGCGCCACTGCCCACTGCCCAATGCGACAGTGAGGCAGTATGCTACAGGCCTACGGCCTGCAGCCAACAATTAATTAATTTTTTTTTACGGGTTAGAACCGGTTCCGGTTCCTTTATTCCACAAACCTTAACCGGAACCTTATTGGTTCCAGTTAGGAACCGGAACCGGAATCATACGGACGGTTTCGGTTCGGTTCCGGTTACTACAGTGCCGGTTACAGTCGGTTCGAACCGAACCGTGGTCATCCCTAGGTTAGGGGAACAAGTCTAGGGGGGGGGGGGGGGGATTGGGTTGAATAGACTTGTTGGATTTAAAAATATTTTCACGATTCGTTCAAGTAACTCGAGATGTAACTTTAACGTCTCGTATAGTATGCACAACGGAAATTCTTTTTAACCATTTTTAGTTAAGTTTGCACGTATTTTGTTCTTGTAAATCGTTAACTACGTTTGTTTGTGATAAATATGCAAGCGGATAGTAAATAAAATAAAGAGAGAGAGAGAGATTTTTATAGTGGTTCGGCCCAAATCAAGCCTACTACACTCTTCTCCTAAAAACTCCTAAGGAGGTTTGCACTAATCCTTTAGTACAAAAGACTACTCAATCCTTGAACACTAAGCCGGACATGAGCGTCTAGGTTTTTCAACTCCAAGAGTTTACTCTGCCTCTTTCTACTTCTATTGAGTAGAGTTACACAGGTTGAAGATAAAGATTATTCTTTCTCCTAGAGTTACACAGGTTGAAGATAAAGATTATTCTTTCTCCAACTAAGAAGACTTGACTATTAATCACTTGATTTTCTCGGTTTGAACAACACAAGCTTCTTGAAATTCTAGATAGTACTTTGTAGCTTTGATCTCTTCTCTCATTGGTCACTAGATGTGAAACCTTTATTTAATGCTTGAATACTTAGCATTTTTTTTAGATTGACCAGGACCTTCTATCTCCTTGAGTGGAGGTATTTATAGGCGTATTGAAAAAGGTCCGTTGGAAGAAAAACCAATTTCAAGACCGCACATCTGATTTGCAAAGCTTTCCAATTTAATGTGTTTTATTATTTAATGCTTAAGAATATTTAATCTGTACTACATGATCAGTACGTGGTACTGCTGAAGCATCTGGTGAAGATTGTTCGGGTATTCGTGTGTCAATCCTGGATAGGTGTTAGAAAGAGTGGTAGTGGTAAAGGCTGGAGGCCATCTGTATTTACCTCTTGTAATACTCTTTTTGGTGAACATCTATAGTGAATTGGGCAGACGTGGGTTGCCCTGCAGACGTAGGAGAAGGAGCTCCGAACTGCGTAACAATTTCTTTGTGTTTTTACGTTCCTTTATGCTTTCTGCTTTTATTATTTACGCTTGCTTAAACAAGTTTAATTAATGAACGTAACTGGTGCATAACTTAAATAACAAGCAAAAATACATTACTTTTTGATTTCAAGATTCACGGTGCAATTTCAATTGGTATCAGAGCCTGTAGACTTAATCTATTAGTCTATCGATCCGGCGATTCCGTGTCTCTTGAATTCATATCTTCAGCGGCTTTTATTATTTATCTGTTTATTGCTTATTTGTTTGATATCACAGGGTGTTAAGTGTTACAGAATGGATCGAACTAAAGTCATTCCCCAGTTGAACGGCGACAACTATGCATATTGGAAGGCTCGCACTCGTACGCACCTAAAAGCTCAAGGTGAAGCCGTGTGGCGGTCTGTGGTGGCAGGTCGAACACATCCCACCAAACTCAGTTCCAGCACTGACGGAACAGAAGTAGCTAAGCCTGAGACTGAGTGGACTCAAACAGAGATAACCAACGCTAGAAACAATGGTAAGGCTTTAGACACAATTTATTCTCTTATGCATGAAAGTCAGTTTTCAATTTTGCAAGTATTCCTTCAGCTAAAGGTGCTTGGGAAGCTCTTGAGTCTACTTACGAAGGAACTACATCAGTAAAACAATCAAAGCTGCAACTGGTCCAGTCAGAATTCGAAGAGCTTCGCATGAATGAGGATGAGAGAATCATCGACTTTCACACACGCGTACAGGAACTGGCGAATCGTGCAATGGTCCTTGGTGAACCATTCTCGCAAACAAAGCTTGTTAAGAAAATACTGAGATCCTTACCCCCGAGGTTCAGAATGAAAGTCACGGCTATTGAGGAACACGGCGGCTAGGAGAACAAAACTGTTACTCAATTAATGGGAAAATTAGAACCTATGAAATGGAAATTTTAACTGATCACACGAAAATGAAAAAATAAAAAAATGTAGCTTTTGTCGCTGAAGAAAATAATGTTGTATCTTATTCAGACGAAATAGGTGATGATACAGTTGTCTTTTTGACTAAACAATTTTCTAAAATTTTGAAACAGGTATCCAAAAATTCACGCAACAGAAATTTACAAAGGGGAGCAACATCGTCCAATACTGGTGCTAGGACAGGTGCATCAAACTTCAAACAGTCTGTCTCACGTCCAGGACAGTTCAAAGAAAAACCCAACAATAAAGGAATCAAGTGTTATGAGTGTGAAGGCTTTGGACATGTACAAGCTGAGTGTGCTACCTACCTTCGGCGCAAAAATTCTATGTCAGCCATTACCTGGAGTGATGACGAGCCTGACATTGAAACAACTGGATCGGATGTCGAAGAAATCTCGGGTAACTTTGTTGTGTTTACGGCACGTGTTACTGGCTGTTCAGAATCCGTTGAAGGAGCTGACTCAGAGGATGGTGAATATGTCTCCGCAGAAGACTTGGAACTAAATACTTTATCTTTTGAAGCTGAATTTAACAAGTTGTATCCCAAATGGGAAGCCCTACGAAAAGTAAACTGCAAACTAGCTAGTGAGATAGAGATTGTAACCAATGCTAGTAAAGTATATCAAACTCAAATAGCAGATAGGAATGTACTACTTAAAGAAGCAGCTGACCGAGAAGAAAAACTACAACACGAAGTACAAACTAGAAATGTACGACTTAAAGAAGCAGCTGACCGAGAAGAAAAACTCCAACAAGAAGTACAGACTTTGAAACAGGAGCTCAGCACCTACAAAAGACAAATCCAAATGATGGATACTACCTCAACACTTGATAAAATCCTTGATTCCGGAAGAAAATCTTCTGGCAAAATATGGTTTGGGCTTCACCGGAAGCAACTCAAAAGAGAAAATAGTCTTTGTCAAGGCGTCTGGTCCTGATCCAAAGGGTGTTCCTGAATCCAGCACAATGAAACGCACCCATGGTATAGTAAGACAAAATAAACTGCATTATAAACTTTATAACCCCGTATGTCATTATTGCAGGTTACGAGGGCATACCAGACCTGAATGCTACTACTTTTACAAGGACCAAAGAATTGAGAAGTTCAGGCACAAGAAAATTCAGCCCTTTACGAAACAAATTTGGGTTAAAAAGACTGACTATATCTCGTTTGTTTCGTTTCACTCTAAAAGTGCAGGAAGAGAAGAGAAATGGTACCTTGACAGCGGGGGTCCCGTCACATGACAGGAAATGCAAAATTTCTAAGTAACGTAAATGCAAGCAAAGGTGAAGTTACCTTTGGTGACGGTACTAAAGGTTATGTCACTGGCATAGGCACGTTAAATGTAGCTGGCCTGCCAAAACTAGAAAAAGTATTGCTAGTCAGTGGACTTCACGCTAATCTCATTAGTATAAGTCAACTATGTGACCAAAACTGGAACGTGTGCTTCACAAAAAATAACTGCAGTGTCCTGGACAAAACAAATCAATGCGTTATGGAAGGTAAAAGGTCAACTGACAATTGCTATATTCTAACTAACATATCTTCTGTTGCAGGACCAGCATGAATGAAGCCGAGCTGTGGCATCAAAAAAAAAAAGGGTCATCTAAGTTATAGACTCCTTGATAAACTTGTAAAAGTAGAAGGTGTTTGTGGTTTACCCAAGATGAAAGTCGAGTCAACTATCTGCAGTGCCTGTCAAGCTGGGAAGCAAACCTAATAATCTCATCCAGCTCAACATACCATAAACACAAGTTGGTGCCTAGAATTGATCCACATGGATCTCTCATTGGTCCAACTCAAACAGAAAGCTTCGGAGGTAAGAAATACATACTGGTATTTGTCGATGACTTTTCACGTTTTTTGTGGCTAATCTTTCTCAGGGAAAAATCCGAAGCACCTGAAGCATTCAAAACACTGGGATTAAAACTCCAAAAAGAAAGAAATGAATCCATTGTTCGAATCCGAAGTGATCACGGCAGAGATTTTGAAAACAAGCTGTTCGATGACTTCTATAACCAATCAGGAATCACTCATGAGTATTTAGCTCCAAAGACTCCTCAGCAAATGGGAAGGGTTTTATTAAACGCCAAAGGATTACCACAAAAGTTCTGGGCAGAGGCTGTAAACACAGCATGTCACATCATCAACCGAGTCTACCTTCGTCCAGGCACAACACAAACACCATACGAATTATGGAAAGGTAAGAAGCCGAACATTACATATTTTCACTTTTTCGGCTCACGATGTTTTATATTGAAAGATAGGAATCCAGTCTCAAAATTTGAACCAAAAAGCGACGAAGGAATCTTTCTCGGCTATTCAACAAATAGCAGAGCCTACAGAGTATACAATAAGGTGATCAAAACCATCATGGTGTCCACAAATGTTGTAATCGATGATCAACCACATGAGATTATCGAAGTTACTCAACCTGACTCAGTGACAGATCCTGAAGCTAACCGCCCTAAATCCCCTGACGCTGGTACTCTGGAACCGAATCCTGAGTCATCTACCTCATCGCCCATATCTAATCAACCAGAACCTGAACCAGAGTCAGAATCAGACAACGATCGAGATGACATTGACATTCCAACATGCATCCACAATAGATCACCCATCTTCAAAAATAATTTTGCCATCATTGTTGGTGATAAAGTTTACAGGTTCATCACTCTCTAATTCCTTTAGTTAATTCCTTGAATGTGTTTAGGGTGTCTTTGTCTAATGTGTCTTGCGAATTACCTGCAAATTTTTCTATATCTAAAGCTGAGTTTTTATGTGTCCTTTTATCTAATTTGATGCCCTCTACTTCAATATCCTTGCATTCATCAAAATCGTGAAATTCTTCATCTTTGCCAGTGTAATATTCTGCATCTGTGATAGAATCTGTTTCAGGATAAGGGAATTTATCTTTTGAATTAATGGGTCTGTTCCTACATGCTCTTACATTGCATCTATGTCGTTTTTTTTTTTTTTTTTTTTTTTTTGTGGGTGTTTCTCTCTATGATTGATTTGTCCTCTATTCCATTTTTTTTTTAATTTTCTCGCAATTAGTTTTTTTCATTACCTACTACTCAAAATTGCAGATTGATTCTTTGCGTTTTGTTCTTGACTATTTTCTATGTGTTACTAAATGTTCTACTTGTGTTGTTGTGAGTGCTTTTAAACCTATTTTTACTGAGGTTACTTTATTTGTGTTTCTCGTGTTGCATCTTTTGAATTCTCTATGGTTATTTGAATGAAAATTTGATGCATTTTGTTTAATATTTGCACAATATGTGAATGTGTTTTGTTGGTCCGGTCATGACCGTATCTGTGTTTTCTTGTGTACTTAATTGTGCTAAACTGTTATGAATTCTTACCTGAAGTTGATTTATATGAATCTGTGCCTGATTTTGATCTATTTGAATCTCTGGCTGAATATGCTTTTCAAAACCGTGTTTGTTTTGTTTGTGTGTTTTACCGTGCTATCTGGTATGAATCTGTGCTTGACTTTGCTTTATATGAATCTATGCATAAATGTGCTTTACCTGAATGTGCTTACTGTCTTATTATTTACCAATCTGTCCTTTTGAGTGACCCAATTGTATGCTTTTTGTGTTATTTGCTACGAATTTGTGCTTGAATACGTTTGTTACTTGGTATGTTTTATCTACTTAATCTGCTCCAACTTGACTTGTGCGTATATGTTATTTGTTAAAATTGCTTTGATATAATTGTTCGAATTTTTGTTTGGTATGTTCTGGTTGCTTTTGTTGGAATAAAGGGGTAATTAAGAAAGGGGGAGTAGTAGTTAATATGGTTTAGGTATTGGCTTGACTATGACTGCTGCATATGTTATTCTTTTTGGTACTGCTACTCTTATGGTAATCTTCTTTTGGTAAATCTCTTGCTATTATATCAGTCTCCGATTATGAAGTTTATGGTTATTAATCTCTCGCCAAATATAAAGCCTTTATTTGGCTATATGATGCATTGGATTCTCTTACTGGAATTTCTCAGATTTTGGATTATCTCGTTTGGTTATAGTTTTATTTGGCTCATCATAAACTCTGGGGTCTCATTTTATAATCATCACCTTATTTGGATTATTCTTGGATTATCTACTTTATGAGATTATTTTGGATGGGTTTGCTTATAAGGCTTTATCTTCTTGGTGTTTGATATTTGATTCTAATCAATATGATGCAAGATTGGATATGAAAAAAAAAATTTATACATGGGTGTAAACCAGCAAGTAAATTTGAGGGCTGATACTGGCGCTACTACCAATGAAACTGATAATACTGACGACAACTCAATTTTGGGCACCCCGTCTGCACGTTAAATCTAATCCACTGTTATGATGTTCACCTCCCTTTGTCATTTATTTGGCAAAAAGGGGGAGTTTTTTGGAGTAAGGGGGAGTATTTGGATATTTGGTAATGGATTTTTAACTTTCTGTTAACTTTGGGATTATTATGGAAATAATTGGGATCATTATGGAGTGGTATATTTTTGGATCATTATGAAGGGACTTTGGGATTATTATGAAAATAATTGGGATCATTATGGAGTGGTATATTTTTGGATAATTATGAAGGGATCATTATGGAGTGCCATCTTTTATGAAAAAATTGGAGTATTATGTTAGGGGGAGTAGTAATCCTTTTTTTGTGCACTTAATGACATTGTGTATGGAATGCTACTACTACTCACATGAACAAGGTGAATTCGATCCTACTATGTGCAATCCACGGCTTGGAGTTCTTTTTAATCAGGTACACTATTCACAAATGGTCCAAAAAGAAATTAAGTCTAATTTTTATTATTATCTTTGTCTTGTCAAGTACCTATACTAAGGGCTATTAATAAAATTAAATTGATTCTCAAGTTTTGCCCAAAGTATTTGATACTTAAGTTTTACCAAATAAAATGCCAAAGGGGGAGATTATAAGTGTAAAATTATTTACACATTAAGCTTATTGTCTATTTTATTTAGTAATTGTTTTATTAGTTTTTAATTAAGCAATTAATTAGAGATGTTAGAATTTATTCTATTTTGGACCATGTGATATCTAAGTATGTGGATGGGATGCATTGATAAATGAAGAAGTCAGCAACGCATTAAGTTTTCAAAGAAAACAAAAGATGTGGCTGTGAATCATTCGAACAAATGAAGGCTATGATTAAGGATCACTAATGAGGCTTATCATCTAGTATTTAAGGAAGCTGTTCGAAAGAAGAAGATTTCCAACTTTGAGATTAATATTCAAGACCGCACATCTGATTTACAGAGCTTTCCAATTTAATGTGTTTTATTATTTAATGCTTAAGAATATTTAATCTGTACTACATGATCAGTACGTGGTACTGCTGAATCATCTGGTGAAGATTGTTCGGGTATTCGTGTGTCAATCCTGGATAGGTGTTAGAAAGAGTGGTAGTGGTAAAGGTTGGAGGCCATCTGTATTTACCTCTTGTAATACTCTTTTTGGTGAACATCTATAGTGGATTGGGCAGACGTAGGAGAAGGAGCTCCGAACTGCGTAACAATTTCTTTGTGTTTTTACGTTCCTTTATGCTTTCTGCTTTTATTATTTACGCTTGCTTAAACAAGTTTAATTAATGAACGTAACTGGTGCGTAACTTAAATAACAAGTAAAAATACATTACTTTTTTATTTCAAGATTCACGATGCAATTTCAATAATTGATGACCTAAATGCCTTTGTATTTTATGAAATTTAAATGATTTTGTTGATGGTGTTAGTAATATTGTTATAGTATATAGTAATACGTTAGTGGTGTTAGTTTATTTGACTATTCCTAGCCTATTCTATAGGAGCCTTTTGTGTTACTCTCCTATAGGTCTCTATTATTGTAACTGTATTGGATTATTGAATTCTAAAATTGAACGACTTACTTCATCTGGTATCGGTTAGTTAGCCAGAAAATATTTTCTTAAAAATTCTCCCCACCTCCAAATGTCGACCAATTCTCCCCACCTCCAAATGATCATACTACAATAATACCAGGATCAAAAAAGGATGATTTGAAAAAAAAAAAAAAAAAAAAGAAAAAAGAAAAAAAGAAGACTAAAAGTAGATTGTCACTTAAATTTTATAGGACCAAAAATGGAATTAACTCCGATCCTAACACCAGAACACAAAAAGTTCAGAATTAGTGGAAGCTTGATATTCTTGTCCAAAAATAATACTGTTGAGGCCACCACTAACGAAGAGTGATGAGACTCTAATGTTACTTCATTAGGGAACATAACTTGATAATACCACGTTCACTTGTAAACGGCTAATAAATATGAGTAAGAGACATGATTCGAAAGGTAGTTTCAAATTAAAGACCAAATGTAAGAAAAGTTGCTGAGAACAAACAAACATGAAGTACAGAATAATTCTAGCTTAGCTAGTAAGATAGATGAACACCATTCGTCTGGGGAGAATGGTTTCGGGAGATTCCAGATTTCAATTCAAATGGGAAAAGATATATATTCTGTTTCTTTCAAACTTGCTGCAGTAGTACAGGATTAATTATTACCATTAATGATTACTTGTACATGAAAATGGCTTAAATTGCCTTTTTCTCTCTACGTTCTGCAACTGACGTGGCATGGAGAAGGGAAAATGTGCCATGATGAATAGTTGGCTAAAGTGGAAAAAGGATCGTTCATAAAGTGTCAAATTCTCTCTTAGCTTATACTAGTAGACTAAAAAAATACATACATGATATTATATATATATATATATATATATATATATATATATATATATATATATATATATATATATATATATATATATATATATCATAGTAAGTTCTACATCAATGCACAATACGGCTCTCTGAAATGCAAGGAGGACGAGTGCGGGTGGGTTTGTACAGTGCATTCACGTAGAATTTACCGTGCATTCATGTAGTTGATCAACATGCGGTAGCAATCATCGGGCATGCAAGGGCAGTTATTGTGTATTGATGAAGACCTTATCGTGTATTACTGAAGAAGTGCGCATGTTCTTACGTTAAAAGGTGTTCTCACTTGAACAGAACCCTATATATATATATATATATATATATATATATATATATATATATATATATGTATGTATGTATGTATGTATGTAATCTTTCTATAAAATTGTGGTTTGATCAGAGCTACTCATCAAGTTTATGAGGATAGATGTATTTATTATGTAATAATAGTAATATCAATATAAGCTTTGCATGTTATAATTAACATAACATTAATAATTTTTTTTTTTTGAAGAAACATAACATTAATAATTAATTACAAACAAAAGAATTTTGAGGGTTAGATTTTAACGGTCTGATGTGATTCCTTTGACTGCTTAGCTTTATTCTCTCTGAAATTCTTAATTCAAACAAACCTAGAATATGAATTGTCTATTCGTACAAGCAACGAACACTCTTTCTTAGTTTGAATTTAAAATGCATTTTCTAGACAGTTCAATATTGTGCTTTTGATAGGGAATCAATTACAGTGGAGAGCTATGAAGTAGGCTATTAGCCACCATGGAAGGTGAATAATGTGAACACACAACACTACTACTATTGGTCTTCCTTTAATTGAGGGCATGCAAGAGTCTAGAACTACTTCTCATGTTTTGAAACTTATTTCTGCCAACTTGCAGTGGAAAATATCTTAGTCTTAAAAGATTATTTGTTTTTTTTTTTTCTATTATTTCACTAAATGGTATAAGGGAAATGACGGTAACATAACAAAACTAGCATGTATTTTCAAAATTAGGATGTTTTTAAAATTTTGACAAAATTAGAAAAAAGATATTTGAAAAATGTGTTTTATGTCAGTCCCAATCAAACACAAACGCAAATCCCACTTGTGTATTTTTTTATTTTTTTTTTAAATCTTAGTCTCCGGCGACCAGTTTTGATTGCTGGCTTCTTCGTCGAAGGAGAAGGCGACCAAACTGGTCGCCTTCTCCTTCGTTGGAGAAGCCAGCGACCAATTTTGGTCGCCGGTTTCTCCAGTTGCCTTCTCCTTCGCTGCTAGTCACTGGCTTCTCCAACGAAGGAGAAGGCCCTAGAGAAGCCGGCGATCAAAATTGGTCGTCGGAGACCAAGATTATAAAAAAAAAAAAAAACATACGCAAGTGGGACTTGCGTATCTCGAGATACGCAAGTGAGACTTGCGTTTGTGTTTGACCAGGACTAACAAAAAATGCATTTCTCAAATGTCAAATAAGAGGATAAGAAGTGAAAAATAATGTTGTAAAAGTGATTTTGATATAAGAATTGGAAATAGAATAAAATGTGAATTTCTTACTTTATCCCTCAAATTTTATATATTTTTAAATTTTCTGTCAATTTTCTGTCGAATTCAAACGGAAACATGAATGAAAAGGGTCCAGAATGAAGGAACGTGTGGATTGGATACATGAAAACTAGGATTTGACCAATGCACTAATTGCGACACTCTGCTATCTTGGACCACGGTCCACATAGCATTATGGACCCTAGATCGAAACAACAAATTAAGGAATTCATAATCGTAAAGTACATAATTTCATAATAACACAAGTCACAACAAATCAAAACACCTCAGCAGGGACTCTAGGGGTGAGGTCCTATGAACTTAGGATTACTCAGGCGAAACTGGAATCACCTAAGTATAAAATAATAATAATAATAATAATATAATAATAATAATAATAATATCACCAAAAAATTATTCAGTGAAGAATAACATAGACCATCAGTCCATCATTAAGGATGATTGGTCAACTTTTGGAAGCAGCGGTTCACATTACTTATTCTCTGCTCTCAGTCGTCGTAGTTTGCCTAATATTTTTACAGCATTCTTTGTAATTTCATTTCATTCAATCAGCACCATGCATCAATCAAAATCAACGGCTTTCAGTCATCCGATTCAGATTCTCCTCGCTTAGCTTTAATCGCCTCTCCCTCCCACTATATATAAGTAGCATACAGACCACCTCTCCTCTCAACTAAACCAAATACACAAAAAAAAAAAAATATACTCCCATCAAAAAACCTTCTCAGATCCATTTTTGCTCAACAAAATAATATATTCATAAATTCAAGAATGGGCAAGAAGTCAAGCTTTTCTTTCTTTGGGATGTTCAAATCAAAGGCCAGCACGAAGGTGTGGAATGGAGAAGATTATCAGAGGGAAGACGTGTTTGTGAATGCGTACAAAACTTGGCGTAGCGATGAAGATCGAGGTACTATGTGGGTGGCGGAGCCTGGGATTGATAGCAAAGCTACTCTTTTCATCAATGGCAAGACCAAGTCCTGGAGCAACTCTGATGGCTGATGGCTGATGGCTGCAATTAACATATGTTCATTTATATCTGCTTAATTATTTTTTATCTTAGGTCTTCTGTGTCAAGAATTAGTGTATATTTGTATATTTATTATTCAATATATAATTGTTTGTTAGAATAAGTCCTCTAACTACTTTAGCTAAGCAATTAGTCTGTAACTAGTTTACATAGAATTAGTAGTGTCTGTTGAAAGCTATGTATATATATCACTGCTCAATGAATAAGAAACACTTCCTTCTTCACTTATTTCCTCTATATGGTATTAGAGCTAAAACATCTACAATTGCAAACATTTCCTTTTGGTACTCATCAATCGAGCAACCTCCTTGTGGGTTTGAGGCTAATTTACAGGGCGTTTGGTTCACTGTAATTTACTTGTAGTTGAATTGCAATTCTGTGGATGGATCAATTACATTGTTTGGTTGGAGGGAATTGCACTCCTTTTGTTGAATTGCAATTCATGGGGGCAATTCAATGAATTTGAGAAAGAAAAAACATATGAAATGACATAACTACCATTGGTTGTTATTACTATTATTATTATTACACAAGGGTATTTTAGTCTTTATACCACTTATTTCCTTCACAACTTCAATAATTCTATTTCTCCATACCAAACAACGTAATTTGCATTTCTACTTTATTCCCACTGAATTACAATTTCTTTCCCCCTTAATTCCTTCCTTTCAACCAAACACCCCGTAAGTGTTTAGAGAAACAATTATAGAGAGAAATGGACTGGCGTAGCTGGAAGTCAATCATTAGTCCACCTCACACACCTGAGCATAATGGGGATAGCTAAGTGTTGCCATAGACACATATTGTGGAAATATAGGTATTTCTTTACCTCATAAGTTGATTACCAACACCAATTCTTCAAGGTAAAACACCATTCGTGCCTTGTTTGCGATGTCTCCAAATTACCCAAAATTAAATCCTTTCGGGTGCCTTTTTTCCTTTGATTACAACCCTATAATAACTCTAAAATACAACATCGATTGTTCCAATCACTAAGTTAAAAAAGTCCCTTACAACTCCAGTTTTCCTTCACAATCTGTTTCATCCTCTCACCGTGAAGTTAGTCAATCCGAGCCTCTGGCCAGACCAATCTGAACAAGGGGCCCAATCCCAAATACTATAATCCTAACTTCCTCAATCATACTACAAGTCATGTTTACCGCCAATTGTTGAGCATTATACTGTTATGCGGGCTAAGAAAGATCCTCATTGGCGGCATGCTATGGATGAAGAATACAATTCACTTCTTGGGTGTAAGTGGATATTTCGTATTAAAAGAAATCTTGATGGATCTGTTGATTGGTTGATAAGTGCCAAAAGATGCTACTTTTTTAGGGTCAATTAGAGGGCATCTTGTACTTAATTCGGATCACTTGTGCTTGATTTATGAGTAATAAGCAATGAAATGTGATTATGCATGGCAAAGCCTTTTAATTTGTGCATTCAAGTCTTTTTGATGAGTTATGGACATAAAGAATGGCAAATGAGCTTAAAACGGGACATGTTTGGAAGAGCAAGAAAGAATGAGAGAAACTGACCATAGTCATGATCGTGACACGGTCGTGGCTAGGGACCTGGGACTATCACGACGCCCGCCACGATCGTGATCACCATCACTAAGGAATAAGTGGCATCAGCCACGATCGTGACTGCAACCATAGGGCATAAGTGGCACCAGCCACGATCGTGACTGCAACCATAGGGCATAAGTGGCTAATTTTCATCTTTAAATGTTAGATTTTTCAGATTTGTAAGGGATCACTTGGAGAATTTCATTTTGTTACATTTTACATTTTCTCTCTCTAGACATTTAGCTCTCAAATTCACTTAAGAAGGAGGAGATTCTAGTCCAAAGGAGTGACAAATCTTAAAGATTAGAGCTTGTTCTTCTATGATTATAACTCTCTAGAATTGAAGTTTGGTAACCAATTTCCTTTTAATCTTCATCAATTCATTATGCTATTCTTCAATTTGATATTGATGCAATCAAAGATCATGAGTAGCTAATTCTCTAGGGCTAGGATTGTTTACTTGTTGCAATGTGATTAATTAGTATGATTTGATCCTAATTGTTGGAGTGTGTTGATGAATATTGTGTGTTTCTTGTTGTGGAGGATGATTTGTCTTGTGTTCGTGGAGTAGGGCCCGACTTCATGAATGTTCTAGGAATCCTAAGCTTAGGCAAGAGATTGCTAAGCTTAGGTTAGCTTTGTAGTCCTATCACATTCCCCGTCCTAGATCCGAGAGGGCATGGCACGGGAATGAGTGTAGGCTAGGTGTTCGATGAATTGCCTCATAGAGATTATGGACACTCGGGTGCCATATTGATCTATGATAGGTTGTAGAGACCAAAAATTGGCTATGGCATTTGCACACTACTCCTCTTGAAATCACAATTCTCATGTACACAGACTCCTATCTTCTACACTAATACACATTGCAACATAGGAACAATCCTAGACCGTTTTCCTTACTTGTTAATTACTTGTGAACTCTCTTATTTTGCCTTCAATCCATTTGCACTCATGCTTTGCTTAAAATCTTGCATGACAAGCTTGAACTCTACTCGGGTTAGCAACTTTTTAAGGCGTCCAAATATATCATCCTTGTGATCTTGGTGTCAAATTGTATATGTCTCCAGTGTTGTATTGTGATAATATGCGTGCTACTTATGTATGTAAGAATTCAGTGTATCATTTGTGCATAAACCATCTTTCGCTTGATTATTTTTTTGTTCGTGCGTGATCTTATTACAAGGGGCTCATTGGATGGGTATTCGCTATACTGGTACAAAAGACTAAATCGTATATGTTTTCTTGATCAAAGTCGTTAGCAAGGCTTCCTTTTGTGTCTTTTCGGTCCAAGTTGGGTGTCTATGATGGACCCACCATCTTGAGGGGGCATGTCAAGGATTAGTATATACTTATATATTTATTATTCAATACTTGTTTCTTGGAATATATAAGTCCTTTAACTACTTTAGCTAAGGAATTAGTCTTGTGACTAGTTTACAAGAAATAGTAGTGTTTATTGAAAGCATTATATATATATATATATATATATATATATATATATATATATATATATATAACCCTTTGCTCAATGAATAAGATACACTTCCTTCTTCACTTTGTTTTTTTTCGAGTACCACTTCCTTCTTCACTTATTTCCTTTACATTCTATAAAATGAAATGAACTGAATAGCGAAAATAAAATTATGTGATGATTTGTTGCTTATTTATATCTTTATTTTCGTTGTAATTAATCGTGTCATGGTAGTGTGAATATTTCTGTTTTCTGAAAGAGTTAATTCCATGAATGGTCCATTGACTATTGATATTTATCAATTTTTATCTCAAACTTTCAATTGGACCATAAATAATCCATTGACTATTGACATTTATCAATTTTCATCCTCAACTATCAATTTGACCATAAATGGTCCGTGGACTATTGATTTTGTTCCAAATTTGGCCTCCAGAGTTTCAGTTAAATATTCATTTAGTAAATATTTAATTTAAGGGTAAGAATGTAAAATTTTGATCCTTCACATTCTCACTAATGATAAACCCAATGTATTAAGTTTATTCACCCAATTTGTCCCTTGATATTCAAGGTCTAGGAGAGTGGGAAAATGTAACACCCCGAAATTTTGAAACTTTTCAAACTTATATAACAAAGGTAAATTCTCATTAAATCCCAAAGGTAAGCATAAGAGTACGGGGTGCTATGCCACACCTGAGTTAGAGAGCTAGCTACTGTTGGAACCGTTGGTAGGAAAACAAATAATAATCAAATAAAATTGACTATTATTTTCTGGAAAGAAGGGAAGAAAAGATGAAGAAAATTGGCTAGTGTTTGGTGTTGGGTTTTTGCAAGAGTCGAGTGAGCATTCTTTCCTTAAAACCTTATTTGCCACCTCCCAAAGATGCTAGGAGCGTTGTGGCCTAGGCTTCCCAGGATAAAACTTGCTAGTGATTCAATGTTTGAGCACTCAAACAAGGAATCCGGCGAGCAAGACACGGTTATGAACACAATAGGCTAAAGAAGGAGTAGAAGCAGAGAGGTTTTGAGGCTAAAAATTAAACTTTCGTGTTCTTTGTTTCTGTGTGTAAAACTCTTCTGCCCAACTCCTCTTTATATAGGGGTGAAGGATTTAATAGCTTTTAATTAGGCACTTAAGGGCACCCCTCCACCTTCCTGTAACAGCACCATTAACATGGTCTTCAATTCAAAATTAAAAATTGGAATTAACTCAAAAAATTAATTCCGTAACAGTAGAATTGAACACCCAACGGTCACAAAACTGCACAGGTTCGTGTAGGCCGAAACTGGAAGTTTCGACCATGGGCCCTTTAAGCCACAGGCCGAAACTTACAGTTTGGCATAACTTAGGCCCATAGCCGTAGCCCGCACGGACGACATTAACTTAGCCCGCAAGGCCAGCCAATTTCCGGACGACATTCGTGCCCCTAGGTGTCGGCGCGCACGAGCTCGGGCTTGAATCAAGCTTTATCAATCTCTGCTAGTTGGATTTGATTTGCACCCCCCCCCCCCCTACGCGAGAGAGCCTCTATGCTATACAATTCTACAAGCTTCAAAAGAGCTCTTGTATATAAGGGGGGAAAATCTTCATTCCAAAGCAATGTGGGACAAAAGCTCACTTTTTCCCTTCATTTTCCAACTCAAATGGGTATACTTTGAGAATCAATATCTCATTCACCCATTATCCGTTTTGAGCGTACAATATATCAATCTCTTCGTCTCACTACGAAGAACCCGAATCCACTTTGACCCGACCCAAATCGGAAGTGGACCCCACTGATAATTGTACCACAAAATAACCACTTAACATGCCATTTTAAGCTATTTTTTCCAACAATCCCCCACATGAATGAAAAATTGATTTTCGGGGTATTTTGAAATCGGAAACAACTGTGTTCAAGCGGTCGATCCCTGCATAGGATAGGTAGGGAGTCACTATACCCTTTGAACCTTCCCTCGTGAAGACATGTTTACTCTACTGGCTGTACGGTAGAACGCGATGTCTTTGAACCGACTGCCGTTTGTGTAGACAATGACATATCTCACACAGGAATCTCCCAACCATGCTCTTGCTCTCATGAGTGTGCCCGTTTTGGTCGTGGGTCACCGTTCCTGGTTCTGCGAGAATTTCTAAAGAATTGTGCCCAACAATTCTCCTTTGAAGCGACCCTCACTTCTCTCTAACATAGGTGATTCTTTCTCGAGTATCCCGCATACTCAAGAATCATTAAAGCATTAACATGCTAGCCTCTTGCGGGAGTCACTGTTTTAACGAGGAGTGGTAGGGAGTCCGAGACCCCCATAGTGACGCGCTCCATTCCATAATTTAGTTGTCCCATTGAACCTAGGTGCCAGCTAGGTTGGGTATCCACTATAGAACTTTTTTAGTCCAAGGGCATTAGACCCATTCCTCGTGTCAACTTCTCCACAACTTCTCTTCCTAACCCTTTGGTCAGCGGATCCGCTATATTGTCTTTTGACTTTACGTAGTCAATCGAGACAACACCAGTTGTGAGTAGTTGTCTAATGGTATTATGTCTACGACGCACATGTCTAGACTTACCGTTATACATATGACTCTGTACTCTCCCGATTGTGGCTTGACTATCGCAATGCACACATATTGGAGGTACCGGTCTTTCCCAATTAGGAATATCCTCTATAAAATGGCGTAGCCATTCAGCCTCTTCACAACCTTTGTCCAAGGCTATTAGCTCAGATTCCATCGTGGATCTAGCTATCACAGTTTGCTTAGAGGATTTCCACGCAACGGCTGCACCGGCTAGTGTAAACACGTAGCCACTCGTGGACTTAGAGTCCTTAATATCAGATATCCAATTCGCGTCGCTATACCCTTCAAGTACAGCGGGATATCTCCCGTAGTGCAGTCCAAGATCACGAGTATACCTCAAGTATCTCATAACCTTTACTATTGCCTTCCAGTGCATAGCACCGGGGTTACTCGTATATCTACTGAGTTTACTAACCGCATAGGCAATATCCGGCCTAGTACAGCTCATAAGATACATCAGACTACCAATAACCCGAGCATATTCCACTTGTGAAATACCTTCTCCGTGGTTCTTGGTTAGGTGAATATTTGTATCAAATGGTGTCCTAGCCACTTGACTATCATCTTTGTTAAATTTCTCAAGGATTTTGTCAATATAGTGTGATTGGCTTAACACGAGACCATCAGGTCTTCTAATGATTCTAATCCCGAGGATTAAATCGGCCAAACCCATATCCTTCATGTCAAATCTCGCGTTTAACATGTTCTTAGTAGACTTGATCATCCGATCATTACTACCAACGGTGAGAATATCATCGACATATAAACAAAGAATGACGTAGCCGTCTATCGTTTCCTTAACGTAGACGCATTTGTCACTTTCGTTTATTTTAAACCCGTTGGTTAACATCGCATGGTCAAGCTTCTCGTGCCACTGCTTAGGCGCTTGTTTCAAACCATAGAGCGATTTAACCAACTTACACACTTTCCTTTCTTGGCCCGGAACCACGAACCCTTCGGGTTGTTCCATATAGATTTCCTCATCTAATTCGCCATTTAGGAAAGCGGTTTTCACATCCATTTGATGAACTTCCAAGTTCCGCAGCGCGGCTATGGCAAGTATCATTCTAATGGAGTTTATTCTCGTCACGGGAGAATACGTGTCGAAGTAATCGAGGCCCTCGCGTTGCCTGTAACCCTTGATTACAAGCCTAGCCTTATACTTCTCGATGGAACCGTCCGGTTTCATCTTCCTTTTAAAGACCCACTTGGATCCTAAGGGTTTACTACCCGGAGGAAGATCAACAAGTTCCCGAGTGTGAATCTGTAGGATAGAATCCACTTCACTTTTTATAGCCTCTTTCCACATTGGTCCTTCCGTAGAAGTCACGGCTTCTACATACGTTCGAGGCTCGTTCTCTATCAAACAAGATAGAAAATCGGGTTCATTTTCTAATAAACAAGTTAGAGTACCCGAATCATACTCTAACAAGTAAGTTAGAAAATCAGGACCGAATGATTTTCCAACTCTTGCCCGCTTACTGCGTCTCGGCTCGAGCTCGGGTTCTTTCTCAGATTCCCCACTATCATTATCCATAGTTTCGTCAAACGTTCGTTTTGACGTACTTGGTCCCTCGTTGGACCTACAAGGAAATATATTCTCAAAAAAATATGCATTCCTTGATTCTATTATCGTGTTCTCGTGTACGTCCGGATTATGGGACTCGTGTACTAAGAACCGATAAGCACTACTATTATGTGCATAGCCAATAAAGATACAGTCCACCGTCTTAGGACCTATCTTTACTTTCTTAGGTGTTGGCACCAAAACTTTGGCAAGACACCCCTACACTTTCAGGTACTGGTAGGAAGGTTTCCTACCTTTCCACATCTCATAAGGAGTCTTATCGAGCTTCTTGTGGGGTACCTTATTCAAAAGGTAATTACTTGTCAAGATCGCCTCACCCCACGCATCTTGAGGTTGGCCCGAACTTATAAGCATCGCATTCATCATATCTTTCAATGTACGATTCTTTCGTTCGGCAACACCGTTCGATTGAGGTGAGTAAGGTGTCGTACGCTCGTGTATGATACCTACACTTGCACAGAAGTCACCAATCGGTGCTTCGTACTCACCACCTCGATCACTTCTAACCTTCTTAATTCTCCGATTAAGTTGGTTTTCCACTTTATTCTTATAAAGAATGAACTTATCAATGGCTTCATCTTTGCTCTTAAGCAAATACACATAGCAGTATCGTGTGCTATCGTCGATAAATGTGATAAAATACTTATTACCACCTCTCGTTTGTATCGATCTAAAATTGCACAAATCACTATGGATTAATTCAAGTGGTTCAGTTTCCCTTTCAACCGATTTGAAAGGTACTTTCGTTAGTTTTGCCTCAACACAAATTTCACACTTGTTATTTGTGTCAATTTGAAAGTTAGGAATATGGTCCATGCTAATTAATCTACGCATAGAATTAAAATTAACATGACCTACTCTACCATGCCACAAACTGGAAGACTCAAGCAAGTAAACAGAATTAACTTTGCTTTTATTGATAACAGGGATTACATTGAGCTTAAAGAGCCCATCAGTTACATATCCTTTACCAACAAACATCCTTAACTTGGACAAAACTACTTTGTCTGACTCGAACACCATGCGAAAGCCATGCTTGTTCAACAGTGAGCCAGACACAAGATTCTTCCTCAACTCAGGAACATACAGCACGTTGTTCAACGTCAGTTCCTTCCCGGAAGTCATCTTCAGAACCACCTTGCCCATGCCTTCCACAGCAGACTGAGCAGAGTTTCCCATCCACACCTTTTCACCCTCAACTGTCTCAAAGGTGTTGAACATCTCTCGGTTGCAACACAAGTGCCTGGTTGCACCGGTATCAATGAACCACTCACGAGGGTTTGAGCCCACGAGGTTCACTTCGGTCACCATAGCCGAAAGGCTAATCTCGACCTCCTTCTGATTGCTATCTCCAACAACATTGGCTTCAGAACTCTTGTTCTTCTTCCTTGGAGCCTTGCATTCAGATGTTCTGTGGCCATGCTTGCCACAATTGTAGCATTCACTAGGAAACTTGTTCTTGGTAACGCCACCTTTCGGACCTAGCTTTCGCTTGTCCTTCTTGTTCCTCTTGGAGCTCTTACCGTGCTCCACAACGTTGGCCTTTGCGCCAACAACGATAGGAACTTTCCTATCATTCATCCTGTTCCCTTCCTCAATCCCGAGTCGCTGGATCAGGTCCTCCAGATTCATCTCCTTTCGCTTATGCTTAAGGTAGTTCTTGAAGTCCTTCCAACCTGGAGGCAACAAATGGATCACAGATCCCACTTGGAAGGCTTCACTTAGCACCATGCCCTCGTCACGGATCTCATCAAAGATTAATTGCAAATCTTCTACCTGACTTAGCACGGTTTTTGAATAAACCATTTTGAAGTCGAGGAATCGGCCAACCACAAATTTCTTTGAGCCGGCATCCTCACTTCGGTATTTATGATCCAAAGCTTCCCACAACGATTTTGATGTGCTTATCTTTCGATATACATCGTATAGCGTGTCACACAATCCATTCAGGATGTAGTTTCGGCAAAGGAAGTCTGAATCCTTCCAATAGCCAACTGCCATCACGGATTGTGCATCTTGTTCCTTCAACTCTGGAACTTTCTCGGACAAGAACCCCGCCAAGCCGAGAGTTGCAAGGTAGAACAACATTTTCTGTTGCCACCTCTTGAAGTTCGAACCAACATCGGTGAACTTCTCCGGCTTTTCAGCCGAACCACTCGGTACCGAAGGTACCAGAGACATGGGAATATATCCCTCAGTGCTCCCACCATCCTGTGAACCAACGTTCACTGGTGTAGCTTGGGAATTAGCAACATTGTTGCCATTTCCTCCACTGTTATCCGCAACAACGTTGTTGTTGCCGTTTCTTCCATTGTTTTCTGCAACAACATTATCTTCCCCATCGATTGGCAGTACGGGATGCTCCATTTTTCTTCAAGGAAATTCGGAGAAGACCACCAACGGAAAAATGAAGATATAAGGTTTTAAGACTGTTGGAACCATTGGTAGGAAAACAAATAATAATCAAATAAAATTGACTATTATTTTCTGGAAAGAAGGGAAGAAAAGACGAAGAAAATTGGCTAGTGTTTGGTGTTGGGTTTTTGCAAGAGTCGAGTGAGCACTCTTTCCTTAAAACCTTATTTGCCACCTCCTAAAGATGCTAGGAGCGTTGTGGCCTAGGCCTCTCAGGATAAAACTTGCTAGTGATTCAATGTTTGAGCACTCAAACAAGGAATCCGGCAAGCAAGACACGGTTATGAACACAGTAGGCTAAAGAAGGAGTAGAAGCAGAGAGGTTTTGAGGCTAAAAATTGAACTTTCGTGTTCTTTGTTTCTGTGTGTAAAACTCTACTGCCCAAATCCTCTCTATATAGGGGTGAAGGATTTAATAGCTTTTAATTAGGCACTTAAGGGCACCCCTCCACCTTCCTGTAACAGCACCATTAACATGGCCTTCAATTCAAAAATAAAAATTGGAATTAACTCAAAAAATTAATTCCGTAACAGTAAAATTGAACACCCAACGGTCACAAAACTGCACAGGTTCGTGTAGGCCAAAACTTTCAGTTTCGACCGCCAGGCCGAAACTTGGAAGTTTCGGCCACGGGCCCTTTAATGTCTCAGCCCGCCAGGCCGAGACATGTGTTTCGGCCACAGGCCGAAACTTACCAGGTTTCGGCCTCATGGCCGAGACCTTCTAGGCAGCCAAGCCGAAACCAGGAAGTTTCGGCCACATCCAGTGGCATATGTTGGAAAGCCAATTTCCGGACGAAATTCGTGCCCCCAGGTGCCGGCGCGCACGAGCTCGGGCTTAAATCAAGCCTTTTCAATCTCTGCTAGTTGGAATTCGATTTGCACCCTCGGGCTTAAATCAAGCCTTTTCAATCGACCCTACACACCGTTGATGCGTACAGTCGGTGGACCGTAGCGGATCAAGCCCTACACACCGCTGAGGGACTCAGTCGGTGGGCGAAGATCCTCGGAGACTACGGCCCTACACACCGCTGTCCCATCACTCGGTGGATCGCAGCCAGCCATAGCCCTACACACCGCCTGATTACCCAGGTCGGTGGATTACAGCCTTCCTCGGCTTATTGGCCCTACACACCGCCTGGCACGTCCAGGTCGGTGGGTCATACCACTGAGGCCCATGTGGACCTGTAGTCCTATATAATTTTTATATACCTGACCAATCTCAACCAGCCTGGTTAACAGTTGGGATGGTTCTCAACCCATTCAACTGCCCGTATAGTGGACCGCAGCCCTATATAATATTTATATACCTGACCGATCTTAACTGGCCCGGTTAACAGTTGGGATGGTTCTCAGCCCATTCAACTGCCCGCATAGCCAACTTGATCGCAACCAAGTTGGGGAATCATGCATCACATAACACACAATAGCACATAATAACACATAATAGAACATTGGGAAGGGGGAGACATATAATTATGCTTACGTGTGATCATTCACATACTAAGAATAGTCCTAAGGGGTTCATACGACTTCCACCTAGGTCAACGAGTCACCAATTCAACTAGCATGCAATCCTTAAAACTCTTTTATCCTACGAACGGCACCCGAAACATCAAACTAGACTCAAGCACGACAAACGGGGTCTGTTGGGACACCACGGGGAATGGGGAACATCAAACGGGGAAGCCGAGGACCCGGGGTGGGTAACGGACCAGCGGGTAGCAGGTGGGTGGGGGATCACCCGCCGGAGATCACTACCCGGCAGCGGGTTGTCGGCAGGCGGACGCCTGCCCGCTGCCCGGCGGTGATCTTCGGGCAGCGGGTAGGTGGCGGGTACCCCTACCCCCACTGACTCTTTCATCACAAATTCGTCCCGGGATCCTTTGTGGAGCCCGAAACCATGCTTAGACACTTTTAAACGCAATTAACGACACCACGTAGTCAATTAATGGATCAAAAGCAAGAATCATGTATAACTCATCCTATTACGACTTCAAAACATAAACAACACCCGAACATGCGAATTCCCACCCAAATATATATCAAGAACATTATAACACAAATTCCCAATCCACCCTAGGGCTCTAATCCCTCCTGATTCATCAAAATCACAATTTTATCTTTAACATCAAGAAATATCAAGTTTTGTCAAGAATCATCACATCAATATCAAGAACCTCTTTTCATCATCAAGATCATCAAGATTATCAAGAATACACACAAATCATCTTATCAATCATCAAGAATATATCACAAATAACATAGAGGTATTAATCAAGACACAAGCATATAGAAGGAGGTCAAGGAAGGAGATTATAGCGAAGAAAATAGGTTTTGTTGAGACATGGGTTACCTCTTAGCCTTAATTAATTTCCTTGGCTATGAAGGGTCTTTCTTTAAGATTTCTTCTTTCTTGATTTCTCCTAAGGGAATTCTTGGAACTTCTTGTGTGATGAGAGATTATTTGTGGTGTGAGTTCTAGGTGTCTCTTATGTCCCTATTTATATATCTAAGAGTCCTATTTAGGATCTAAATGGCATGGATTTAGCTAATTCTATTTCCTATGGGACTAGGGGTTGGATTTAGGGATAAGGGCCCATGGGCTTATGGTGGACCTTTCCTAAGTAATTAATGAGATTTAATCTTTCTTTCCGGGTAAATAATTAATTGGTTTAGGGCCGTAACACGGGGTGTTACAGAAAAAGTAGTGCATGAATTCCTTGTGAAGTTGATATAAATGATAATCTAGTATGGGCATTTAGGTGGGAGTCTAAGCCATAGTGAATCCTCTTTGATCAATGAGAAAGCGAATAACTTATTCTCACCACTTTTTCTAGCACTCTATGTTGCTTGAACATCCTGCACAATCGGATCAAGCGAGTGATGTGGCAATTTGGATCCTTAGATAGTAACTCGCTAAATCTATTAATAGAGACGAGGGTGGTAACAAATGCCTTATTCTAGAAATTGTCAGCCTCAACCCCACCGATGTAGATGTTATTGTGCACCTAAACTTAGGAGTGATATATTCGGCGATGGTCCTTGAATTGGTTCTTAGTACCTTCCTCTATGGCGCTCATAGAAGTCCTTCCTAGTGTAGTAAGGCTCAAAATCCTCCTTCTTTGGGTTATAATATGCGTCCCTTTTTTCACGGTAGTCGATTTATATGATCAGCCTCTTCTTCATGCATGTCTTTGGTTCGTCCTTGGTCAGACATAATCATCATACCCCATTTCTTGATCATCATATTGAGACAAAGTGGTGGTAGACCTCTTGGTTGATTGTTATGTTGTAAAATTCTTTGGCTTCTTAGGGTAGGTGTGCCATGGTCTTCATAGTCTCCATATTTCTTAGGATTGTGAGATTGAGCATTATATATAGCATTCTCTTTGTGGCTTATAGCTTTCTTGGTCCTCTTGTTGGAATCTTAATTTAAAATGCATTGCTATCTTCATACAACAATAACAATCAAAGTATTAGTAAAAAACAAACAAAAGAGAGGAAAATGAACTAGTGTATTCTCCAACAAGAAACAAGAGTGAGTGACCAAACTCAAAAAAAAAAAAAGAAACAAATGCAAGAAAACTCATAAAAACGCAAGTATAGTAACGAAATGAACTAGTCACCCTAACTTGACGATTATTTTTGTCAACAAAAACGCAAACTCTTCAACTATCGAAGCCACTACGTGGCAACGATGCCATTTGAAAATTTGTTTTCAGTGGTGGTAGTGGTGTGTGAGATAGTCCTTGCACTAGATATTTTCTGAATAAGTGGACTGAAAGGGTGTCAATTAGTAAGTTGGCTAAGAACAAAACATGTTAAGTGATTAGAGGCTAGCTCTCACAATTTGGTATGGTTTGTGAATTTAATAGAAACGATTAAGTAACAAGCAATGAATAATTGAAGTGATAAGCAAAGGTAAAGAAAGGGGTTTGGACTAGGTCAACCCTTGCATAGATGTTATGGGGTGTCATACGGTTAGGGATCATGCAAATACTTAATTAGCAAGGATCAAGGAAGATGCAATAAAGGTGCCAATGTCAATTCTCATGGCCATTGGACTATCAATTAGCAATGAAACACACTCTCATAGTAATTCAATTAATCTAATTGGAGCATTTTTATCAAACACATAACATACAAGTCTTCTTCAAATCTAATTTTCTCAAAGCAAACTTGCAATTGTGAGTAGTGTGGCGATAGTATTCTCATAGAAAAAACATATATCCAAGAATTCTCAAGTATAATTGGACCCTAATTATGCAAGAGTCCATACAAAACACTTATTAATTGACAACAAGAACCCTAACATAGTCAATACATATTGTTCCCTTCATGCAATTAAATCCCTAAAAGAAATCTAGCTACTCATGATTGATTGAAAAGTAAATCACAATTGAAATTTCGTAATTGATGGAATTGAAATTGAATTGGAAGTAAAGAACTTAGCTTGATTCAAGAGAATAGATGTTGCAATATGAAATCGAGTTGGATTTTGATCTACAATCTAAAAATCGCAGTTAATCTGATCTTCACTAAAATCTAAAATTTATTACAATGTGGTTAGGGTGGAGAGGTTTCTAGATAAGGAAACCCAAGAGAAATTAAAGAGTGAAAAAATAGATAACTCCCTGAAAATAATCAAGTCCTACTTATACTTTCAGGACATGCCAAAATCAACAAGACACGAATGTCGGAAAGGCTTGATTCAAGCCCGCCGGCACCTACGGGCACGAATGTCGTCCGGATGGTTGGAAATTGGCGTAAGGCCAAAACGAGACAGTCTGGGTTCAATTCTACAGTTACGGAATTAATTTTTCAATTAATTCCAATTTAAATATTTTGAATTTAAATCCCATAGGATGCCTTGCGGTTTCAGGTGTTACAAAGCCAAGTTTAATGACCATGATCAATGCTATTAAGGACCTACATCCCTATATAAGAAGGGGTAGAGTGTAGCAGATTTTCGAAGTATATAGTGACAAGAACACACAACACAGAAAGTGGTTTTTCGCCTTAAAACTCTGCTTCTACTCCTTTCTTTGCCAAAAACAGTGTTCATAGTTTTGCTCTAGTTCGCCGGGTTCGTTCGTTTGAGTGCTTAAACGTCGAACCGTAGCGCGTTTTATCCTGGAAAACCTAGGCCACGGCACTCCTAGCACTTTTGGGAGGTGGCAAATAAGGTTTTAAGGAAAGAGTGGTCTCTTGACTCACGCTGAAAACACTTACCCAAACACGAGCCAATCTTTCTTTCTTTCGGTTATGGATTATGCTTCTAAGCAAAAATCCTCCTTTTTATGTTATAGTTTGGTTGGAATTATAATCTGTGAATTATAAATTCCATTTGGTTGATATGTATATATCTTTTCCGTAGATATTCATGCATATAACCATGGTGGTCTGATTTATATATATATTTGTGTGTGTGTGTGTGTGTATATATATATATATATATATATATATATATATATATATATATATATATATATAGATGTTGGATCAGGTGCACACCCCCTTGGCAGATGAGCTCGTGAGCCTCTTTTAAGACCATTAATTAGTTTAGATGAATGGTCCAGATCAATAGGGAAAATTCACACGTGTATCAGCTAATTTGTAATATAAGGGTTTCTTTTGTAAATTCACATTAGCTTTTTATTATACGCTGTATTTAATTCGCCTTGGAATCTGCAATGAGATTTAAACCATTTGTATTCTATGTCTGTCTCTTCCATCTGCTAGAGTACTACTCCCAGCACATATCTTTTTTCTTAGAGTTACATCAATAGGTGACCTCTATCCTCTCTCCCTCTCCATCCAAAAATCTCGGCGGTGAAGCTCGTCATGGTGGCGTCAATTGTACGTCGATCGAAGAGGCAACGACGGGGTAATGTTGGTTCCATCGAAGGTAATCGCAATCCCCTGTAATTTTGTGTTTTTTTTTTCGCCGGATGTTTGCTCCAATGGTGGTCGAACTGGTTCGCCGTTTTTTTGCCTGGAGTTTGGGGGTTTTTCGTGGGTGCGTGGCTACTGGGCGGACGCTGCATGTCCGGCGTCTGGTCGGCGGCGGACCCGGTATCGCCCTGGGAGGCGGGGTATGGCAAGCTACTTGTTAGGGTTTGGGTTTAGATTTAGGGTTTTTTGTGGTTAATCGTAAGTTATTACAACATTGGGGGTTTTGGAGTTCTGAAGTCAAGTATGGGGTGTCTTGCATGTCTATGGTTGTCTTCTTGTTTTTCCTCGCAGGTTTGTGCTCCAATGGTTTCCACTCTGTGCCCCCGTGTTTTTCTATGGGTTGTGGTTTTTTTTTTTTTGGTTTGGGGCTCTGGTGTTTGCTGCATTATTATTTTTTTTATCCTCTTTCAGGATTTTTTTGGTTGGGCTTGTTTTTGTAAATGTGTTAGGGGGATAGGTTTAATTGCCTGCGATTTTGGAATGAAGGAAGATGCATATTAGTGATATAGTCTGTGCGTCAAATATAAATTCTGTGGGATATAGTATGTGCATATAGGGTATATTGTAATTGCGTTAAGTTTGGTCAAACATATTTGTGTAGTTTTAGTAGTTTGGTTTTGTAATTTTAATTTTTGAGCATTTTAAAAATGAATACTATGGGTGGGTATGGGCGCAGTAGTGACTATGCGTGTGCATTCCATGTTAGCGTAAGTTATGTTCATTGCACCCATGTTACCATCTTTTACAAGCACATTTCGTGCATTTTGCCTTTTTTTTTTTTTTTTTTTTTGTCTTTTTTATCTGTATATTTGCTTGGGCTTTTTTTGCTATTGTTTTAGGGGGATAGGCAGAATTGCCTGCGATTTGGAATGAAGGTAAATGCATCTTTGGGATATAGTATGTGCGTTCCAGTATAGTTTTGTGGGATATAGTATGTGCAATTAGGGGATATTGTAATTGCGTTAAGCATGTCAAACATATTTGTGTAGATTTAGTATCGTGGGTTTGGAATTTTAATTTTGAGCATATTAAAAATGAATAATATGAGATGGGTATGGGCGCAGTAGCGACAATGTGTGTGCATTTCTGTTGGTGATATCGCACTAGACAAGTATCTTCACATCCCTGCTTTGCTGGTATGCTTTTTTAACAATTTAATTCTAATAGTATATTCAATATATACTTGTGTAGTTATAGCCACACTGTCATTTTGTTAAGGACTAGGCTGTATTATATATTAATACAATGTCATTTTTGTAGCATGAGTTCTTGACCGTTTTCTTGGAGGATGTGGAGGCCACCGCAATGTTTTTGAAGGTCACTAGGTTCACGCCCCGGAGGGTTCCCTCTCGTGTCGCGATGCCAAGAATAAAACAGTGCGATAAAACTTAAATATGAAATATTATTCGTCCATTTTACACTGCCTTTCGCACATGATATCAAGTGCGCAACTATGCACGTACCTTTCGTCTACAACGCATTCCATACATGCACTTTTTTTTTAGGTGTACTAATGCATATATTATTATAATTTGTTGTCTATGCATTGGTCCACAACGGTTTGTGCGTATATACATATATATATAATATATATAAGTGAATTTGTCCCCGCGATGACCAATTTGGTATTACGCATTATTTCTATGGTCAATTTGCTATTACCGTTCATTACCCAGCTTTTTGGTTAATGCATGGTTATTTAAATTTTGAAATTTGCATAAGTAGATGGAAATGTGCATAACACACATATGTAGTCCGTGCATTTACACTATGTAGTATATTATGCAGTCCGTGCATTTTAAAATATTGTATGTGCATAGGCCCCAAGGTTTGTGCGTTTTTACATGTATAATATATATATATATATATATATATATATATATATATATATATATATATATATATATATATAAAAGATTGAATTATGTACAGACCCGTTTCTTAAAATGCTAACTCCTGTTAATAAAAAAAAAACGCAACGTTCCAATCTCGGACACCCCCCTTCATCGTCCAGTTGATAAGCAATATTCAAAACGACCATACGCACAGACTCGAACCGTTCAAGCACTTATTGGTACAAACCAAAAGAATACCAAAATCACGGACACAGAGCAGGTTTTTTGTAAGGTAGAACGGCGTATATGTTATAAGCATTATACAAAAACCAACATATGCACCGACACGAAGTATGTACGGACGAAAACAAAAAACAACCTAATATACACGGACAAAAAAGTACACATGCACTGAGCAGTACAAGGCAAAGCAAAAACAACACATAAACATTCGATGGAAGTATATATGTACGCACAGGCAGGTGTACCCGGACGCACACGGGGTGTGAACGCATGCTAACGACCACCCCTAGACCCTTTTCACATCTCAACCATTACCAGAAAAACCAGAAAACGCACAGACTATGCTGTGTATATGCACTTACCGTGACTGCCAATGTCCATTTGTTGAAAGTCCTAACTTGCTGCTCCTACTATCACCAGCTTATTCACGTTAAATATGTTATCTAATCTTTTTATTAATAGAATCTATTAATTTCCATCCTCAAAAGCATAAAAAGATGAATCATATTCCTTTTAAATTAATTCATTAATTAAATCAGCTAACCAAATTACTAATCTAACCTTACCATAGATAATAACTGAAAATATTTCTTTTAATCTCAACCATAGATGAGAATCTAATCAATGGGTATTATTAGGCCTCATGAGCCCATCTAATTAGAGGGGTGCATCAGATCCAAAGCCTATATATATATATATATATATATATATATATATATATATATATATATATATATATATATATCGGATATATATATATATCGAATAATATTTTATATACTTCGTGTGTGTATATATAAATATTATTTTGTGATATTAAATTGATTTTTGGTTCATTATCACCAACAATGATGACCCTCACAACCGTAAGTGTTAACATGAGGATCGGTTCAGAGCACAGCCCACACTTCTCACGTCCTCCCTCATAGTCATGAGTTACATCGTGACATCTCTTCAACATTCAAAAACTTGTTCTCTTAGTCTTCAAGCTATGCCATGTCCATGTATCTTTGTTATGTGCATGTCACAAATAATGGCTCATTTAATTTCCACCCTGCAAATGCCACTTCCATACTCATTCCCCACACAACATGTGACATGCCTCTTCATTCGTAGTTTCGTACCTACAAACCAAAATTGATTGATTTGACACATAATTTATCCCAAACCCATTAAAAATTAAATCAATCAATTAAAGAGCTAATTAAGATACAAAATAATTATGCCCAAATTAAATATCACTTATCAGTGTTTAAAGGGCATGTAATCCTGAATAATAATGAAGCAACTTTAAAAACATAGAGAATATTTTTTTTCCCTTTGGAACTTGGAATCTTCGGAAATAATTCCCCTAGGATGAAGGGTGTTCATCTGTTCTGCTGGAATTATTGTGAAGTTCATGTTTTTTTGTTCTCAGGAGAACTTTTATTACTTTTGGTCGTTCAAACTGCCTTTCAAATCGTGTCTCTTTCCCATGTACATTAGCCGAGTACAAGTGAACGTGCTCTTTTGAAGATTCGTTCCCTAACGAAGTGATATTAGAGGCTCGTTGTTATAGATGGATTATGTACTAATAAAAATTAGCTAATAACTTCACCATCTAGATAATGGGATAAAAAAAAGAAGATTTCATAAAAACATTACATATAGTATGTCTACAATACAAATACAAACCTAATAATAATCCATAAAGTTAGGCCCCTTAATGGTTCATATTATTTTGATTTTAATATTTTTTTTTACGACTTTACCTTCTATTATATTATTTACTTTTCTTAAATACCACTGCATTCCTCATTGTATTCGTGATTTGATTTTGCAAAAATAGTTCGCTTTGATGATTGTTTTAAAAAGAAAAATTATAATACGAGAGGCCACATGATCGTTGATCACCGAAGGATCCGGCGGTCAACCACCCACCAGCGTGATCGTCGTGTATCGTCGTGACGATCACCGGTTCCAATCGACCAGATTCCGACCGCCGATGGTCTTCTTATCTGATGATGTAGAACATCGTGCTAATAACGTGTTGTATACTTTGATTTTTTTTATATGATTGATCGTCGGTGAAAACCTTATCGCACAATACGAAATAGATAGAGAGAAGAAAATTGCTCAGGAAATTGCCCACGCCCATTCTCAATAATCTGGTAACTGAATCATTCATACAACATATAGAATCTGGTAATTGCCCAACACCTTGTGCTCAGATGGCATGTAGTGACTTCTCGCATATGGGAGGTTATGAGATCGAGCCTCAATGGACTGCATTCAAAAAAAAAAAAAAAAAAGGGCAGACAACTAACCCACTAAGACAATGGGGTAGTAGGATAATGGCCACAAACTGTAAAGTCTTCATTTAACACTAAACTCATATTTGTTACACTTAAACTTTTGAATACCTTTAAGTTGTAAATGCATTTTTATTTGACCAAAAATATCTTGAAGCTTATTAACTCAAAAACATTTAAAATAAAATTTAAATGAAATTAAGGGCAAATGAGAAGAAAACCTAAAAGATATGTCAATAAATTGCCAAATTTGAAATGGGTAAAACAAAATCTAAAAATTAGAACAAAGCCAGAGACCAGAAGATACTTTACTACTGTTCTAAGAAAGACATGTGTACAGTGCCATATAGGTATTCAAATTCTAAGTATAGAGCTACACCTTTTCTTTGGCACACAGCTGTAAGCTGTATTGGATGATAGACATCTAATTTCTTTTAATTTGCTTCCCTTTAGAACTGTTCTTTCATTCTTGTGGACATGTTTCAAAGGCCACAAAAATTCCCTCATTTCCATTCCACTATGTTTGGATCTTTCCTTTTCATTCTTTCAAAGATTCAAAGAGTAACTAATTCATAATCTATTTCATGTTCAATTCTGACAAGTATTCAAAAAAAAAAAATGAAGCGCTCATTAAAAGAAAAAAAAAATACTAGTCAAATAAGAGAATCCCTCGTATTTGAACACAACTTAACTAATCAACCAACACAAAATAATTTCATAATAAGCTTTGTTTTACTAGTAGTTGCAGGGTGAGACACATAATGCAATTTACCTCCTGTATCAATCTCCAAAGTAACTCCGGTGAGGAGCCCTTAAATTAGGGGTTTAAATTTGAGGCCCTACAACCTCAATATTAAATATCATTTTACAATTTCTTGAGTATACATTAGTTTGAGGATCAAATTAATCATTTTTGTATGTGGTGAAAAAGTTTGGAGACTTGTAACAAGTGTGGGGAAACTTGTAAAATACCTAAAAAGCTTGTAGCTGGATTGGTGATCAAAGCGTAAGGTCGTTGGTTCACTTTTAATTTTACAAAGACAATGCAGGATTACTAGTGAATTTTCTCCTAGTGAAAATGAGACAAGTGAAGTAGAGGAATTAAACAATTCTCAAACCACTATAAAAATCTCGTATCGCATTTTTATTTTTAGTACGTTCTGTTTATTGCATTATATTTTCCTATGAAGCATTTTTCAAGTACAAAAAAACAAAAGTATGCAAGCACAATTTCAATTGCAAATTTGTTTTTAATAGTATTGCCCTTTGAGGTTGCGTTCAGTGCTTAACTTATTTAGCCTAAGATTCAAGCTATTTCAAAAATATTTGAAATATTGTAAATAAATATATGTGGACAAATATTATATTATGATAATACCTCTTCATTCTTCAAGAGTATTGTAGTTATATTGAAACATTGTACTTGATGTATATATATTGGAATGAAGATGATTAATAAAAGTTGGATGGTTCACTCTCATATTTTGGTCTTCTATATGTACTTTATACAATATATTGTTATACCTATTCACGCAATGATATGTTGATTTCACAATATGTTATCAGCATGAATGCTTACTATCCTCGTGAAGATGGAATTAAAGGTCACATCTACATGCACCATATGCCCCCGACCGATACCATGGACGAAGAGTGCTGGTCTTCGAAGATGCCGCAACATATCTATTGATCATGTTAATCATAACAGAGTGTCTAGGTCTCATATATATGCCTTCCCCAAATTGGACCGAAATATATATACTGATGCTCCTTGACACCAGAAGTGTGGGAGACCTATAGATGTAAAAGATAATAATTCGCATAAAACTAAATCTAGTAAAGAAACTTAACCTTGTCACTCTTGAAATCGCTTAAAGAATTATGTCTTGAAGACGTTCGTCAAGAAGGCGAAAAATCCAGTAAACTTATAGGTATACCAAATAATAATAATATTGGGGATGGGGAATGACGAATGTCCAAATATGATTGAAATACATAAATAGCTTGATGATATTAACTCATGCCTTGAAGATTGTGTTTGAAATGAAAGACTTGGGAAAACAAGTATTGTCTCAACCTGCAGATCGAGTATTTTCTTGAAGGAATTTTTTTACACCAGTTAGCTTATCTTGAAAAATGCCTTTGACATGTTTTATACGGATAAGTATCATTTAATTATCACTCTAACGGTTGTCTGATATTCTCCTGAAGTAAATAAGGAGTTGTTTAGACTCGAAGAGGCCAGGATACCTTAAGACCAAAAGTCCATTGTCGTTGGAGCAGAAGTTCCATAATCGCATCAGGCCTGATATTATATTTACGATGAAATTGCTAGCAACATGTAGTGTTTTTCTTACAATGAAATATTATAATAGTGTTTAACATATCCTTTGGTATCTTCGAGATACTAAGATTTGACATTTATGTCAGAACCAATATATGATTTTCGATGGGCTACTTGGGTACTAGCTATTTTGTTTTATCTCCATTAAGGCTAAGTTTTGAACTGGTTATACTATGTTTTTACCTCTAATGTCTCATATGAGGATAGTAAAGGTTGTGTTGCACAGGTGATAAATGTGTATGTTTATGATGAATATTTGACAAAATATATATAGTGTCAAAATTCAACCAACATGAGCTCTTGAAGAGTTATAATATTATTATACAAGATATTCACTCTAGTGACAATCCAGAAGATTTTTTCACAAAATCTCTTTCTACACTTATATTTTGAAAGATGTTTTTATGTGTGGAATTCGAAGATTGTTATCTTCAGGGGGAGTGACATTTACTTGAGGCAATCTTGAAGATTGGATTTTGAAGACCAACATATGTACTTTTTTTTCCTTCGATTGAGTTTTGATATCATTTTCTTAATTAAAAGGTTTTTTTAATGAGGCAGCTAGTGCACACATGAATACACATATATCATGTACTCTTTTCCACACATGAATACCTCCACCGCAACAACATTTACCATATTGGCGAGGGAAATTACATTACCCTCGTGGAGGTATGCTAGAAACCCGCAGCCGAGCAGAGAGTGCTCGTGGAACGGTTGGACATCCCGAACAAGAAGTTGAAGCAGGCCGTCCAAGAGGACGAAGAATAGGAAGAAGAAGACATCGAACCGAGCTACCCGGAACCCGCATGGAGGGGAAGGAGAACCAAAGAGGACCATGCCGGGATGTCAATCAATGAGCGCATCCTAGCACAACTCACGAGACAAAACCAAATCATAGAGGAAGGGTTCTCGTCCTTGAATGTCTCGGTTAGATCCTTAGACCAGAGGGTTGCCGTGGTGGAGGTCAGACTAGGCATACCCGGACCATCGGGAGCCTCTAGCTCGGGGGCTAGGAACCAAGGTAAACTCACTTCGAAACTTAATAATCTCATGATTGAATACTTTTGGTTTGTGCAATGTTTAGAATTGAGTTGAGCCCACTAACTAGCTCGGAGACGAGTTTAGTTGGTAAAGCATGATACAAATTCCTTGACAAACAACTCCCCGGTTGTCAAACATAACTTGAGTCATGCCACACAACTTGCTTCCCAATTTGATTATCTGCTTACATCACACTACGCCTAAGCTTCGAGGACGAAGCTTCTTGTTAGGGGGGGAAGAGTGTAACACCCCGTGTTACGCCTTTAAATTCGGATCAATTATTTAATTAATCCCGTTAAAGAATAGTTAAAAAGAATTTAATTCAGTCAGGATTTCCTAATTAAACTGATATGGTCCACGGAGAACCATGGACCCTCACCCTTAATGAAACCCCAAGCCTGCTAGAATAAGGAAAGATGGCCCATAATTAATTAAACTCTTATTAGGATTCCTAAACCTATATAAAAGGGATTAGGAAGCCTTTATAACCCTCCCCTCTCCACCACTCGAAATTCCCTCTCAGAATTCAGACGAAGAATCCCCGCCACCGAGCCTAGAAAAAGATCGTTAGGAACAGAACCTTGAGGAAAGATCCTAGAAGTCGTAAGGAACTTAATTAAAGCTACTAGGTAACCCATGTCTTACAAAACCTATTTTCCTTGCTATCTCGTATTGATTTGCTCCGTGGAATGATTGAATGTGTGATTTCGTATTTATGCCTTGTTAGAGCTTGTCTTTAGGATTTATAATATGGATTCTTGTTACTCTTGATGATCTTGATGATCTTGTGTGGTGGCTTGCATGTTCTTGTATTTAATTATGTTTTAGAGCTTGTCATTAGGGCTTGTATTGTGAATCTTGTTGTTCTTGATGATTTTTGGCATTCTTGGGTGGGTATTTGCATGTTCGGGTGTTATTCGAGGTTTAGGGCGTGTATTTAGAGCTTTGTATGTTGGTTTCTTGATGTTCTTGGGATTCGTGATGCTCTTGAAACATTATGTGATTATCTTTGAGTCTTGGCATGTTTAGAGTTTGCGTTTAGGGTTCGATTGTGTTGTTTCTTGGCTTATTCTATGTGTTCGAGTCCCTATGGTTGTTGATATGTGTTTGGGCGTGTTGGGACTTGGTTTTGGGTGAAATTGGGGAATTCCCGAGATGGGGAAATTAGCCAAGAAGCACGTTCCAGCGGGTAGTCGGTGGGGGGACGAACCCCCCACCTGACTACCCGCCGGGATGGTGGGTGGTGTTCAAGCGGGAGGACGGGCAGGTGGACGGCCACCCGCCGTACCACCCGCTGGTATGGGCCGGCGCGGGGTTGTTCGGTCTCCTTGGGTCAAACCCTGTGCCCCGAGGTGTCTTCGTTGATGTTTTTAGGTCTAGCATGATGTCTCGTGTACCGTAATGTGAATTGTGAGTCGTGTCTTTGCATGTTGTCCATGCTTGTATCGTGTGGTGCCAGAATATGGTATATAGTGGTCTTTATGTGTCTTGTGGTCGCCTTGAGGGCGCTTGTTGTTGAGAGTCGATGTGCATAATGAGCCCTTCCCCGATTATCCCCTTGTGGATCGGAGTCATTGTTGAGTCTTGACTGTGTATTGTTGTCCATGATGAAAAGAAAATATATGTGATTGGTGGATAAAAACTATGATTGGTGGTTAATGCACTGCGCGTGCTTGTATGTGATGGTACTACAGTACCGGTGTGTGATTTAAAGGCATCGCGGATGCTATGAGTTTGGCGGTTATGTAGGAGGTCTTGTAGGATGCGGTGGCCCGGAGGGAAAAGGATGTGGTGTGTAGGGTGGCCTTGAGGTACAGGTTGGAACTGTTATAAGGTTGGAGAGGCGTAAAGGTTGGAACTTGGTATAAGGTTGGAACATGGACATGTCTTGTTATGTGCTCTTGTTTGTTATTGTTGAGTCTTATCGTTGTCTTGTCTTGTGGTCGTAGTTGCATGCTAGGATCTTTACGTGTCGTGTTGTGGCAAGTCTGTGGCGTGCCTTGAGTCTCATTCCTGGTTTTAAAGCTAGAGTTGTTTAGGACTATATTTATGTATTCTCAAGTCTCAAAATGATTTCTTATATCTATATGTATTGTACTCAATGCGTGGGAGTGGATTGCTTAGCATTATTCGCTAACGGTTGTGATACCGCATGTTTTTCAGGTATTGATTAGTTGACCGAGAGCGCGCTAGAAGGAGCAACGCTTCCTGGCTTAGTGAGTATTAACTTAGTTAGACGACCCGTGAGCCACGCTTGTATTCGGATATTGATTATGGATTATGCTTTGTTTAGTTAGTTTTAGCCTATGCATCTAGATTCTCTAGCTTAGATAGATGTGGCATAGCACCACAACACTGATGTTTAGCTTCCGCTCTGCTTTGGGTATTAATGATAGCTTTGCCTTTATTTCGTAAGCTTTAATGATTTTAAATTATGCTGAAAATTGGGGGTGTTACACAAGGAGTATAGCAAATAGTGCAAGAAATAAATTGCTCACATTCATAATCTATATTGATTTGGAACGAGTCCTTCCAAAGCAGCCAGATTTTCGAGTCCATAGAAGCATAACCGTTATCAAAATTGAATTCTCGGATGAAGTTGTCCAACCGATTAGAATGTAAAAAAGGTTCTATTATAGTAACCAATTGAATGTTCTCACGACGAAGGAGCTTTCTGAGCCTGCGCCGTGAGGAGAGCAGGCCCCTGACGTTCCAGTTGAGCAGATTCATTTGACACAGTGAGAAAAAGAAACTCAAGCGATTTTACCCGCGACAAGACGGGGGGTCACGGAGGGGACGTTCGAAGAGTAATCTTTCCGAGGCCTATTCTTTTTAATGGACACAAGACACATACACATTTTATATATTTACTTATTTTTCAAATATGATTTAGGTACATAATTTGTGTTCATACTTCATAGGCACAGAATTTCACAACACAAGACACATAAATTCATAACAAGACACAATTACTAATTAGTTTTATGTACAAAATTAATACTTTTAAGATACAAAATTTTATAACACAAGACACAAAAATTGACAACATAAGACAAATAAACATGCACAAAGATTCGCAGTGCACTGTGAACAATCTTGGTCCACGATATAAGGATTGACCTCAGCATTGGCTCTAAGGGTGAGATCCTATCAACTTAGGATTAATTCGGCGAAACTGAAATCACCTAAGTAAATAATAATAATAATAATAATAATAATAATAATAATAATAATAATAATAATAATAATAATATTTTCACCAAAAAAATATTCAGTGAAGAATAACATAGACCATCAGTCCATCATTAAGGATGATTGGTCAACTTTTGGAAGCAGCGGTTCACATTACTTATTCTCTGCTCTCAGTCGTAGTTTGCCTAATATTTTTACAGCATTCTTGGTAATTTCATTTCATTCAATCAGCACCATTCATCAATCAAAATCAACGGCTTTCAGTCATCCGATTCAGATTCTCCTCGCTTAGCTTTAATCGCCTCTCCCTCCCACTATATATAAGTAGCATACAGACCACCTCTCCTCTCAACTAAACCAAACACAAAAAAATATATATATATATATATATATACTGCCATCTAAAAACCTTCTCAGATCCATTTTTGCTCAACAAAATAATATATGCATAAATTCAAGAATGGGCAAGAAGTCAAGCTTTTCTTTCTTTGGGATGTTCAAATCAAAGGCCAGCAAGAAGGTGTGGAATGGAGAAGATTATCAGAGGGACGACGTGTTTGTAAATGCGTACAAAACTTGGCGTAGCGATGAAGATCGAGGTACTATGTGGGTGGCGGAGCCTGGGATTGATAGCAAAGCTACTCTTTTCATCAATGGGAAGACCAAGTTCTGGAGCAACTCTGATACCTGAGGGCCGATGGCTTCAATTAACGATATAGTACGGATATACATATGTTCATTCGGTCGCTAGCTCAAACTGTCATTTATTTAGCTTTGCTTATTTATATCTGCTTAATTATTTGTTATCTTAGGTCTTCTATGTCAAGAATTAGTGTATATTTGTATATTTATTATTCAATATATAATTGTTTGTTAGAATAAGCCCGGTAACTACTTTAGCTAAGGAATTAATCTGTAACTAGTTTACATAAAATTAGTAATGTCTATTGAAAGCTTTAATTTATATATATATATATATATATATATATATATATATATATATATATATATATATTAAGATACACTTCCTTCTTCACTTATTTCCTCTACATGGTATTATAGCTAAAACATCTGCAATTGCAAACATCTCCTTTTGGTACTCATCAATCAAGCAAACTCCTTGTGGGGTTGAGGCTAATTTAGCGTTTAGAGAAACAATTCTAGAGCGAAACGGACTGGCGTTGCTAGTCTGTCATTGTCATGCTTCATAGCCGGAAGTCAGTCACTAGTCCATGAAGTTTTGCATAAGTAGTAACTCAATATAAACCTAAGTCTTAGCAATTAAATTGTAGGATGCGTAACTGACTTATCGGATACAGTACGTGAACTAGTTCCAGTCTTAGTGCAGTAGTGTTAGAGAAGTTAGGTTGTGGTTGAGAGAATCACTCTCAACCTTGGGGTTTGAATTTTGAATCTAATGGCTTTAGTCTTTCCTTAGCTTGTATATATAGATCTTTTATCTTATGTACTTATACACTGAAATAGAGAGAATATACATTCGCACATTCCTTTAATCACATGGTATCAGAGCAGTGAGGGGTGGGTTGCGACCGGAGGACGACGGCGACTCTTCGCCGTGAAACCGCGACGCCACCGGAGCTGCCACGCGCCGCCGCCACAGTTGACCGCCGATCCACGCGCCGGCGCGTGGGGAGTTTTCCGGCGGCTTTTTCCGACGCCGATTACACCGGCGTGGTCGCAGTGAGGAGCCCGGTCCGGCTGTGCAGTGCGTGAGATGTGTTGTTGAAGGGTGGTTGGAGTGTTCTTCAGGCTTGTGTCAGAGTACGGACGGTTGGCTTTCCCAGGTTCTTTTGTTTAAGTTTTTTTTTCTTTATGGCGGATGCAAGAAATATTACGTGTAATATTATATCGACCCCGACCAAATTAGTGGATGTGGTGCTTGCACCAGATGGGTCTAATTTTGGAGAATGGAGATTTTTGGTTGAAATTAATTTGGGGGGTATGGGTAAGGATAAACATTTGACTGGGACGTGTCCAACAGAGCAAACTGAGGCTCAAGAATAGAACAGGGATGATAAAGCTTTATTATCCCGCATAATAAATTGTATTGATAGGAAAATCATTCTGTCTATGCAACACTGTAAGACTGTCAAGGACGTTTGGGACTTGGTAAATAAGTGGTTCAGTGGAACAAACAACCTGAGGAGATTGTATCAATTGTCTCAGGATGTCCATCGTCCCTCCCAAAATGGACGAGACATCCGAGATTATTTTTATGATTTCAAGAGTGCGAGTGAGGCGTTGTGTACTGCTATGCCAGTCACGGATTTGGACACAGTAAAACAGCAACGTGAACAGTTGCATGTGTTTAGCTGGATTTCAGGGTTAGATAAAGAATATGATGTTGTGAAGTCTCAGTTGCTAGGGCATAAAGAATATGATGTTGTGAAGTCTCAGTTGCTAGGGCATAAAGAATTAGAGTCAATAGACCAAGTTTTTACTATGGTCCAGAATGCCTCAAGTACAGGTAGCGGCGTATCGGAGAAGCATGTTATTGTAGCGCAAGGGGATAATGGAGGTGTAGGTTCTGGTAATCGCGGGGGTCGATGTAACACCCCAGATTTTCAAGACATTTTAAGCTTATATAATAAAGGTAATATCTCATTACATCCCAAAGTATATCATAAGTGTACGGGGTGCTATGCCACACATGGGCTAGAGAACCCAGGTGCACAGGCTGTCTAACTAATATCCATTGAAACACAATGCATAATATGGCACGCAGGCCGAAAGGGAAACTACTCTACTTCTACGCTCCAGTTCTAGCGCGCTCCAGTGCTCTAGTCCTCTGTGCCTGAAAGCCAAATATATCTGTTCAGCGAGAGATGCTGGTAAGCCACTCCAACGCGTTGAAATACAATACATATAGAGATATATACGGATATACGAAAAACCATTATGAACATGAAGATATATCCTACGAACTCTAGCTTTTAAAACCGGGAATGACTCGACAGATAAGGCTAGACACGAGCAACAGTTATAACGAGCATATGCAGTTCACAAAAGACAAGGCAGACAAGGCAAGCATAAACGATAATCGTAACCCAACATGAACAATCCCCAATATAAATCCCATAGTCTCATCCCCCAAGGCACTCATAGTCACAATTCGTCCATATCACACACATAGCGCACATTGTTGGCGCCACGGGACCGATCGCATGCCCGTACATGAGGGTCAGCGCATATAGCTCTGACACGGCCCCGCAGCACCATGCCCGTATCGCAACACGGGGGGGTCGACCGCAACCGACCGATGGACCGCAGCTCATCATAATGTTTGATCGCAACCAAACAGTGGACCGCAGCCCAAGAGAGTGTCATCTGACCGCAGCCAGGATAAAGGACGAACCGCAGCTCGTATAGAAACGTTTGATCGCAACCAAACGGTGGACCGCAGCCCAAGAGAATGTCATCTGACCGCAGCCAGGAATACCAATCTGACCGCAGCCAGCTTCTGAACCGCAGCTCAGGATAACCAATCCGATCGCAACCGAATTAGGGTAGCACACACACATAACACATAGCAAGCACATGCAACCCACGTTACACATCGGGAAGGGGGATGAAGCGTATAACAAACCTATGCGTGATCCATCACATACTAAGAATAGTCCTAAGGGGTTCATACTTCCTTCACCTAGGTCAACGGGATACCAATTCATCTAGCATGCGATATAACAGACTCATAAACCTACGAACGGTACCCGAAACATCAAACTAGACATAGGCACGACAAACGGGGTCCGTTGGGACACCACGGGGATCGGGGAAACATCAAACGGGGAAGCCGGGAGCCCGAGGTAGTGTAATTTCCAGCGGGTAGCCGGTGGGTGGGGGTCCACCCGCCGGCTGCCCGCCGGCTGCCACTGTTCCGGGCAGCGGGTGCCCGGCGGGCAGCTGCCCGCCCACCGGCTGCCCGAGAATGCCACGGGTAGGTGGCGGGTCCCCTACCCCCACCTACCCCCCACTGACTCTTTTCATCACTTTTCGCCCCGGGAACCGTTGTGGAACCCGAAACCATGCTTAGACACTTTACAACGTAATTAACAACAACAAGTAGACAATTAACGGATCAAATACGGGAAACGAACGGCACATGGCCTATCATGCTTTTCTAACCATAATCAACGCCCAAACATGCGATTTCCCACCCGATAATCCAAGAATCAAAGCATACGGTACAACCTAGGGTTCTAATCACTTTTATATCAACAAGAATACGATTCGTCTTTTAATTGCAAGATTCGGTAGGAACAACACATAATCATCAAGGATACCCATTAATCATCAAGAACATCATAATCATCAAGAACAACACATAATCATCAAGAATCCCAATTAATCATCAAGAACATCACAATTATCAAGAAACTCCCAATATCAAGATTATCAAGATTCCCCATGGAATCATTAAATCAACATCAATAATAATCGTAGTAATTCGCCATTCACAATCATGGGGGGGGGGGGGGGGGGGGGGGAAACCCTAAGGGGAAATCATAGCTATGAAAATAGGTTTTGTTGAGACATGGGTTACCTCTTAGCCTTAATTAGTTCCTTGGCTATGAAGGGTCTTTCTTTAAGCTTTCTTGCTTTCTTCTAAGGGAATTCTTGGAGCTCTCTTGAGGAGGTGGGGCGTTTAGGCGTGTGGGAAGTTCTAGGTGTCTCCTAAGTCCCTTATTTATATATTTAGGAGTCCTAATTAGGAACTAATACTATAGGCTTTCTAATTCTATTTCTCTCGAAACTAAGGATTGGGTTTAGGGGTTGGGTTTATATATGAGGGCCCATGGACTACGGTGGGCCTTTTTCCCTAATTGCTCATTATGATTTATTCCTTCTCTTGGGTTTATTGATTGATTAATTAAATGGTTTTAGGGGCCGTAACACGGGGTGTTACAGTCGATTCCCAGGACGTGGTGGTTTTGGTAGAGGACGAGGTCGAGGTCCAAGGGTTTGTTATAATTGTGGAGAGCCCGGTCATCTACGTAACCAATGTCCAAAACCTCTCCGACCACAAAGCTTTGCCAATTCTGTCTCCAAACCAGAGGGTAATGTGGTTGTAATGACAGATGAAGAGTTGGCTATGTTCAAACAGTTAAAAGTGTCTACCTCATAACCTATAAACAGTCAGGAAACGTTACCGTCTTCCTCAGCCACGTTCGTCCAAACAGGTAATCCTACTGCTTGTGTCTCATCCTCATCCCGACAGTGGGTTATTGATTCTGGAGCCAGTGATCATATGTCAGGTAATCTAAATGTCTTTTCTGAATATTCTTCCTTTCCACCTGGTACTACAGTTACTCTAACGGATGGTTCATCCGCTTCAGTTTCGGGTAGAGGTAGTACCAGTGTAACCATGTCGTTACCTCTCTCTCGTGTGTTATACCTTTCGAAATTTCCGTTCAATTTACTGTCAATAAGTCAAATCACTCGAAGTTTAAACTGTTGTGTTGTGTTCTTTCCTGGTTATTGTTTGTTTCAGGATCTTTTGACGAAGGCGATTATTGGTAGAGGAAAGGAAGCTGGTGGGCTATATGTGCTGGAACAGTTCCCTCCTAGTCCTGAAAAGGCTCCTGTTAGTCTGTTGGGTAGTACGTCTCCTTCCAAGTTACATTGTCGGTATGGTCACCCGCCTTTACCTATTTTAAAGAAGTTGTGTTCGAACTTAGAATCTTTGTCTGTTTTGCAATGTGAATCTTGCGAGTTTGCAAAACATTATCGGGTACCATATCCGCCTAGAGTCAATAAAAGGGTAGAGTCTTTATTTTAGTTGGTTCATTCAAATGTATGGGGACCATGTCGGGTTCCGTCTAAGTCCGGGTTCAAATACTTTGTAATCTTTGTGGACGATTTCTCGAGACACACTTGGTTATATCTCATGAAATCGAGGGATGAATTGTTTGAAGTCTTTTGTAAGTTCTGTTCTATGGTTAAGACTCAGTTCAATAAAATTATTCAAGTTTTGCGTAGTGATAATGGGACTGAATATTTTTCCCGTACTTTTTCCGAGTATATGAGCCAAAACGGCATAATACACCAGTCCTCTTGTGTGGGCACTCCTCAACAGAATGGTGTGGCAGAACGTAAAAATCGCCATCTGTTGGAGGTTGCCCGGGCCTTGTTATTTCAGATGAAAGTTCCTAAAGGGTTCTGGCCGGATGCTGTCCATACAGCTTCGTTCTTGATTAATCGATTACCCTCGACAGTACTCCAAGGCCAGGTTCCGTGTCACCTTGTCTATCCGTCCAGTCCATTATTTTCCCTTCCACCCAGGGTGTTTGGGTGCACATGTTTTGTTCAGGATATCCGTCCTCACAGAGGGAAACTTGATCCTAAGTCTCTGAAGTGCATATTCTTGGGGTATTCTAGCACTCAGAAAGGGTATCGGTGTTATTCTCATGACTTACAAAGGTACTTAGTGTCTGCTGATGTGTCGTTCTTTGAGGATGTTGTGTTTAAGGAACCTCTTACCTCATCTGATTGTAATTCAGTGTCAGACGATTTTCTTACATATATTGTTACTGTTCCTTCCGTGGGTTGGGGTGAGACAAGGCCTCCTGTTACGCAGGTTTATCACCGACGGTCAAGAGAAGTTCAGGCATTGTTAGGTCCATCAGCCAATCCTTCCTCGCCAGCGTCGTCGTCAACAGATTCCGATCTTCCAATTGCTGTTCGTAAAGGTACGCGTCGTTGTGTTCATCCCATCTCTTCAGTTGTGTCATATGTCCATTTATCCCCCTCTTCACGTGTCTTTATATCTCAGTTAGAGTCAGTTAAAGTGCCAACATCTTTGAAACAAGCTATGGGTCATGATGGTTGGAGACAGGCTATGGGGGAAGAGATGGCTGCTCTTGAAGAGAACCAAACCTGGGATTTGGTGGATCTTCCATTCGGTAAGGTAGCTATTGGGTGTAAATGGGTTTATGTAGTGAAGATGAAACCTGATGGTTCTGTTGCTAGACTCAAAGCGCGCTTAGTGGCTAAGGGGTATGCACAGACGTATGGTATAGATTATACCGAGACTTTCTCCCCGGTGGCTAAGTTGGCTTCGGTACGTGTTTTTATATCTTTGGCTGCTACTAATCACTGGCCGTTATATCAATTAGATGTCAAAAATGCCTTTTTGCATGGTGATTTACTTGAAGAAGTTTATATGGAGCAACCACCAGGGTTTGTAGCTCAGGGGGAGTCTGGGAAGGTGTGCAAGTTAAAGAAATCTTTGTACGGTCTGAGGCAGTCCCCGCGTGCGTGGTTCGGGAGGTTTAGCAGTGCGATTATGAAATTTGGAATGCAGAGGAGTGCTTATGATCATAATGTCTTTTATAAACATACTAACCGTGGGTGTGTTTTACTGATAGTGTACGTGGATGACATTGTGATCACAGGTAGTGATGTAGACGGGATTGGTGCTCTTAAGTCCTTCCTTGGAGCTGAGTTTCATACTAAAGACTTGGGAATACTAAAATACTTTCTGGGGATTGAGGTTGCTCGCTCAAAGAAGGGCATATTTCTCTCACAGAGAAAATATGTGATGGACCTTCTTGGTGATACTGGACTGCTTGGGTCGAAACCGTGTGATACGCCGATGGAACAAGGGGTCAAGCTTGTACCAGATGAGGGGGAGGTGTTTGAGGATCCAGAAAGGTATAGGAGACTGGTAGGGAAGTTAAACTACCTCACGATTACTCGTCCGGATATTGCATTTCCGGTGAGTGTGGTGAGTCAGTTCATGAGTTCACCTACACGAACTCATTGGGAAGCAGCTGTTCGTATTGTGAGATATCTGAAGAGTGCACCTGGGAAGGGGGTCCTTTATGCTGATTATGGACATACAGGTGTTGAGGCGTTCTCCGATGCGGATTGGGCTGGCTCGCCTAGTGACAGGAAGTCGATGACAGGATATTGTGTGTTTTTGGGAGGCAATTTAGTTTCATGGAAGAGTAAGAAGCAAAGTGTTGTGGCGCGGTCAAGTGCAGAGTCCGAGTATAGAGCTATGGCTCATGTGACCAGTGAGATAGTTTGGGTGCATAACATTCTAAAAGAGATGGGTGTAGAAGTAAAACTTCCTGTGAAGCTGTGGTGTGACAATCGTGCGGCCATTCACATTACGAATAATCCAGTTTTCCACGAGCGGACGAAACACATTGAGGTGGATTGTCACTTTATACGAGAGAAAGTGCAACAAGGGTTGATTTCGGCTGAGCATGTTCGTAGTGGTGATCAATTAGCTGACATATTCACGAAAGGGTTGAGCGGAAGTCGGATGTCGTATATATGTAACAAGCTGGGCATGTTTGATATTTATGCTCCAGCTTGAGGGGAGTGTTAGAGAAGTTAGGTTGTGGTTGAGAGAATCACTCTCAACCTTGGGGTTTGAATTTTGAATCTAATGGCTTTAGTCTTTCCTTAGCTTGTATATATAGATCTTTTATCTTCTGTACTTATACACTGAAATAGAGAGAATATACATTCGCACATTCCTTTAATCACAAAAATTAACAAGCAAACGCAAAAGCAAGAAGTAAGTAAACATGTATATGAACACAACAATCTGGTTTGCCCATCTCTTCATTCATAGTCAATTAAACGTGTTTACCAAACAATCAATTACGAGCGAACACTTCGAACTCCACAGCTGATCCTCAGCATTCCAGACGCGTCGAAGTTTCTTGAAGAGTGGTGCAAGATTTCCCAATCTTACAAGTTGGGACGCCTCCTCTACTGCAGCTCTCCCGAGTACACAATTGTGGTTGACAGCCTGAAATCGTCAAGTATCAAAACCAACTTGATATGAATAGTAAATTCACCAAGTAGCTCCGTTTAAGATCCATGAAAATGCCCTAGAAAGAATTCTGAATATGTTCGTGTAATTTCTTGGAAATCATTCCATCTGATCTGCATGTAGACGATGAGTATTTATAGCTGTCCTTCCAGATATTGTTCTAACTGCTTAACTGTCTTGGACTTCATCTTGAACTTATCTTCGTGTCTAGTTCACTCCACGGCTTCAGTCTTCGTCTTCAGACAAGATATTTCACTGAGAACTAAGTCTATTTGTTAGTACAGAGTCAATCTAATACAAATACAATCACTTTCTGAACTAAATCTTGAACTATTGGACTGTTCCATAAATCAAAACAAACTAGAGTGAAATATATTTTGTCTTTGTAATAATACTTTTTCTCAATGATCTATTTTATTAACAGTCCACCTCACACACCTGAGCATAATGGGGATAGCTAAGTGTCGTCATAGACACATTGCGGAAATAGGTCTTTCTTTACTTCATATGCATCGATACCAAGTATTGGTCTTATGCCTTTCAAACTGTAGTGTATCTCCTAAATTGATTACGAACACCAATTCTTCAAGGTAAATTAAAACACCATTTGTGTCTTGTTTGCGGTGTCTCTAAATTACTCAATATTAATTCCTTTCGAGTGCCTTTGTTTTCCTTGGTTACGACCATATAATAACTCTAAAATACAACCTCGATTTATTGTTCCAAACACTGAGTTAGAAAAGTCCCTCACCACTCCAGTTCACATTCTGTTTCATCCTCTCACCATGAAGTTAGTCCATCCCAGCCTCCGGCTAGTCTCAACAAGGTGCCCCAACACCAAATACTATAATCCTAACTTCCTCAGTCACATTACAGCTCAGGTTTTACCCCCTATGGTTGACCATTCTACTGTTTTACATACTAAGAAAAATCATCATTCGCGGCATGCTATGGATGGAGAATACAATGCACTTCTTAAAAATGAAACATGGGAATTGGTCCCAAAGATGGATCAAACACCAATTGGGTGTAAGTGGATATTTCGTTTTAAAAGAAAGCTTGATGGGTATGTTGATTGGTATAAAGCGTGATTGGTGGCTAAAGGTTATATATTTGCAAGAGCCAGGTAAGGATTATTTTGATACTTTTAGTCCGGTAAATAAACTCGCAATGATAAGATTCAAGTAATTTTAACTCTCACTTTAGCTTCAAATTGGCATGTGCGCCAGTTGGATGTAAATAATGCATTTTTACATGAAATGACCTCCGGGTTATTGGGATTCACTTGGTCCGAATCATGTCTGTCGCTTATAAAAAGCAATGTATGGCCTCAAATAGGCTCCTCGAATATGGTATATGGAGTTATCATCCTATATTGAGCCAAAGTGGTGGCAGACCTCTTGGTTGATTGTTATGTTGTAGAGTTCTTTGGCTTATTAGGGTAGGTGTGCCATGATCTTCATAGTCTCCATATTAATTAAGATTGTGAGATTGAGCATTATATATAGCATTCTCTTTGTGGCTTATAGCTTTCTTAGTCCTCTTGTTGGAATTTCAATTTAAAATTCATTGCTATCTTCATACAACAATAACAATCAAAGTATTAGTACAAAACAAAACAAAAAAAAAAAAAAACAAAAAACAAAAAAAAAAAGAGAGGAAAATGAACTAGTGTATTCTCCAACAAGAAACAAGAGTGAGTGACCAAACTCAAAAACACAACTGCAAGAAAACCAGATGTTATGGGGTGTCATACGATTGGAAAGACTTAGCTTGGATCAAGGAAGATGCAATGCCAATGTCATTCTCATGGCCATTGGACTATCAATTAACAATGAAACACACTCTCATAGCAATTCAATTAATAATCTAATTGGAGCAATTTTATCAAACACATAGCATACAAGTCTTCTTCCAATCTCATTTTCTCAAAGCAAACTTGCAATTGTGAGTAGTGTGGCTATAGTATTCTCATAGAAAAAACATATATCCAAGAATTCTCAAGTATAATTGGGTCCTAATTATGCAAGAGTCCATACAAAATACTTAACTGCAACGAGAACCCTAACATAGTAAATACATATTGTTCCCTTCATGCAATTAAATCCCTAAAAGAAATCTAGCTAGCTACTCATGATTGATTGAAAAGTAAATCACAATTGAAATTTCATAATTGATGGAATTGAAATTGAATTGGAAGTAAATAACTTAGCTTGATTCAATAGAATATATAGATGTTGCAATATGAAATTGAGTTGGAATATAATTTGATCTACAATCTAAAATCTCAGTTACGCTTCACTAAAATCTAAATTTATTACAATGTGGTTAGGGTGGAGCTAGAGGTATCTAGCTAAGGAAACCCTAGAGAAATTAAAGAGATGAAAAATAGATAACTTCCTAAAAATAATCAAGTCCTATTTATACTTTTAAAACATGCCAAAATAACAAAATTTAAACATTTTGGATACCCACTCACAATTACCTCAGGGTCGTTAGGTTAATCGTGTACAATAATACAACACACAGGTCTCACTCCTCATGAGGCTCCTCACAGTTGTGAGCTCGGTCGTGATTCGTGCACTCCATTTGCATATTCTCCTTATCACGCTGATAGTTATGTACACGAGTATCAAAACAAGGGAAAACTTCAGATAATTTGTACATTTCCTCATGATGACCATCGCAAAAGTGTTAACATAACGATCTGTTCAGAGCACGGCCCACAGTTCTCACACCCTCCCTCACCGTCATGAGTTACACCATGACATCTCTTCAACAGGGCCGACCTTGGGCATGTTTGCCCAGGACCCTTGCACATGGCCCCCAAGATTTGGGAGCCCCAATTATAAAACATATATATATATATATATATATATATATATATATATATATATATATATATATATATATATATATATATATATATATATATATATATATATATATATAAATTTTTTTTTACAATTGAGCCCCGAATTTGGGAGCACAATTGTAAAAAAATAAATAAATAAATAAAATAAAAAATTGTATACATATATATGTTGTGCGTAACAACAAAATAAATACCTGGAAGGTAGTTTGCGATGCGTTGTTGCTTCGGGACAAGAAACCGGCAGCGTTCTGTGTCGTGTTTGGCAACACTATCTTAAAGATATTTAACGACCAGGGTATCGTTATATCTCCGACAGATAACACAAACGGGAAGAAATCAGTCTAAAAGAACTCAACACGGTGTTTCTCAAGTATGTCTGTAAAGCCGTGACTTTGTGTAAAGAAGAATATGAAATGCATTGCTATTTATAGCATTTCACATTCCATTACAGCCAAGCCACAAAGATAGCTCACACATGGTTCAGCCGTACGAGAAATGTGCTTACCACATAATCCATTAGGACATATGTTCACCACATAATCCATTTGGATAATTATGCTTAGCACATGAGTCATTACCACGTGGCTAAAACCTTGCCTTTGGATGTTTTCCCAACAATCCCCCACACATCTGAAGGTATAAGGCTTGAAGGAGAGCAATTGAGTCTAACAAATAAGAGCTAGCTTTCATGTCAGTGTGTTAAACTTGAACTGACAAGTAGTGGCACTAAGTAATCCACTATCCGAGAGTGAACAGAGTCTTGAACTCTTCGGCTAGTTGAATTTTGAACTTATGTGCACCTCGTTAGCTCCATTCGTTATACACTCTGTATAGTTATTGGATAACCATGTATTAACCCTGTTTTGTTTGTCTCAGCACAGACATTCCACTCCACTGAGTGTACTTCACCGTAGACTGCCAATCGAGAAATATGGCAAGCAGACTGATTTACAGTCTGCTTACAAATGCGAGTCTTTCCATGACTTCGTTTGACCACCGAGGTGGTATCCATCATGAATTTCTCACCTCATTGGCTTTTAAGCCCATCTCCCTTGATGTATCAAGGATAGCCTTTCGATTTAGGCCTTTCGTGAAAGGATCAACTATATTCCTTTCAGATCTCACAAACTCCATTGTGATTACCCCATTCAGTATTAACTGCCGTACAGACTCATGTCTGACTCGAATGTGTCTTCTCTTTCCATTGTAGACACTATTTTGTGCTACACAAATAGCAGTTTGAGAATCACAATGAATGGGCACGGCGGGAGCAGGACTCCCCCACAGTGGCACGTCTGCCAACAGATTTCTTAGCCATTCGGCCTCTTGGCTAGCCAGATCTAAAGCTATGAACTCTGCTTCCATAGTTGATCTGGCTATGCACGATTGTTTGGTTGATTTCCAAGACACTGCAGCCCCACATAGTGTGAACACATATCCACTTGTAGAGCTGACATCATCACTGTCGTTTACCCAGTTCGCATCACAGAACCCTTCTAGCACAGCTGGGTATCCCTTGAAGTTGAGCCCCCAGTCTAACGTGCCTCTCAGATACCGGAGTATCCTTTTTAGAGCGTCCCAGTGTGGACTACTAGTGTAACACCCCAGATTTTCAGGATAATTAAAACTTATGAAATAAAGGTGAAATCTTATTAAATCCCAAAACAGAATACAAGAGTACGGGGTGCTATGCCACACCTGAGCTAGAGAACTCAGGTGCACAGGCTAACTAACTAATGTCTCAATAATGTAAATGCGTAAACATGGCACGCAGGCCGAAGGGGAAACTAACTACTTCTACGTTCCAAGTTCTAGCGCGCTCCAGTGACTTACTCTTCTGTGCCTGAAAGCCAAATATATCTGTTCAGCGAGAGATGCTGGTAACCCACTCCAACGCGTTGAAATACATTACATATAGAGATATATATAGATATACGAAAACCATTTTGAAGCATGAAGATATATCCTACGAGACTCTAGCTTTTAAAACCGGGAATAAATCGACAGATAAGGCTAGACATAAGCAACAATTATAACAAGCGTATACAATCCACAACAGGTGATTGCTGTAATTTGGGGCAAACAAATAATACCCGGAGTATTCGGGTTGTCGAACCACAGAGAGGTGGTGTACTAATCACTAGCTACTAGGTTACTCATATGAAACTAGTCCGAACAAAACTTGAAGGTTGATTGATTGCATAAAATAACAAGCAGAATAAAATAAGTAGCAAGGCTTTGTAGACAATAGAGCAAAATAGGATTCTTGGGATCACAATGTTTAATCACCTAGTGCCAATTAACGTTTGTAATATTTGGTTTGGAATTAAGATTTGTATGGGAATGCAAAGTGGAATCGAATTACTCCCGTAATCTCTATTCCTAGTGAATTTCCACTCCCATGGCTTAAACACCCAATAATATCAAAGATCAGCATTCAATTATTCCTAATTACTACCATCTCCCGATGAGCAATAATCTAGAATAAACTTCCCCTAATAAGTTCCCCTTTCCCAAGGACCAACCATTAAGTGCAATCGTGTGTGCCCTAATTTATGCCCCAACTCCCATTGGTGACACAAACATGACTGTGAAGCTAGTAATTTAGGCCTTTAACTACCAACAACAACAGATTAAAACAAGATTGCAACACAAATCATAAAACCAAACATAAATATATTAAGAAATTAACGAACTAGGCACATAGGTTCATAAACAAATTCACCCAAAAATCCCTAAGGAATTTAGCCGAGCATGGCTAAATTATACATAGCAAATATAAATAAGGGATTACAAATCATCAGAAGAGTACAAGAATTAACCAAGCGATTCTCCCAAATCTCCCTGGCTTCCTCCTTGCTTCCAAAGACGACTTGAGCCTCTCGATTTCTCTCTTTCTTGTCTACAAAGAACTCTCAAAATCTCTCGGTGTCTTCTTAGGGTTGAGGAAGGAGGGATTTTATAGTGGGTACAAAGTTGAGATGAAATAGGAATCTTGTACCAAATTGGACTCGAATTATAATTCCTATATTTAAATAAATAAAATGGAAGAATTTAATTATAAAATCAAAGTTGGAATTGGAAATTTGGAATTGAAGTTTGCGCCATTCTTTAATTTGAAATTGAAGTTTGACTTTTGAATTTGATATCTTGCAGCCAACGCCTTTTTGATTCAAGTTGATGCCTTCGTGCGTCGCTCGACGCGTCGAGACCTGATGGTCTCGACTTCTGATGCTACTGGAAATTTTCGACGCGTCGAGTCCTCTGGGTCCCGAACTTGTCCAAAATTGCTCAAAACTCATCCTTGAACTTCCCTTGCTCATATCTTTGACCTAGAATGGTTCAAAAACACTAACAAACACCGTAAAACATTCAAAACAAGTGTGAACCATAATTAAATGATAATAGCAAGGAAAATATGTATTAAATAGACAAAATTAAAGAACTTAATCACTGTGATGATAACTATAATAACAAGCAAATATGTGATAACATCACCCCCTCACACTTAAGCTTTTGCTTGTCCTCAAGCAAAACTAAGGAATAAAATCACAAGTCAAAACATACAAATTACTCATGCTCTCTCTTGCACAACCTTTCAAACCACCAACCTACTTGCTACGAAACAACAAGCTTCAAGAATCAAATTAGTTTGGCACATAAGAGACTCATTTCCAGGCCAATAACCGAGCACCAAGAATTTAAAGTGTGTGAGGATCAAGTGTGTACAAATTACTCAGTTGAGATTATGCAAGACACGGTTCATGAATGAGATCCCTTAGGCTTGCCTTTCATACTCCCCTAGATCAAATCTAAGAATGCATGCTAAGATCAAATAGGACTTTATTTAGCTTGTAATGGGGCTACGGGTGATGGCTAACAAAGAAGTGGTATGGAAAAATTAATCAAAAAGAGAGAATGTCACAATTTATCTAAACTTTTCAAAATTTGGAAGAGATGAGATAATCATAATTCCAAGGAGCAAATTTCTTTTAAGAACTTAGCAACTCTTTGGTAAAGTGGGGATCCGAACTCAAAAACTTTCAATCTCCTTTTTTTTTTTTTTTCATTCTTTTCTTTGTCTTTGGACTTCTTTTGGATATAGCAAGATAATTTTAATCCAAACTTTCATGCCCTCCACACTTGAACATTTGTAACACTAGCTGCTTCTTTTTTTGTAGCACAACTCCATAAAAACTCTTCTTACAGAAAAGATAAAGATAAAAGTTTCATTCTCTCAAGGATGGATGGGAAATATTTGGCCAAGGGCTAAGGGTTATAATAATGGGGTAAATCAAAGAAAAACAATCACAAAGAGGGGATAAGTGCTTAGCACTTATTTGAACAAACAAAAGGCACAATGGGGAAACGAAGGATAAAAATATATATATATATATAGGGACAGGTTTAAAGGCTATGGCTAAAGAATAATGGCCTAAATCACTTCAAAACATGCAAAACTTAGACATCACTTAGGGAGTAATGAGGCAAGTTCTAGCAAAAACACCCATGACCGGAATCTCACATAAGCCTTCACTAGCAATGCAAAACACAAGATCAAGGATTAATCCAATTATTAAGTGGTTAACAAAGCTATTGGCAAGGGAATAGATCAAATATGTGTTACACCTCAAATCATCCATCACAAATTGAGATGCAGCAAGCACACTAAAACAAACCACAAACCAACAAGAGAGAGTAATTGTAACTGCATGCTAAGACAAGTAACTTATTCACCAAAAATAGCATATGAATCATCCCAAGCAAAGCAAAAATTTTAAAAATTTAGAAATATCCCCAAATTAATGATTCCTCCCCCTCACACTTAAAACTTTGCATCGTCCCTGATGCAAAAGAAAAGTAGAACAAGAGAAAAGAGAAAACTAAAAAAGCCAATAAAATAATCACGAACTAGAAAGCCAATAAATATGAAATAAATAAAAGATAACATGGGGTGCCTCCATGAAGCGCTAAGTTTAAGGTCGCTAGGCTCGACCTAAACCGGTTATGGAGTGCTCATTCCTGGTTGATCCGCGAGTTTGATCTCATCCACCCCATAGACTCTTCAAATGCACAATACTCATCATGTGACACCTTGAGAGTAGGATCGATGTGTAAGATTGACTTGCACTCAATGATTTTTGGCTCATCAAAACATTAAATTCACCTTTTCCTCCCAAAGTCAAAAATCATGGACCCTTTCCTTGTCATCAATCATTGCTCCAATAGTGGCTAGCGAAGGGTCTCCCCAAAATGAGTTGGAAGCGTCTAAGTTCCTTTGCGACATCTATCACAATAAAATTCACAACGCCACAAAATACTTGTCCACACGAACTGAGACATCTTCAAGGATTCCAATAGGCCTTTACAATCGATCTGTCCGCCATTTCTAAGAGTGAATTGGATTGGTTTTGGTTTTCCCAACCCTAACCCTTGACAAAGAGTAAGAGGCATAACACTCACACTAGCTCCTAAATCACTAAAGGGATCCCTTTAAAGGTCGGCCTCCAATCACACAAGGATTGTGAACTTCCCGGATCTCTATGCTTAGTATATTCCTCCCAATTCCCGGGTCAACGCTTGATACTCTTGTGCCCCAGCTACCATCTCTCGTTCCCCATACTTCTTTTTCTTAGCTAGAATCTCTTTCAAAAAAATTTTCCATAAGAGGGAACTTGTGAAAGCAAATCAAGTAAGGGAACTGAAACTTTCAAACTCTCAACAATCTCCAAAAACTTTTTAACTACTTTCTTTTGTTGTTTCAAGTTTTTGAGGAAAAGGCAATTGGCGGTCATACCTTCTCACAGGTTTCTCTACTTCCTTTTGAACTTGTGGATTATCGCACAGCAATTGGCTCATCCTTCTATACCATCAAGTATCTCTTCAATCTTCTCCTCAACTGTCTTTTTAGGAATTGATGCTTTGATTGGAAGAAGTGGCTCTTCAAGTATTTTGCCACTCCTTGTAACAATTGCATTTACATGCTCCCTTGGATTTTCAGGCATAGCTGGCAACTTCCCTGTGACTTTAGTACTTGATATAGAAGGTTGATTTGCTAATGCCTTTCAACCAGATTTTGGCGAGCTTCCATTTTATCCATCCTTTCCTGTAATCTCTATGGATTTAATCAATTTTTTCCAACAAAGCGTCCGTCTATTCGATTGTGGTGGGCCTCTGAAACGGGAAATTTAGATTGAACTTGAGTACCTTGATAACCCAGAGGACCTCATTAACAAAGTGTATGAGGTTGGCAGCTCCCACTGGGTTGTCCCATGAAAAGCCGGGCATGGTTCCTTGAATTATAGTATTGGTAAGGTTCCTTGAGGTTGGTAAGACGTGTTTGATGAGGCCTATTTTATATTCCTAACATTTAACTTGTCCATAGAGGTTGGGAGTTGAACTCGTCGATACAATCCCCTGAATTGTGATTTTGGCTGGTGATTTGGGCAAGTTTTTGAACCAAGGAGACCTACATTAGTCCAACTTTGTTGAAATCGGCTAATTGCCCCGATCATGAATTCTCCTACAAGCTTTTGTGGAGACCTCTCCGTGGTACCAAGTAGATTCCATTCATAGCAATTTTCTCCCAATAGATTCCTCGGCTTGTGTTGCTCTAGAATCCGTGAACGAACCACCCGACAAGAAGCATGCACAAAATCCCTAGTGAATTATCAAGCAATCCCTTTCATAGAAAGACATCATCAAAATCCCACTTGAAATCCATGTGTTGGGATCTGCCTCTTCAGATTCCTAATCTCTTCCCAATAGACTCAGTGAGGGACTTCAGTTAGCCAGTGCTTAAAGTTTTTGCGATATTGCCCTTCTCTATCCTTGCAGTTTTGGAATAGGAATAGAACTTCTTTCAAAATTCACTCGTGTAATAATTTTTCCCAAGTGTCATTAATGCGTTAATTCTGGATGTGAGGCATAACACCAATCATCTCAGCTCTGTCCTCAGTGCTATTAAGGAAAAAGCCTAAGCCTTGACGGCATCTTGAGTGACTCCAATTTATCTTGAAAGTACACAAGAGTCGTAGGAGACTTTGGCTGCGCTAGTGAGCATTTGGGGATCTTCGTGGGCCATCCTCCAAATAGCATCTGCCGCCAGCCATAGCTGAGTTATGCCCGGATGATTGCAAAGTTTATGCGCCTCCCATTGGAATATTGATGCCTACCATGTCTCCTCAACATCCGGCCACAGGTAGTAGACATTGATCTCCCTCCAGCTGATTTTCTTGTACCTGTGCCATCCGTAGTTGTCCTAAGAAACTT